>NC_000072.6:96069539-96427039 GCF_000001635.26 Mus musculus
GTCTGAAAAAAATTACAGGGATGGAAATGCAGAAGAGCCTAGGGAAAAGAAGGTCCAGTGACAGGCCCAAAGTGGGGTCCAGCTCAAGGGGGGGTCCCAAGACCTCACACTATTACTGAGGCTATGGAGCACTCATAAAAAGGGACCTATCATGACTGCCCTCCAAAAGACCCAACAAGCAGCTGAAAGAGTCAGATGCAGATATTTGCACCCAACCAATGGACAGAAATGGGTGAGTCATGTTGTTGAATTAGGGAAGACTGAAAAAAGCTGAGGAGAAGGGCGATTCTGTAGGAGTACCAGCACTCTCAATTACTCTGGACCCCTGAGATCTCTCAAACATTGAACCACCAAACAGACAGCATACAGCAGCTTATATGAGGCCCTGTCACAATACGGTAGAGGACTTCTGGGTCTGTGTTCATTCAGAGATGATTCACCTAATCCTCAAGGGAATGGAGGCCCCAAGGTGTTTACAGGTTAGGTGAGGTGAGGGGTGGGGGCATCCATGTAGAGACAGGGGAGTGAGGAGGAGGTGTGGGATGTGGAGTAGTCAGAGGGTGCCTGAGGGGGGTGGGGAATGCAATATGGAGTGTAAAAAATAAAACAAATTAGAAAGAAAGAAAGAAAGAAAGAAAGAAAGAAAGAAAGAAAGAAAGAAAGAAAGGAAGGAAGAAAGGAAGAAAGAAAGAAAGAAAGAAAGAAAGAAAGAAAGAAAGAAAGAGAAAGAAAGAAAGAAAGAAAGAGAAAAAGAAAAAACAGAAACAGAAACAAAAACAAAAACAAAAACAAAAATAAGCGAATGCGTGTGTTTTTCATTTACAGATCCAAAGAGTTCCTGGGTGGGTGGCTGGAAGCATGAAACACTCCAGGAGCACAAAGCAGTGTAGCAGAAATTTTTGGTTAGCTTTGGGTGAAGAGGGTTTGAAGGCTCTGGCCATTTATGGTGGTAAGTGTCAATAAGGAAAAGGCAATAGCCTACCTTTCGTGGCTGTGAGACCCAGTACAGAGGCCCTAGCAGAGTTCTCTCGATATTTTCAATCTAAGAACAAACAGAGGATCAGAAGTGAATGATGGGCAGGCATCTACCCGTGGTTCCTTAAGGATCATGCAAGGGACTTTAGCACACACAGTATGTGGAAGAGACTCTGAACAGGCCTGTCTTGTTTTTACCCAAATACAGTGTAAGATGTGAACACTGTCTCCCAAAAGGTTCATGACATCATGAGACCAATCTTAGTTTATTTCATTGAACAGTGCTAGTGTAAATGTATTAAAATATCCTTAGAGTTTAGTAAAAATAATTTAATCACTTTCATTGCTTACTAATTAAATAGCAGAACTAACTAAATTACCAAACTTTTAAATTTTTTGTATTCAGTAATTTATTTATAACAATAATTTAAAATATGAGACCTTCTAGGCTTAATATTTTAAATAGCAAAATGTTGTTTTTGAAATGCCATAAATTCCTTCTAGCTAGCTAACTAGAAAAAGGAAAACAAAGAGAAATCCACAAATCATAAACTAGTCAACCTTACATTGAAGACCCGGGTTGTAGGGTTAGATAAGAATCCAGTAACCAAAATTATTTTCGCTAACTCACTGAATAAAATAGACAAAGTAGACAATTGACTCACACAGAAATGAGCCTATTCCTGTTAAGAGTGGGGACTTTCCTTTCCACTTGCTATTGTTAGAGCTGACTACGAAGTGAGTGGCTCTTCTACATCTGTATACCACAAGTCTCGCAAGGGTAAAAAGCAACTTGTGAGCAGAACTGTAGGATTCTCAGAGATTACAGGGAGTGACTCATTTTCCTGTCTTGGCTGGTGTCTAGAAACTTCCCACATCCATTCTTTATGGCTCTATCCTGTATGGCCCCCTCCCCTATTTTGAAGGCTAGAGGGAATGCATCCTCTAATCTCTCAAACTTCACACTCTTTCCTTGTTTCATTTTCACTGACCAGAGCCTCAGTACAAACAGCCATCATTACAAAGAGGTCCATCCAGCACTTTATCTTTCTTGAGTTCAAGTCCCTCCATCCTTTCCTTCTTTTGTTATTAATTCTTAGTGGCCACAGCATCTGTCTCAAATTTGTTCTGTTCTCATTGGTGGAGCTTTCCATGTAATTATAACTAACCATGATGACTAATCATCAGAAAACCCATCCATTTGAGATCAGCCCCAGGGTTTTGTTCCCTTGAGGTTTGGTTCCCTTATTAGCTAGGCTGCCACACCTGCTTTTTGTGTGGTAGTTGTGTGTCACTGCCAGTGACATTCATTCCACCATCTCCATATGCTTCTCCTATTCAGTGACTGCCTTCCATCTGTCCTGAATTTCCATTTTATCCAGTGTCCAGATATTTAAAATGTCTGTTGGGGTGGAGGCTAAAGGGTGGATACACATACAATTATATATTGTGTTGACATCAATATTTGCTAGGAATAAACCCAGTTAAAAGAATAGTACCTGCTGTGAGGTATATTCAGAAAGAATATATACCTGAAGATATAGCATATGGAAACAGTTGCAATAGTATTATGTGGATCTTTTGTTTGTTTAATATGATGTTGGTAGATACAAGACCATTCTCTCGGTATAAATACCCAAGCTTGGTCTTAGACTCAGAAGGCCCTTACTGACAGATGATAAATCTTATCACAAGATCTTTAAAATGCTTAATCACCAGTGAGTACTTTCACAGAGTACTTACACAAAAATGAATCATAAGTGAATTAATGGTAGACACTAGAAATTATTTTGCTACACAGTTTATTGCTTAATATAAGCCATGCTGTGAAATAAATACGCCTTCATAAACAGTACATTCAGAGTCAATCAATGGTAATTTTTCCTGTTGAAGTTTGGTAAATAATTTAATAAATCTCCTACTGGAATCAGATGGAATTTCAAATAAATCAGTAGATTTTTAGTTTAGCTGTTTAGTGCCCATAATGAATACTTAATGTCTAACAGCGTCTACTGTTTACATTTGCCTGGAGTCTCTAAAACTCTAGGAGATGAAATGATTTTTTTTTCCCTTTGCCTGGTGTATGACTGTTGCAGAATTAAAGTGTTCCATGAGTTTTGTGTTTGAGAGAGAAGCTTATTCATTTTGTCTCTTGTGAGCCAGAACAGGGGTAGAACGGCACTTAACGATGTGCCATCTTGTGGAGACGGACTTTGTTCTGAGCTATGCAGCTCTCAACTGTACCCTCACTCATCCTTAAAACAAACCACAAATTCTGTGGGACACATATTTAGTTCTCTGCTGAATGTGGAAGATGTAAAATGATGATTTAAGGGCCATGAAACTGAAGTTGGTACAAATCTAAGAACAGTATGTAAATTTCCTCTAGAAGCATAAAAGAAAGCTTGTTTTGAATATGCTTAAAAGTTTAATAAGAGTTCTTTTCCTGGTGTTCTGGAAATGCAACTCCATGGGAAAAAAATATATCCATTAGCCTCTGCTAAAACGTACCCCGCTTTCCAATTATAAAAGTCTTGTAAAGGCAATGATTTCCTCCTTTTAGAATCACTTAAAACAAGTGCAAGAATTATATTGTTATTTGAATAGGCAACGTTCATGGATATTGAATGGATTTCTGCCTAAGCTGTGGAGAGTGCAGCACTTAAATGTAATTCTATTTGAGTACTTTGGGGAACTCAACAGAAGGAACTGACACAGCACAAGAGAGAGTTAACTAGGGGTCACCAGTTAACTCTGAGGGGTCTGCGGTCAGTGTGAGCTCTCATAATGATGTTCATGGAGTAAATCATTAGGAAGATTCACTGAGGGGTAGCCTGGGCTCCAGGGCTTAAAAATACAATACTGGACATGCTAGACAATGTTATGTCCCAATAACATGAACCTTTATTTATATTTTTTCTCTTAGGGTAATAGGCATGACTCATCAACAAACATATATAATATCCTGTCCATTGGTTAAGTCTAAGTGCTACCAGGAAAAATAATGCAAGATCAGTTTTAAAAGACATACGATTATAACCTAATTGCCTTGGCCTTAGTTTTCATCCATGAGAAACTTTTATTTATCTATTTATTTTATGATTTTCACCTGCATGGGACTATGGAGCAGTTATAAGGACGTGTTAAAGGAGCTGAGCACAAGGTTAGAAAAGTTATTACATTCCAAGACAAAATTAGAACCCCGACATACCAACTTTATGGCCTAACAGTTTTATCTCTAAGCCTACTGGTGAGGTAATGGCAAATATTCAAATGTTTTGTGAAGAAGCCCATCTTAAACAAGCCTGCTATCTAGGTATCTGTAAACACCCATTGCATAAGGAGGACCCAGAAGGATGCGCTTGTATGAGGCAGTGCTTAACAAAGTGACACCTCAGTGCATACTAGGCCTTTATCACTTAAGACTAGACTACTCCACTTGTAAAAGAACAAGACCCTTTATCACACTATACTCTGTTTCTCCTTCCTTGAAAGATTCCCTCTGTCTTCCTTGGGCCCTTGCAGGCTACCTAAACTCTGTGGATAGTCTACATAATACACACATTTCTAAAGCTTAAGAAGATAATGACATCCATATATGAGTGAAAACATGCAGTATGTGTCTTTCTGGGTTTGGGTTACCTGAATAAGAATGACTGTCTCTAGTTCATTCATTTATCTGAAAATTTTATTTCTCATAAGAGCTGAGTAGTATGTAATTTTGTACGTGTTCAAGTTTCATTATCCACTTAACAGTTGATGGATATCTAGGATCTTTCCAATTGCTGGCTATTGTGACTAGAACAGCAATGAACCTGGATGAGCAAGTACCTCTTTGGGAAAATATAGAGTCCTTTGGACACATGCCCAAGAGTGGTATAGCTGGCCCTTGTGTTGGATCTATTTTCAGTTTTCAGGCAGGCCCAGGATCAGGAATAATTGGGCAACATCATACAATGAGTTTTATGTCTTCATTGGTGTTGTTGTTGCACATGTGCACGTTCTCTTTAGTGTTTGCCTAGGATTTGTTTTTCTAAAGAGAGAAAGAATATGGAGTTGGGAGGGTATAGAGATGAGAACATTCTGGGAGAAGTGAGGAGAAGGAAAGGAATATGAACAAGATTTATTATATGTAAAATTTGAAAAAAAGGATCAAAAAAAGAGCAAAACCATCTCTAAGAATGCTTTTTCCTCTTTTAAATATTTATGATTGGTTATTTTGCTCTGAGTGCAAGTATTCATGGGCGAGGTTACATAATTGCATATGAAGGCCAGAGGCCAATCATTCTTCATCCTTTCTTTTTGGGAGCATTTCTCACTTCCCTGGATATCATTGACCTTACTTGGTTAAGCTGACTAGCCAAGAAGCCCTGGGGATCTTTATGTCTCTGCCTCCCCAGAGCTGAGATTACAGGCATATACCACTATGCCCTCCCTTCCTTATGTAGGTATTAGGGTTTCAAACTTGGTTCCTCGTGTCTTTGAGGCAAGCACATTACCTACAGCATGACTTTTCCAATCCTCTCTTTGAAATGTTTTTATATGTGCTAGGGAGAGATGTGTCAGGCCACTTTGAGAATATGATGACAGCTATGAATGCCATCCCCAGAAAGACACACATATATACATTGATTCATAATTTGGCATATACTTTCAGAGCTGTCAAAGAGGTTCTGAAGACCAAACAGAAATCCCAAGCTGCCCACTTTCCCTCACTACACTACCATGAAAAATAGAAAAACTTGGTGTTTTTCCCATGATCCTCCCTCCATGAATATTCATGCAACCATCCTCTTTTTAATTATTGAGCAGCAAAGAACACACTGTTGTGGGCTCTCATGAAAAGAAAAAAAAACTCATTTGCAAATATTCCTTGGCCAGTTATTAACAGAACCATATGCTTTGAAAATTAGAAGCATCCAAGAAGAAATGAGGAATGAGACAAGACATTGGCATCTTTGATTGTCTGTTAACGGTTTGGACAGAAGGATTCTCAGACTGCAAGGCAATTGCCTTCACGTCTATAATTTCTTAGTGTCTATTCCTTATTTCCCACTTGATCCCCTTTACATTTTAAAGCTCAATAGTCAGGATTCCTGTAACAGTGCATATATCTGTTTCTCTGTATAATTCCAAATTGTAGAAAATTGAATTAGCCAGCTAGCTAATAGAATAAAACTGAAAAGTTTAACAAAATGTCTCCCTAGTTGCGCCTTAATTGAAACTTCAACTACACTGAAGAAAACAGTACCAACGTAGGTGGATGAAAGTCTTAATTGCCAGGTATCAATTATTAACAGTTTGGTTGGCATCATTAAGAGGATTTCAAGTTCTTTCACCTACTAGGACTCCTTTAACCATGCCCACGACATTTACCCACTTGATACGCGTAAATAAAATTATACAAATCAGAGTAAACATGCTCACTGTGACATGATATAACTTCACCTGCTATGTTCCAGCCTTTCTTTGACTTCCTACACTTGCTTTTTTATTCTCTCCCCTTTGTTATTCAAAACCTTTATTGGAATCTGAGCATTAAGAACGGTGGAGTTATTAGTTAGCAGGATCTCTGCAGGAGGCTTGCACTCAAGAGGTGGGCCCAAGGTCCTCAATTGCAAACACCTGCTTCTGCTTTAAAGTCCCACAATGGTGACACTCAGCATGGGAGAAATTTCTTTTTTAGAAAATAATTCCCTTTGGTGTGAGTGTTGCTTCAGGTGTGCATGCATAAACACTTGTTTTTTTTGTAAGAGTAGCTCTTGTAATACACAGTAGGTGGGTTTCTTCAATGTTCAATACCCACTGGATATTCCTAACTTGTCCTGTTCACTCAGAAAATGCAATTATATTTCTCAAAAAAACTTGTGATTGATGAATTGCTGGTGTGCCTTCTCTTTGCCTGACAGGATCACAAGCCACTGTGTGTCACTTACACAGGCCAGCATATTTCATGTAAATTATTTTTGAAAAGTACGGTGTTATATCTAAATAGTTTTGTAGCTGGTAGCATTAAATGAGATAACTACTGTATTCTGGCTGAGAATATATTTTTGTTATTGTTGTTTTGCTTTCTAACCTATAACTTCTGGTTTGGGCATGTGCTGGACGAGGAGCAATTGGTGTTTGTTTCTTTGGTTATAATAATAATGATAATAATAATAATAAATAATTAATAATAATAATGGGCTGTACTGGCTAGTTTTGTGTCTACTTGACACAGGTTGGAGTTATCACAGAGAAAGGAGCTTCAGTTGGGGAAATGCCTCCACAAGATCCAGCTTTAAGGCATTTTCTCAATTAGTGATCAAGACGGGAGGTCCCCTTTTGGGTGGTGCCATCTCTGGGCTGGTAGTCTTGGTTCTATAAGAGAGCAGGCTGAGCAAGCCAGGGGAAGCAAGCCAGTAAAGAACATCCCTTCATGGCCTCTGCATCAGCTCCTGCTTCCTTACCTGCTTGAGTTCCAGTCCTGACTTCCTTTGGTGATGAACAGCTGTATGGAAGTGTAAGCCAAATAAACTCTTTCCTCCCCAACTTGGTCATGATGTTTGTGCAGGAATAGAAACCCTGACTAAGACAAGGGATTAATTTCTTTAGTCATAAATTTGTTTATCCTAAAATTATAATGGAACACAAGTGGTAGCCTAGGTACAAAGCCAAGTGATAGGGTCCATGATTCATCCAAGAATGATACCCCAATTCAAATAGTATGTATAGGCAAAGAGTGGTTTATTCTGCAGAAGTCCAACATGCTGGGGTCTACCCATCTTCATCTACAAAGATGGTAAGACCCCAAAGTGAGCTTGCAGGCCCAATTTATAGAAAATTAGAGGAATTTCAGGGGGTTGGGACTTGGGGGGTGGTAGGTGACTTCTACCTTAATCTTGACTCTATCTCTAGGGACATTCTGGAACCATTGCTGGGGCCTAGGGTCTGGAAACTTGCTAGGGAGTTCTAGAAACTATTGCTGAGGAAGTCTGGAAATTGCTGCTGACCCTTTGCCCTTGCCTCAGGCCAGGTGGCTGGGCAGCTTTTGAGGCCTGGACTTGACTAGACTTGCCCAGTTCTTGGAAACAGAGATTTAGGCCTAGTCTCCTCAAGTGCCAATTTGAAGCCTGTCATGGAGTCAGCCTAGCCTTCTCATTCCCCTCTTCAGTTTTGGGTCATCTTGAATCCTTGAGATGTTTCATGAGCTGGTATTGCTATTTGAGAATCATTAATTGAATGGTGGAAATCTGTTCCTTAATAAACTTAACCAAAGCATTGATTATTCAGGGACCACAAGCCAAAGCTAACATCAGTAGGATAAGAGAACCAGTCAGAGGAGAGGCAAGGTCTTGGTCAGCCAAGAAGGCCAATTGAAAAGGGACTCATAGCAACTCTAAGACTGTCTTCTGTCTGTTCTTCCGTCTTGTAGTCTCTTTGTTACTAAGGCTACGGATTCTTTGACAGCCCCTGAGTGGTCAACATGGAAGCAACACTCCTCACATAAGGCTGCACAGAGACCTCCCTGCATGAGGAACAGCAAGTCTAGGCCTCTTCAGTTCTGTAAGACTACTTCTGTGAAGGAGGAAAGGGAAAATCAATCCTGCAGAGCATTGATGAACTTTTCCATCTCCTGTATATCTGCATGGATCGCCATCTCTAGGGTTCTGTAATTTTTATCTTGGAGTATTTAGGGCTGAGGTCCCTATACTTGTAGCTCTGGCCAGCCCTATGCCAAGGAGCGAACCTAGTAACACAGTGAAAATGGCCACCCTTTGAACCTGATTATTTGAAGGTGCTAGCTGGTTGAAGGCATACTCCCCATAGTAATAAGTCACTCTGGGTACAAGCTGTACTAGAACATAAAAATTCTCAGTTGTATTTACAACCAGACCATAAATGCATAGAGTAAACCCCGAGGTACAAACCCACAAAGCAGTCTTTGGGGGCAGCCTGTGTCCTGCAACAGTAGGGGGTACAATGTGGTTGTAGAGGTGGGAATAGGCTGAGGGTACTTTATTTCCAATGCAGAGTCCCTGTCCAGTAACCAACAGTTCTGTGTTAAGTCTAGGGCAAGAGGAGTTAAGAACCAGCAAACCAATCAGCCTTCTTGCCAGCCACTGTGAACTTGATGACAAAGTTGTTGCATCCCCCCCCCCCCCTGGGGGTGCCCAGATAGTAAGGAGGCTACTGGCTGGTGCAGTAAAGTGTAAGCAGCAAACAAACAGGATTGGAGCACTGGAGTTGCAGTTTCAGTGAGTGGATCAACACTCTGTGGGGTAACCTTCCATCGTTCTTGTAGCAGTTCACCTAGAAGTCTCCAGTGGGACTTAAACCTCATTTCTCTCCTGGCAGTCTTAAACTGGGAGTGGTGTATCCACGACCTGATCCCATCTACCTTAACAGCCAAAGGTGTGGTCAGGATCACAGAGTAAGGTCCTTTCCAGTGAGGTCCTAGAGTTTTGTGGTTATGTGTCTTAATCCAGACTTTGTCACCTGGTTCAAAGCAGTGGGCTCTAGGGGAAGGAGCAGACTCATAAACCTGGCAGATGGCAGCCAGAGTTGTTTCTGGACCCTAGGGAGGGCTTCCAAGGATTTGTAAAACTTATATTGCTCATATTCAGTTAAGATATGAGACTGGAGGTTAGGCAGCATGGGAGAGGGCCTCCCATATAGGATCTCAAAGAGAATGAGGCCTAAAGTATACGTGTGTTCCCAGCCCTATCTAAGGTAGGAGAGATGTCCAGTCACTGCCAGTTTCAAGCATTAATTTGGTCAAGGCCTCCTTCAGGGTCCAATTCATCCTCCTTACTTGCTCTGAGCCCTGGGGTCTGTATGCATAATGAAATTTCCAATTGATCACCAGAACCTATGCTAGAGATTGAGTTACTTGAAAGATGAATGCTGGCCCACTGTCAGATCCAAGCAGGGTAGGCAAACCACACCCGGTTATGATGTCTTCCAGAGGCTTCTTTGCCACT
This sequence comes from Mus musculus, assembly GCF_000001635.26. NCBI lineage: Eukaryota > Metazoa > Chordata > Mammalia > Rodentia > Muridae > Mus > Mus musculus. Next base: position 96,079,481 of record NC_000072.6, read on the forward strand.
ACATTGGCAGTCTCCTTTGTAGGGTAGGCTTTTGCCTATCCTGAAAAGGTATCTATAAAAACTAGCAAATGCTTATGTCCATATTTTCCTGGTTTTATTTCTGTATAATCTATTTCCCAATTAGGCCCTGGCTGTTGACCCCTGATTCTGGTTCCTGGAGTGGCTCCTTGATTGCAGCCTGAGGAGTTCACAGCCTGGCAGGTGGCACAATCTGAGATTACCTGCTCATCGAAGTGTCCTAAGTCAAATATTTTGTATCTTGCCCCTCACAACAATTCCTTCAGTTTCCGGTGACCAGGTGTGAAGCTTGATGAATCTGATGGATGTGTGGCTTAGCAAACTCCTTAGGTAGGATGGTGCAACCTTCAGAGGTCAACAACCATCTGTTTCTTCTGTAAACTCCTTGGCATTTCACCTGATGTCCTTTGTCTTCAACAGTATATTCAGGGATGGCTGGGGAAAACGAAGCTACCAGGATGTTAGCAGTGGAGGCTTGGGTGGCTTCCTTTTTGGCTTTATCAGCTAGCTGTTCCCTCAGGCTATTTCTGATGTCCTTTTCTGATGCCCAGGGCAATGAATTATGGCCACTTTGAGAAGAAACCATAATGCTTCCAATAAAGCAAGTATGCCTTATTTTTGATGGTTTTTCCTTCAGCAGTCAATCCCTTCTCTTAGTATATGGACCCATGTCCATGAGCTGTATCAAAAGCATATCTGCTGTCAGTGTAGATGTTAGTTAGCCATGGCTCCTTTTGCCAGTTTTAAAACCTGGGTTAGAGACTTTAGTTCAGCTTTTTGGTCTGATGTTCCTGGTAGCAAAACACTTGCCCAAATAACAGAGTCCAAGTCTACTACTGCTGCCCCTACATAGCTGACTCCATTCTGAATGAGTCTGCTTTCCATCTCTGAAGTAGACACATTCCACATCTGGCCAGGGTATGTCAGTCAAGTTCAACATGATGTTCTGGGCAAGCCTCAGAACTATAAAGCAAACATGCTGCATGTCTGAGAATGAGTCAGGTAGCAGGGTGACTGGGTTTAGGACAGATGATGGGTTATATCTAATACGAGGGGGATTCAAAAATAGAGCTTAAAGTGGACCAGTCTGGCATTGGAAAGCCACCAGCTGGGTGGATTCTTGAAGGTTCCCTCAATAGCATGGGGGGCGGGGATATTTCCTGGAGCTCTCATTCTTTTCCTGTATCACCTGACTCACTATAGATAAATTTGTGGGCCATCTGGCAACCCCTCAGAGTGCCCCCTCCCCCATCAGAATCTGGCAGTAGACTTGGAGCCTCTCTTTACCTTCAGCAGTGTTAAAATCCGAGTTGGGTTGAGACAAAGGAAAGGCTGCATCAATTTCAGCCTGGACTCTGACCTTGAGTGGGTAGCCCATTTGCTCCCAAAATCAATTTCCAGGTGGTTCCCAGGATCCCCTCTCTCCTCTGTCATGAGGAAGACCTGGAGCAGTGGCTGACAGTCATCCCAGGTGGGCTGGTGAGGCAGCATGATTGAATCTAGAAGACCTGTGAGAGCTGATGGTCTGAAAATGCGGAGTTCTCCAACTTCCAATTGTAAAGATCATTACTGGCAAATGACACAGATGTCATGAACTGTCCCTCCTGAGCATCTGGAGGTCATGTAGGCCAGAGGGGTAAGGCCATTGTGGAGTCAGCCCTCTAGGCAGTACAGGCCAGAGTGTTAGGTCCACTCCAAATGGAGTCAGGAGAGTCAAAGGAGTCAGATGTCACTCCTCCCTCCTCCTGTGCTGGCTGAGCATGGGAGAGGTGGCAGAAGCAGGGACATAAGGAGGGGGACAGAGATCCTCCTCAGGATCAGAAAGGGGGAGCAAGGCTGACCCTCCTTTAGAGTCAAGTGGCAAAGCCCATAACAAAAAAGGTCTCATCCAAACAGGGGGCTTCTACACCAGGTATTGCCACACGGTGATATACGGCACTTGGTCCAGATAGTCCCAGGCCTCATAAACGAAACCTTCACCCTGTAAATGATGGGGAGATGGAAAGTCCTCTCCTCAGGCCATGCTACTTTATAGACGGGCCACTCATTCCTGCAAAAGATGATTAGTTTGCAGGGAAGAACAACCAGACTGGAGTCTTCTGTGACTCTGCAAAAGTCCTTAAAATGTTTCAGGACCAAGCCCTGGGGGGTAATTTCTGCCTGTCCAATCCTAGGAATCAAAGAAAAACATTGTACAAGATGACAAAAAGCACAGACAGAATACACACAGACAGACACCGAGGGACATTCCTGGAAAACACAAACAAAATGAAAAGGCTGTCTCAGATGATCTTCCTTGCTGCCCATGGGAAGCCCATAGACCCACAGCCAGTTCAGAATTTAGATGAGAACTAACAAGTTCTCCTGCTTCCAGTAGGGGGTCAGGAATTCCCTCTGTTGCCCTGGTAGGTTGACAAGATGCTTGTCTGCTTTGTCCCTCTTGGCCTCCAGATTAAAGCCCGAAACAGAAAAACAGATTAAACCTGAAACAGAAACATAGAGATGGACAAGACAAAAGACAACTGGGAGCCTGGACTGACCAGAAAAACACCCTACTATTTGGGTCAGGGGTTTGCCAGTGAGTCCCAGACAAGAGTCTCCAAATGTAAGGGTCCATGATTCACTAAAGAATGATACCCCAGATTCGAATAGTATGTAACACAGAAAATGTTTTATTTTGCAAAAATCCAGCATGCTGGTGTGTGTGTGGTGGTGGTGGTGGGGGGGGGCTGGGTCTACTATCTACAAAGATGGAAAGACCCCAAAGTGAGCTTGCAGGCCCAATTTCAAGTACATTACGGGAATTCTGAGGAGGGTTAGGCTACCTCTATATTAATCTTGGCTCTATCCCTAGGCTTATTCCAGAACCATTGCTGGGGCTTGGGGGTCTGGAAACTATTGCTTGGAAACTGCTGCTTACCCACTATCCTTACCTCAGGCTATGTGGCAGGGCAGCTTCTGAGACCTGGACTTGACTAGACTTGCCCAGTTCTTAGAAACAGAGATTTAGGCCTAGTCTCCTCAACTGCCAATTTGAAGCCTGCCATGGAGTAAGCCTATCCTTCTTAGAAGGAAAACAGCTAGAAGATAAAAACCTACAGAGAGGTCTATTACAAGATACAAGTATGGAAAACACTGGGGTCATCCATACACAATGACTCCTGGTTTAGAGAAAGCTGGAGGTTTCTATTGTTGCTCAGACACATAGTCTTCATATGAAGGCAGGTAGGACCAGCACATTTCTCATCATACTCAATTTAAGGTCATAGATTCCACCTCCACCCTGTCCCTCAGCATCTTTCCATTCTCCTGCTTCAGCCCTTCTCCAAAAGCCACAGCCAATCCTCAGATTTGAGGTAGACCATACCCATGGAAGGTGAGACCCTGGCTTTCAGAGACAGCGTGCCCAAAGACATCCTCTGTGGTTCTCAGTCACTTCCAGTGCATTTTCCAGTGAAACATAAGTGCATTTCCATAATGTTGCTCTCCTTCCTCCCTGCTTCTCAGAATCATGGTCTAAAATAAATTATCCAAGATTATTTCTCCTGGCATTTTGGGAGACAGCCCAACTTGAGGTATAAAGCCCAGCTCACACTGTGGGAAGTGGAGGAAGCCCGGCGTGGTCGAGGTCCTGCAGAGTGTGTACTATTGACACACGCACAAGCATGGCAAGGACCAGAAGCCCAGACCCTGGGGAAATGGCAAAGCCCCCCCTGCATCTCACTCTGGGTGATGCTCAGAGGGTGGTGAAGTCTTCAGGTTTTTTTTTGAACCAGGGAACAAGGGACTGAGGTCCATATTTTACATATCAAAGCAGACCTGGCCCCCAGGTTCTCCCACCATCCCTTAGTTCCTACCTGGCATATCCCATTCCCAACCCTGAACTTTTCAGCCCAGTGGCTGGGATGCCCTTCCCCCAGCTCCTCCCTATATAATCCAGACATTTGGGTCTCTCTTTCTCTTCTTTTCCTCCTCTCTCTATGTCTGTGCACCCCTTACTGTCTCCCCACCCTACCCTCTTTTCCCCTTGGAGACATCCCTGGCCTTGCTCTTTGGGGCCAGTGAACTTGCTCCCCTGACAGCAGCTTCACAATAAACTTGCCTTTAATATAATCGAATCTGGCTTGGATTGGCTCATTTCAGTGTCAGAGAAATGACCTATCATTGTGGTCCATGTGTAGATATTGAGAGTGTGGGCAGTAACTGACTTCCATTGCTTTTGATGGCCTGTTCTTCTGCTCCTATGGGAATTAGGAAAATCTGCCTTGTTGATCCAGCTGTATAGTAAACTGTATCTCCTTGACTTAGATGTCTACAAAACCTAGGCCCCCTATTCAACTCTATATAACAAACATATTGAGCTCCCAGTGTGCTGCAGTTTCTCTATCAGAGTACCTAGTCCCAGATCTTCTGTGTTTCCATCTCCCTTCTCCTTTTCTGTTACCCCTCTCAGGTCTAATCCCTGGAGCCATTCTGGGTATAGCACTATGCTTTTGCTCATATCATTCCATTTATGTCCCCCAAACTGATGAAAATTCCCCCAGACTTCCTTTTGTGTGGTACAATATCTAGACTATAAACTGATAGATAAGGTTCTAATTATATTCATATAGAAAAATCCATAAGCCTAATTCTTGAAGTTTTTATAGGCCTGTACATATCAAATGAAATATCAATTAAAAAGAAAACACTTAGGTATTCTAAAGGTATTCACACTTTAATCATTTTAATCTGTCTATGAAATAAAAATTCTATTTATAGTAACAATCATCTGTTTTCTATTTTTGACTATCTAGGTCATCCTTGTTATTTATACTCTCTGTTTCAACCTTTGGCCATTGGAACTGGTGAGAAATAGAGAATATATTGCTTATTTAGTCCTAGACAGGTCCAACTGCAGTTGTACACATCGGGCTTCACTGGAAATTGTTCATGTTCTTTTATTAGTGTTCCTGCAATATCCTGGTCACCTGCCTTTCTGTTTAGCTTAGGATAGACATTATGACTGACTTACATTTTCTGTGTTGGGGCATATGTGTGTTTAGTGGTTACTTTTCAGAGAGGAGTCATGCAAACTGATCCTCCTCTTATGAAACTTAGCATGCAAAAATAATCCCCAAAGTATGAATTTCAATCAGCATGGCTTTCATCATGCAAACACCTAGCATTTAGGTTAGCATCATCTGAAAGAGTGAGCTGGTAATTTGATTTGTTGTTGCTGTTTTATTTTAACTTGAATTATTTGTTACTTAAGGACAAGTAAGCACTGTGAGTACAAAAGGGTGATTTGAGATTCTGGACAGGGGGTGCTGCTTCAAGTCCACGTTTCTTTTCCTATGATGCATTTGGTTGCTGAGTAGCAGAGCCTGCTTGTTTGGCGTTGCCCTGTACCATCCTAGCCTATGACTCTCTGGTTCTTGGCTATGTTTCTTCCTGTTTATGTTTGCTTCACTCATTTTTCCTTTTAGAGCAGCACTTTTATGGCTTGGATTGGGTTGCCTGCTTTAATATTATGGAGGATACAGATGAAAACAGCTGCCTCATTTCAAGCCAAATCAGGAGGCAGGTTGACTTTGATGACAGAGCACATCCTCAGGATGCTCAAAACCCAGTGACACCACCACTACTAGAAAGTAAAGCTCAAACAGAACACCTATAACCAGCTGTTTGTAGTACTCATGACAACCCTCATGATTCAGTCCAATCTCCTTAACTTACTAACAGGGACCCAGGAACAGAGAAGCTAGTTTTATTCACATTCAGCTAGATAATGATTTAATGTGCCAGCACTTAAATGGTTTGAATATAAATGTAAAGACTCTTCAGTTTTGTCATGGAAGAAAAGGTCATAGGTTCTATCTTCTTTTAGAATTTAAGTTCCTTAAACAGACTATTCTTTAAAAAAAATCAAAGAAATGAGAGAGAGAGAGAGAGAGAGAGAGAGAGAGAGAGAGAGAGGAGATGAGACAAGAAGAGTAAAACAAGGTGTTGGTAGAAATCCAAATTACCTGACAGTGTTTTTAAAACTGTCAAAAACAAACAAACAAACAAACAAACAGCAAAACCAAAACAAACAACAACAACAACCCAGTCATTATGTTTTTGAAGTGTTCTGGGTGGATGTGATGAGCATTCTGTCAAAATGATAGATTAGTAGGAAAATGAGAGTACACAGAAGTGACAGGGGGCATGTTAATTAGACATCACAGGCTTCAAAGACTGAATGCACTGGTCTCGTCTAATCAGCAATAGATTGGTTTTGTCTGAACAGCACTTTTTAGTCTTTAAGTGTTGGGAGTCTCACCTCATTCTGCACATTTGGGAACATTTCATTGTAAGACCTGGCCTGTATATAAAGAGATGATTCAAGACCTTCTTAGATGTCACCTTCTGAATGGACTGAGGCCTTGAACAGAACAGGAGTGCTGTCATCCGCATTAGCCACCCAAACAAAAGCTCTTAAGTTCATAGGATTGTAAGGTTGTGACAGTATAAAATAAAAGGACCCCTTTCTCCATCCCCAGCCATTTAGGAAGTGACTGCAAGGCGTGGCCCTTAGAGTCCTTCAGAATTTCAAGACACGACTTGAGCTGGATGGGTGAATGGCTGAGTGGAGGGAGAGCTGGAGCCACTCAGAAACAATATAGCTCATGTTAAACATGAGCTGTTCTCTGAAAGTGCCATGTTTTGAAGGCACCAGGTAAATCAAATTGTACATGTATACGTACTTGTATATGTATTTATTCTGTGAATTATACCCAAGAACTTCTCAGCCCTCTAAAGAAACCTGAGTTACACTCTCACAGCAAACTCTGAACTCCTCTGGCTCTTACAACCCTTCATTCCCTCTCCCACAATGATCTCTGAGCTTTAGGTGCAGGGGTGTTGTTGTCAATGTATTTGTTCGGACTGGACTCTACAACTCTGAATTCCTATTGATTATGGTTTTCTGTAATGGTCTATAGTTGTAAGGAGAAATTTCCTTGATGAGGAGGGCTAGGGACTCTCTCTCTCTCTCTCTCTCTCTCTCTCTCTCTCTCATGTATTTACGGATTATAGTGAATTAACAAAGTGACAGAAGTAGGTTCTTCTCTTAAAGAAAGAAGAAAGGAAAGAAAAAAGAAAGGAGAGAGGGAGGAAGAAAGAAGAAAGGAAAAAAGGAAGGAAGGAAGAAAGAAGGCAGGCAGGCAGAAGTAGTATTTGAATCTGAACATGAATCATCTATCTACCCAAAGTACTCAGATCCTCGTGAAATTGAGTTGTTACTTAAAAAGTCTTAATTTTCTCCTTGGACCCTACATGTTGGCTATTTCAAGTTATAAGCAGTCTGTCAGCTTTCTAAAGAACAAAGACCCTGTCCTGCAACTCTCCATGCCTATTAAGATCTGCTTCTATGTCTCAAGATTTTAGTAGCCTCCATTAATTTTTAAAGATTATTTTCTATACCAAAATTACAAATAAACCATTGACTTTAAAAAAGAAAAACAAAAACAACAACAACAACAACAACAACAAAAATCCTGGAGCACACCTCAGCTCCTAGCTGCTTCTGCACAGCTGTTCCACACTGTACACTCTTACTTTAATTATCTCATAGCTGGGCTCTTCTCCTTCCCTCTTCATTCCTCACAGTCTGTTCCCACCCCCAACAGGCCCAGTGTGCTGCTAAAGCAGAAGTCAGAATTGGTTGCTTCTTCTCTATTCTAACTCTCGGAATGATTTCAGCAGCTTAGATGAGAAAGAGGTCCAGGTCACATTGCAGCTCTACAAACTAAGCAATTCAGTGGACCTTGGGACAAAGCTATCAGCATCAACAGGCAACTTGTAATACATACACCCATGCTGATCTGACATCGAGTGCCTGGATAAGAGACCCTGAGCCCAGAAACCTGTGTTTTGATGAACTGCCTGGGGTAATATGATCCCTTCCTAGCTGAAGTTTAAGCATTGTTGTGTCTTCATGTTGTCTCTCAGGACGGTAGTATAACTGCTTCAGGAGCCCACGCTAGCTTCCTATGATCACACCTTGAGGAATTAGCTCATGATCCAATTCATTATCAGATAAAGCTCACATACTGAGGTGCTGAGAAATAGGGTTTCAATTTGCTTTTCTGAGGGGATATATATGAGCCTCTCACTTTTCAAAGTTCCACCCTGCCCTCCTCATTGCTTCTGCCACTGCTGTGCTGTGTCTTCATCCACCCTACCGTTTGCGTGTCTATTTCACTTATTATTTGGCTGCCTCCATTGGAATGAAAGTTGCATCAGTGCAACAATTTTTGCCCATTCTCTTTTCATCCCCATATTATCAACCACTTTTGGAGCATACCTGGCAACCAACAGGGGCACTTAATGTTTGCTATGTAAAAGGAAATAACAGAGAAGCATTCTCATCTTTTGCAGTTGGGAAGTCAGATGTTCATTTTATGTCCGAAGCACAAATGCTTTGTCTCGTTTGCTTTAACTGCCCTTTGGGCTAGCACTGGAGAGAGGACGACAGATACACCGGGTGAGAAAAGTAAAGTTTATTCTTAAACTAAGAATGACAAGCTTCCTGATGGACCAGGCTCTCTACCAAGGAGAGAACCAAGCTTTTAGAGCTGGGCATGTTTTGAGTTTAATAGCTAAGCTGGCAGTCAGCACCAGGACTGAACTAGTGACAGAATATGGTTGGTTAAAACATGACACAGAAGAAAAGGATCTTATAATGAGAACTCGGGTCTCTACATTCTGATATCCCTATTAATTTATTTGTCTATTCATCAATCCATGTATATGTCCATCTTATTCGATCATTTGTTCTATCATACTAATATATTTATTCAATTCCATGCACCATATCCATCTATCCATCCATCCATCCATCCATCCATCCATCCATCCACCCAATACTTGACTAAATAATGAACTGTGTGTTCCAAGATCGGGGAACATGACTGAGTATTTGAACTTTCTAGAGTGTGCATTATAAATAGGTTAAACATAGGGGTGTGTGGAGTTTCCAAGACAATAACACTTTTCATGGGGTCAGGTTTGTTTGAACTATCTTTCATTTGTCTTAAAGAAAGCCAAGTGAGAATTCATCAAAATGAAAGACTGGGCTGGATTTCAGAGGTGAGACTGCAGGTGCTCAAATCTAGTTCCTAAAGATAGTGAGTGTTTCAGCGTCACCCTGAGCAATGAGTGTGGCGACAAGCTGTTTAGTGACAGGAGTTAGGAAGTGGAGCTTTGCCCTTTCACTTGGACTCTGCAACAGATGAGCCAGGTGACTTAGAGAAGTGTATGAGATCTATGTCATCCACAAGATCACACTTACCTTTTGGCATTAAAGCATTAACATGAAGAGCCTAAGCGGGGAGCCCACCATAAGCACTCAGTGTGGAGAGTAAAGAAAAACACACATTTGTATGTTGCATATTCGAGAGTTTGGTGGATCTTTGTTTTTCCTTTATGGCATTATGGGATAAAAAGGATCGAGTCACAAACCAGTATGAATCAGAGTTCTGTCAGTGGCAATGCCCTACACAGAAAGTCTTAATGATGGTGTCAGGAAAGGCATTGTGTGGCAATGCAATATTCTGTACTCATCTCTCATGTTCTAGGAGACTGCAACTTTTGCTGAACATTACATAACATACATGGTGGTCACTTTAGACTTCTAAAAATACGGTGAATTCAAACTCTTTGTTTAACCTGCCTCTAAGAGAACAAGGTAACAACCAGTCTTACTGCCTTGGATTTCCCACATAAACAACATTTACAACCTAAAAAATCCATAGCTGCAATTTTAAGTTACATGCTTTTCCATATTCATCATCCATCATAATACATGTACATCATTTGCTGAAAGTAGCAAATATAGAAGTCGAAAGCAACTTCCTAGCATCCACCATCACAGTTGAAAGCATATGCTTATGGATATCGCTTGAGAAACAATGATGTTTCTTATGTCAGTCAGTTGGGATCAGTTGGAGCCATTGACTTAACCCCTGGTAAAACTCTGTTAAACATTTCTATAAAGTATCCCACTCCTTCTCCATGTGCCATTCAATAAATACAGAGCAAAGCCCTTTGTTAGGGACAGACACCACTGACACACAGAGACACGTACAACACAGCAAGCACATACCTGACACACCATTTCCACACACACTCCCACAGACACAAAGACATATAATCACATAGGAAGAAACAGACATATACAGACCAAAGGCACAGACACAAAAACAGATTCACAAGATGGCCTTCAGGCAGGTAGAGATTCAGACACATGGAAAAAAAAACAAAAAAACAAAAAAACAGACAGAGGGAGGAAGATAAGGGGAGAATGGACTAGAAAATTCAAGTCTGGGTTCTTGCTCAGTTAAATGACTCCAGGAGAGAGTGCTTGCACTTCTTTCTTTAATACAACACCGATGCACTGTTGGTAACTCGGAGTTTATCACTGGTAGGTGTCGTCTGTGGAGCATAGGAATCTGCAGTGTCTCCTGTATTTAGATGTTAAGAGATTACCTACATTTCATCAGCTATGACTCTTGGACGGCACACTTTAGACATGCTTCCTCACATCCCAGGGAGAGAACCATAACAGAAAAGCTACAGCCTCTCTGCAGTGTTGTTAAAATTAGGCGGAGAGGCTTTTGAAGACCGTTCTCGTTTGCAGCTCCCTTCCCCACGTTGCTTAGAAAAGACAGCAGCGAATGGAAACTGAACAGCAAACTGTGTCCTCACCATCTGTCTTGAAAGAAGTATGATATAGGAATGACTGTCACTCAGGCAGCTTGGAAAGGAAAGCCATTTATAAGTGTCTCCAGTCCTGATTGAACACTCCACATGGAGTTTGAACCAAACTGCTCAAAAATATCTTCAGAGGTTACTTCCAGGGCTGCCAGTTCAATGAAAAGGCTTCAGGCATCAAGTGTAAGTCATCTGCTGATAATTCCAATGTCTTGATTAGACTGGATTAATTAAAATCTGGAGATAAGAAACCATCTTCCATCTTCTCCATTCTTTAGATTTCCCTGCAAGAATCATCAAACTTTGGAAAGCCTGTTGGGGGCCAACTCAACCGTCATTAGTAGTAACTACTCTTGCTGCTTCAAACCTTTTCAAAGCTATACCCGTAGCAAGCAACCAGGTTTGAAGCTGTGAGAAGAGTTGCATGGGTTTAAAAACCAAGCCTTGACAAACAGAAAAGTGTCAGTTTTTAGAGCAGCGATGACATTATGCTTGAGAGCCTGAGGTAGAGAATGAGTGAAAAAAATACAGACCTTCAATCCCCTTCTGCTACAGTCTCTAGCACACTGTCAAGATACCGGCTTGCTGGCCTACTTCTGACACATGAGACTCTTTTCTTACAGGTAAAGCATTTGATATTTATTTCTCCATCCTAGTAACACAAGAGGTAGCCTTTTTTAGGTCATATATATAGGTCTGCATTGTGAGCAAACGCACAGCTGGCTCTTCTGACTGACTAGGGCTTCGCGATTGCTTACCCTAGAGCAGAGATGGTCAGGTAAACAGGCATTTACTCTGCTCAATGATCACTGCTCAGCATCCTGCTCCTTACAGAGCTGCAACATGTCTGCAGCCTTAGACAAAACTGCATCTATCCACGGATTTCTTGAACAGTGGATTTTTCAATTTAAAGCAATACAGAAAAAAAAAAATACTCAGCTTTGTTGCCAGTAATAGAGGGACTATTTTACAAGGAAGTGTAATTTCGCTTAGACTTTTTCTACCTTCTTGTAGCAGTGTGCTGTATTTTAATAGACTTCCCATGTATTATGCAAACGGAATGCTCTACAGACTTGTCGCAGATGGCCCTTGGAAGTGACTATTGGCTGATCACTGCTTACCACTTTCTTTTTAAAAATGACAAGCTTTATCTGCCTACCCATAATCCCCAAGTTGAGGAGCATAAACTACAGAATTAAAAAAAAAATTTGAAAAGCATTCCACCACGGAGGACTGACTACATGGCTGGGGTTTGTCCATATCTTCTCAGTCCCTGTATTAGGAGCTTGATCCCCGTGGAGGGCTTTGGGAAGTGGGGCCTGGTAAGTAGGACTTCTGCCAGGAGCAGGGAAGGAGCCCTAGTGAATGGGCGGCTGCTGCTATCTCAGGAGTGGGTTCCTTAGTCACAAAAGCAAGGTGTTTGCTATAAGTTTTAACCTCGTGCTCTTGCCTGTTCTTTTACAAATGCCTACTTTCCCTTTCTACCATATCCTGATGTGGCCTGAGGGCTCTTACCACTGTGCCCTTAGCCTCTTCTGCTTCCGTAATAGTAAATTTCTTTTCTTTAAAAATTGTCCAGCCTGCAGTCTTCCCTTATAGCAATTGAAAATAGACTAGAGAGTGCTCTTCAAAGAATGTCTAGGAGCAAATATTTTCTTATGTGGCAGCTGAAAGAGAATTTCAAACCTCTTCAACTTAAATTAGATTATCAGGGTTACAATGTTAGGAGGTCAGTAGGACAAGTAGGGGTTTGAGCATTTGAAAGGTCTGGGACTGTTTGTGCCCTACAAAGTTGTGTGTTGATTATTACCAAAATGTAGGTCTAATGCTCACCTCCCAGTCTCTCTATAGTGCTCCCAGGTCAGCTTTGGTCACCTTCTGTTCTCAGCCCCAAGTTCCCTTTCTGTTGATGATATCATTTGAATGTATTGCAGTAGCAGCAGCTTGCATCCATTTGACCTGTCTTCTGAAAGCAGAAATTTTATTTATTGATTGACTGATTATTCCTTTTATTTATCTGGCTGCCCTGAACATCTTCCTACAAGTCTAACTCATTTGTTGAAAGATCCTTCTCTTTTCAATGAAAAGAATTTGGCTGAAGGGACTCTGGTTTTAGAAGTCTAGGTAGAAACAGGATTGTGGCTAGGACAGGGAGACGTTCCTTGGAAATCCTGAGTGGGAGGTACCATGCTGCCAAGGCCTCAATGGGGATGGAACTGGAAAGAGAGTCAGTGTGGAAACTGCCAAGGAAGTGTTGTCAGTAGCTACTTAGTCCACAGACTCCACCCCAGTGAGCCCTGGTGATGCTGAGGCAGACTTCAGGTGCCCTTCCTTTTCAGTCCTGCTACTGACCTAACCAATGTCTTCTAAGCTCACATCTTGGAAGCAAATCTGTAAACCCACATATCAATGTCCAGCAGTGGAAAGATGACAGTTGGCTTCCACTGAGTCATTGTTCATTTCTACCCTGATCAGCTGTGTTAGAATTTATGGATGCTGAGGCAAGAAGATGCAGAGAAGGTATCATATGGAGTAACAGTGGCAGAAGTTTGAGAAGGAGATGTGGGCATATCCCATATGGCAATGTAGTCACAGGCCTGTCCCAGGGATCTTTTCAGTTTAGCTAATGGGGCATTTCAGAAAAGATAACTTTTGGAAGGGGCTAAGGATGAACATGTTATATTTCACTTATACTCAGATTTTATTGAATGAACATTGATTTGGTCCAGATTGTATTCTTGATAATAGTTGGAAAGTAGAAGACACATATGGTCTATGTGTATATCATTGTATGTGCATTTTAGAGAAGGAGAGGGGAGCATGTGGGTCCATACCATGGAGCTGAAAAGCAAGCACTATAACTTTTCAGAGCAGTGTTTTTCTGTCCCCATCATACACCTTGTAGATTAAAAGATGCAGGCTTATAAAATGTACATATAGCTACCTTAAAGGCATGCAGTGGTTAAATGACAAAATAGCCTCTGACCCCTCACTTTATAACCCTGCAACATGGTATTTTTGTCTCTGGACATAGTCTTTCTTAACTGACACAGGACAGAGTATCTATTGTACTTTGTTGTTTCATAAACAACACTTATGTCTCAGGCTCTGGATCAAAGGTTGTCACCCCAGAGAGCCCATGGTCCACTTCCCTCAGTCCATCCCACTCGGCCCCAATTGTCTATTATATCATGATTTTTGATTGTTCTTTATTACTCCTATCTGTAACCACTTTCTGTATCTGTCTTTGTACACACATTTCTCTCCAATAAAATATGAAGTTCCATGAAGGTAGAAATTGCCTTTCTTTCTCATGTCTGCCCTCCTGGTTCCTACAGTCCTGTCCAGTACACAATAGGCACATGTAAATAACTAGTCATACCCCTGTGTGTTCTGTAAGTGAGAATATTAAAAGATAGTAAGTATTGGGGTAGGGGTTGGGCACACAAGGGCATGTTTTGGCCACATGATTACCCAGGTGTTACAAAGTTGAATCTCCCCCTGGCTTTCTATTTTTCTAAAAGATCCCTCCCTAACTTGTAAATGGCATCATCATTTCTACCTAGAACAAAAATGGGGACTCAGTGCAAAGGAAGCCAGAAACATCTGATTCAGATGTGACTCTACCTCTGTGGGTGTGTTCCACACAAACTGTGATGTGACAGAGAGCCACTTGGCTTACAGATGCCGTATCCCAGATATCCTCTTTGTTTGTGGGTATTCCTGGAACTTTCTGCTGAGAAGTGTTCATTCTTATTTCTGGCTCCTGGCAGCCTACAGAGGCTCCCTGTTACTGCTGCAGGCAGGTTACTGATGGGGCTTGTGCTTTATTGTCCTATCTATCAAGTCCTATTTATTTTTAAAATAAACTTTAAGTGTACTGTAAACTCCCTTCACAAACAGATTTTTCCTCCTCTTTTACACTTGACAAGCCCCTAAAAGGAATAGTAACTCTGTCTCATAAATATTTGAACCTGAACCTTTTAAGAAAGAATTATACTTAGGGTATTCAAGAATAGGGAAGGTCTCTGTATAAACTCTGAATCCAACTACTTATTTCCCCATCTCTTTCCATCCCATTTTCTTCCTCCCTCCTCCCTCCCTCTCCCATGTCTCTGTCTCTTCCTTCCTTTTTTCCTCCCTCCCCTTCTCCCTTTCTTGGTTCTTTTCTTTTATTCTTCCTTTCTCCCTCTTCCTTTCTTCCCTCCCTCCCTCCCTCCCTTCCTTCCTTCCTTCCTTCCCTTATTCCTTTTATTTGTCTTATATTATCATATCCTGAACTCAAATCTATCTAAAGACTATCACCCATACTACTCTTAAGCACTGTAATATTATGCAAATGTATTTTATTAAGAAGGCAAAGTGGATTCTCACTTCCCAGCTCACCAAATCTAAAGGTATTAAATCTCTTACTTGGTCCTCTCTCATGGAACCTAGAATTCCATTCAACCATGGCATGCCATTTGATCCAATGCAAAGCTGATTAGGAAGGATATCACCATGGTAGGACATAAAGGAGCTTGGTATTTAGAGTCATGCTCACTTTGATTCAACTTAGACTTCGGAGTGACAGGCTCTCAGGGTGCCTGCTATCCTTTCACACTGTACTTCCTCCTGTGAATCCTGAGACCCAATAATAATCCTTTGGGTGACTATTCAGGATATTGTCTAATTATTTCCAACTTTTTTCCTTCTAAGCATATTCCTCCAGTTCTTGGTTAGGCAGGCTATAGGATTTGTTATAGCTAACAAGAAGTATGTAAACTCCTTTCTTAACCCAAATCTTGGGGATGGAGAGATGGGTCAGTGGTTAAGGACACTTGCTGCTATTCCATGGAACTAAGTTTTGATTCCCAGTACCTATACTAGGCAATTCACAACCACCCATAACTCTTATTCCAAGGAGCCAATGCCTTCTTCTGGCTATTGTGGGCATTACACACACATGGTACACAAACCATATATGTACACATAAAAAAACCTCCTATATCCTCCACTTCTCTCTCTCTCTCTCTCTCTCTCTCTCTCTCTCTCTCTCTCTCTCTCTCTCTCTCTCTCTCTCCCTCTCTCTCCCTCCCTCTCTCTCTCCCTGGCTCTGTGTGTATGTGTGTAAAAGAAAACAGGTTTCCTAAGAGCACTGCAGGGGGCAGCAAACTGTGTGGTAACCATTGTGGTGCCTATTCTAGTTTTTTCCTTTACCTGTGGGTCTGCTAATATTTTCAGCAATCATAGATAGATATTTACATAAAAAACAAACAAAGCTACTAGTAGCCTCAGAAATTCAATTGGACTCTCCTTAAGGGAATTCTTTGGTCTTGTTTGCACATTTGGACCATTATCTGGTGACAGTACATGGAAATTCCTAATTGGACAAGCATGAGTCATGTGACTTTCCCTTCAATCATGACTATTTTAGAGCACTGTGGTCAATGGGCTTTGAGCACTAACCCAGAGACAGAGGGGAGGGAGTAGGCTGCTTAGTAGTCATGTTAGGATACTCATTACAAAACTCTTCAAAAAGCTTACAGAGAGATAGGAGAGAACTTTGTAAGAGAACCATTCACCTTAAGTTTTATACTTAAGAGCTAACCTCCATCAACACTTCTCATTGATTTCCTGGGGCTCAGGAACAGAAGTATTGGATGGAACGTCTCATGGTTGCCTGTGAGAAACAGAAATGAAGCTTCCAAGGTAGACTCTTAGGTCTCCAGTAGAAGGATCTAGGCTTAGAGGCAGCATGTATTTATCTGGGTAAAACTCGTATCTCCAACCATGAAAGGGCACACAAAGTGACCAATCTCTAGTTGACTTGTGAACATTCTCCCAATGATGTAGGAAAAGTCACTAAACATCTCCAAGGGTAATAAAGCATTATAATGCTATAAGAGTCAGAAACCTCTGAAAATTATCTGAATTCTACTTTGTAATGTGGGAAATACTCGAAAATTTTACTAATAGGAAATGTTACACTGGGGGAAAACTGACTTGCTATTCTTGGCCACGCAAGTTCTGCTAGAGGGTATCATGATTGCTGTGGATACACGTTGGGCAATTTCATATACCAGCCCTTCCTCCATTGTCACTTGGCTCAGAAAATTTCATGAAATTATACAAATCCCTGAAATCTAATATTTTTATGTGATAAAATTGTGTAAGAGGAGGGGGTGGAAGAGAAGTTTGGAAAATATGATGACAGATGGCAAGTGGGCTCAGGCACATAGCGTTCCTATATATAGGGGAGGGGACAATCTGGTTAATCAAGGGGAGGGGGGGCAGTTTTAAATTTAGTTCCAAGTATTTTATATATTCAGCAACATCATGTGTAGTGTAAAAGTGTACCGAAGCAGCTGAGCTGGGTAGAATTTTTAATGTTTTTCTTGGTTGGGGGTGAGCTGTGTGATCTGTATTTTCAACAGCTTTACATATTATTTCATGATGCCTACATCTGAAAATCAAATTGTATCCATAGGTTTGGGGTACGTCTTTTGAAAGAGGACTGAGAATATATTTCTAGAGAGTTTCTTCCAAGGAAATCTAAGGCATTTCAAAGACTATGGTCATTACAACTTACTTAGCACATGGGAAAAGTATGGCAAATATTCTCAATGAAGATGATTCTAGAGCTTGGTGGGAGGAGCAATGGGGAGGCAGGAGAAAGTCCTGAGAGCAAAGCCCAGCTTTACGTAATGCAGGACAGGTAAACTGTGTTGCCTGGCATAAATCACTTCAGACGTTTGGATCCTAATTTATTATTAAAATGAGCGTTCAGGGGCTGAAAAGATGCTTCAGTGCGTAAAGAGATTGTTGTACAGATGCAAGTACCAGAGTTTAAATGTTTGGAATCCACATAAAGCCAGATGTGATGTCACGCATCTGTCATCTTTAGCACTCCTGCAGTGAGTTGGAAGGCGGAGACCTGAGAATCCCTGGAAGCTCATGGGCCAGCCAGAATAGGCAGTTTGGTGTCCAACCACAAGAGAAGGTGAGGATCAATATCCCAAGTCTAACCGCCTTAATCTCTAGTAAAGAGAATCTGGGGCCGAGTGTGCACTGGGCTTGGTTTTCCTAAACAAAGGACTTTCCTACCTCATGTATTCATTGTCATTTCCTAGTATTGTTCTCACCTTAAGCCCTCCTTCGAAAGGACTGTTGGTGACATGGTAGTGACATGCCTCTCATGTTTGGATACAAAGGGAAAATTATGTCTTGGGTGAGAGAAAGGCAACTTTCCAAAAGATGTTCACATACCTTGGCTGGCCCAAAATGACTTTGCTTCCCACCTCTAATGATGACCAGGAAATGGATCTTCTGTGTATCATAGGAAAGACTACTAAAATTACAGCCAGCTCAACAGAGAAGTTGGATTAACATGAGTGAAAACCAAGACAAGAGATATATTTAGAGCAAGCAACATTGAAATCTGATAGACACTCCTTGGAACACTTACTCTTCATCTACTCTGTGAATTTAAATAAGAGCTAGGGTGTTTGTGTGTGTGTGTGTAACCATGACAATGAAGTAAAAGTTTCATATGATAGCTATTACCATACAAAGCACATAGTAAGCACTCAGTAAATATACCTACATTGGACTAACCTTACATCTGTTAAACATAGCAAATGTATTTTTTAGTTGGCAACTAATTAAGAAATTGCAGGTATTTCTGGTGTTGCCATAGTGACACAAAATCTACCAAAATAAGTTTTTGTTTTAGCACAGTGGTTTTCAAACTTGGCTGCATATTGGAACTAACTAGGGAACTGTGAAAAATACCATTGCCAGAGTCTATCATCCAGAGATGCTAATTTGATGGATCTCGGGGTAGGGTCTCGGGGCATGGATGCATAAATACATCATCCCTTACTGGGATTCACTGCCAAACCTCTGGCTTAAGGAATATAAGTAGGGGCATTTCTTCCTTTTGAACAGAGCCCAAGGTTTCCTCGACTTCCTTTTACAATACTCTTTCCCTTTGCTCTAAACTAGTAACGGCTAGGTTCTCTTGTCTGAACTGGCACCATTACAAGTGCCACACATTCTCCATTACAGTATAAAAAACGCTGTATGTGAGGGTGGAGACCAAGAGTGGGGAAGGAGGCCCACTGTCAATATGTTGTGTGAGAAGAAAGAAATGAAAGGATAGGAAAGAGAAAACGAGAAAGGAGGCGAAGAGCACTTCCTTCTGGTGCTGGGATGTGGTGAGAGAGGCCCTTTTAGGCACGCTGAGTCTCAGCATCCCACACAGACACCCATGCTCACACAGACACATCATCTGAATCTCTTCCCAGCCTCCTCCCGCTCAGCCCACTGCCAACCACTCACTTAACATCTTGCTAAGAATTTATAAAACATCTCAAACATGAATAAGTGAGAAGTGACAGAGTTTGTTCATTCATTCACACATTCATTTATTCATATTTTCTATAAATATTGATTGAGTACCCACTATGGACCAGGTATCTTGCCAGACAGCAAACAAACAGTAATGATCAGAACAGGGGGCTTTCAGATTTTACCAAAGCCCTGAATTTGGAAAGCATTTGAGGTAAAGAACCTGGGTGGGATGATCTACCATCTTTTCATGAGTTCTTGAGTTCAGGTCTCTGTAGATTGCTGAATGAATGGGTACTTAAATAAATTAATGGCAGAAGGAAAGGGTGAATGGACAGTGATGAGCAGCAGATGGTTAGGGAGGAAGAAAATGATATTAGATTGTGAATATGAATGAATGTCATTTCATTCTAGATCACACAGTTTGTGGGTATTTTGTTTTTAAAGATTTGTTTATTTTTGTATGTGAGTACGCTGTAGCTGTCTTCAGACGCACCAGAAGAGGGCAGGGGATCCCATAACAGATGTTGTAAGCCATCATGTGGGTGCTGGGAATTGAACTCAGGACCACTGGAAGTGCAGTCAATGCTCTTAACCACTGAACTATCTCTCCAGCCCAAGATCTTTGATTTTTAAAATAATCAAGTATAACTGTGCTTGGTGGCACTTCCTACACTCCCAACATCTAGGAGGCAGGGACAGGGAGATTCAAACCAGTCAGTGCTACCCAATAGGATAATTGTCTCAAAACAAATAGGATCCTACCTCAGACATCATTATACACTGTGCATTTTGGGAAGGTAATGCAAGGAGTGATGGCATCAGAGAAAGTCTGTACCCAGGGTGCGCAAAACCAATGTGGGTAAAGAACAGGATGATAGAAAGGCAAGAGAATGGATAAAAGCTTCGAATCAAGAAGAATGTGATACATTTGACGGGCTGAAAGCCACTGAGCTTTCCCGGATGGTATGGATTTGAGCAGCAGACTCAGGACACAGAGCAGTAGACACTACTGCAAACGGAAGCAACACTGACTCTCAGGGATAGAAAGGATCAGAGGCTAGGTAGAGTGGGGAGCCAGGTGAGACTCCATGGGAAATGATCTACCAGTACCAAGTCTAGAGAATTTGAGTTAAAACCCGTAAAGTGGATGGGGCAATGGATGAATAGAGGAGGGGGCTCTTGTGGATGTTTCAAATACAGTTGAATTTGCAAAGGAAGTATGAAAACATCTTAAAAGTCTGAGGAAAAAAATCTTACAGTATAAAAATAAGTAAAACAAAACAAAACAAACAAACAAAAAACTTGATCAAAGCTAACAGTACATCAGCCCTGCTGATAAGCATCTTCCAGTGATCCTGTGCATAGCCTCAGAAGGTACACCCACCCAGGTGGAGCTGAGAACAGTGTAGTCGGGCTCCAGAGCAATTTGGTCATTTCTGTCATACTGTCTTACTGACCAGGTCAACAACAGAGAAGCAAAAGGAAGAAGACTCAGGGAAGGTGCTGGTAGTGGGGGTCAGCAGAGGTGTGTTTCTCTAGCAGGTATGAGACCTTGGCTAAAATACACATTTTACAAAAATTGTCCTATTACTGGAAATTCCTTAGTTCCTAGAATTGAAATGAAAACCAGACCAAAGAGAATAGTTAATCAGACATATTAATATCGAAAGAAAACTTAGAAATTTTAAAATAAAACTTACACGAACACAGGGAGTTAAGAAAAGTTAAGAGGATTGCTTCCCTAGAAGGAAAAGGAGATGGAGTCTTTCCTACCAGGTAGGATCCCATAGAGAAACATTGTCCTTTTTGGGCTCTATCTCACCAAAATAGGAGCAACCACATTAGAGATGACCAACATATATGGACTATTCAGAAAAAGAAAAGTATTTTATGTTGATAAAGACACCATTGAAGGGAGAATTACTGATTTGGAAAATGTAATATCCAGAGGGGGTGAAAATTGCAAGACATATTTGAAGTGTTTCTTACTTTTGTCAAGAAAGGGTCTCACTGTGTACGCCTGACACACTACTACATATTTCAGGCCGACCCTAGGATTGATAGTATCCTCTTGCCTTTGCGCCCAAGTGCTAGTATTCTAGGAAGGAGTCACCATACTTGGCTCAGTACAGAAAATGTTGACAGTTCAGTATTTAGAAAAGTAAGAAATCCAATGGATATGTATGCTCAGAGAAGTGCTAGGTACATGCACACTTGCATGTGAGTGCTGCAAACCTTGTGGTGGTGCATCAGAGATGACTTCAAATTCTCTATTTAGATCTTGAGTTTTCTACCTTTCTAAATTGATGTGCATGTGCGACATGAACTCAGGAAAAAAAAAAGACTACTTAGGGGCAGGAACAGCACCAACAAGTAGGGGGGAGGCTGTATGGGGGAGAGCAGTTGGGGGAGATTCATCATATATATGTACACAAATATCACAGTAAAACTAAAAAAAAATTCTAACATGAGATAGCAAAGAGAGGAAAACATGACTATGTATTTTTGTAAGTAGGAAAATTATAAGTATATAAAACTGTAAAAAAGTACAGTTTTGATCATAAATGGATCATCTCTTCAATATCTGTTCCCATTTCTCATTGTTATTCTAATGTCTCCCATGTGCCACCTCCCTTATTCTCTCTCTCTCTCTCTCTCTCTCTCTCTCTCTCTCTCTCTTAGCTTAGGGTGGGGGTGGGACATTATTTATCTCTAAGCCTAGCACTGTGATCTTTCCTCTTGGTCCAGAGAGCAGTCCAAGGAGGCATACTGACTCAAACTAGGCTCAAGAGACATGAAGTGATTTTTTTTTTTTAAATATAAGTTAAAAAGGAGATGTCCTTGCTCATGTGGCAGAGCTCACAGGTGCCATCACCTGTATAGATTTAAGTGCCAAGGCCAACTAATGGTGGCTTTTTTGAAAAGCACAGCTCTACTCTCCACCAGCAAGGTCGAGGAAAACACAAGCTATGCCAACAATAGCAGGCAGCAAACTGGAAGCTGGTGAATTACCTGGGATTATCTGTCATAGTTGGTCTCACTCAAAACTCACATCATAGATGAGGATGCACAGAGCCCAGACACCTGTTAGCTGTCCTGCCACATCTATGATGAGAAGATTGTCTTGGAACAGATATCCTGAAAGGCAAAGAGAAAATTAGAAAGGCAACAGCTAGGCCTTCAATGGTACAATGGAATTGTAGAAGCAAACTCACCTGGACACAAGCTCACTTGTGGCCTGTCAAACACTAAGAAACCATACATCTTTACTCTTTTCTTGTTTGGATTGTTTCAGTGTTTATTTTTTCCTCTCTCTTTTTTTCCTGCAAATGGCAACCATCGTATACAGCCTACATCCTTCTTTTGTGTCATTAGCATCTCAGAAGATTGATGTCTTTGTCTACTTGCTGCTCCTATAACTGAACACAGTAGACTGGGTAATTTATAAAGAATAAAGGTTTAATCAGCATGTCTCATTCTGGAGGCTGTTTGATTCAAGGTCAAGGTACTATATCTGTGAAGCTCTTCTTGCTAGTGGGAAATCTGCAAATCTGTTAGAGGTCAGAGACTATTACATCATGAAAGGGGTACATACAAGAGACAGACTGGGTTTGTAACAACCTACTGTCAAGATAGTGCACTAACACATTGGTCCATGGGATGGATTAACCCATTCGTGGAGGCAGAAGCTCTTATAGTTCCTACCTGATTCTAACTCTCAATATATCCAAATGGGGACTTTATTTCAACACAAGCTTTGGTGAGGACATTTAAGCTATAACAACTGCTATCTTCCTTCTAACTTCTTGCCAGCTACTCAGTGGCACAGATCTTATTTTCTCTGACCTTGATGGTGAGTGCCAGAGCAATGCTTTCTGTTACAGTAGCCACTAGCTGAACATGGCTAAGTTGAAATAAATTTAAAATAAAATTAGATATAAATTTAAAATGAAATTAAATAGAATTTAAAATTGACTTCCATAGCTGTACTAGCCACATTTCAAGAGCTTAACAACTAGTGCGGTATTGGGTCCCACATTCACCAGTATAGAAAGAGAACATTTTCTAGCAACAGTGGTGTGAGTGTGTGTGTATGTGTGTAGGCCACAGAACAACCTCAGATATCATTTTGAAGTACTATCAATACCCTCCTCTCCCTCTTCCTCTTTCTTTCTTGAAACCAGATCTCTCATTAACATGGAACTTACCATGGAGGTTATAGTGCTTGGTCCATGGTCCATCTATCTTCTCTGTGGCACTGGGTGTATAAGTGCATGCACCCGTGGCCAGCTTACATAGATTCTGAGGGACTGAACTCAGGTAGTCATGGTTCAATGGTAAACACTGTCTGAACTCTTTCCCCAGCCTGGGTAACCTCTGTTCTCATACTATCTAGTCTGTGCCAGTTAATCCTCTGTGTTCCCCCAAGTATTCCCTTTTCTTATGTCTTCTTAGTTCTTCCAGAAGACTGACTCTAAATTAGGAGACTTTGGGAATCCCTTCTAGGATTAATATTACAACTTCAAGTATTTTCTTTTGCTTTATGTGTAGATTCCTCCCCCCCCCATTCTTCAGGGTTTATGTGTAATGTGGCATTGGGCCATATTTGGATATTAAATCCTGAGATAAAAGGCTGAAAATAGAGAACAATTTTCTTCCGGCAAAATAATAACTTAATTTTAGTTGTAAGGATTTGTATCAGTTACATTTGTATTGCTGTGACAAAGCTCATAACAAAGCAACTTATAGAAGAAAGTGCTGAATCGGGCTACAGTTCCAGGGCTTTAGAGTCCATGATAGTAGCGCAAAGTCATGGATGCAGAAACAGCTGAGAGTTCACATCTTAATCCACAAGTAACACACACACACACACACACACACACACACACACACACTCACACACTCACTCACACAGACACTCTCACACACACATGCCCTTTCTCTCTCTCTTACACACACACACACACACACACACACACACACACACACACACACAGAGAGAGAGAGAGAGAGAGAGAGAGAGAGAGAGAGAGAGACAACAGTTCTTTGAAAGCTCAAAGCCTGTCCCCAAGGAAGTGATTCCAACAAGGTCACACCTAATCTTTATCAAACCATTCCATTAAACAGAGACCAAGTATTCAAAGATATGAGCCTATTCCTATTCTCATTTAAACCACCACCATTGGAAACAATGTATGGGCCTCTTTCCTTGACTTAGTATCAAAGCAGAGAACCAAACACAAGGCAAAGCAGTCACTCTGATTGTGTCACCACCTATAGAGGATACATTGCGCACCAAAAAGTGTAGTGGAGGTGGTAGAGGAAAGAATGAAAAAAATCAACAGAATAAAAATAGTTCATTGTGCATGACGTCTAGATGGTGACCAATTGTTTGGTCCTTGATTTGTTCACTATTATTTATTTATGTATTCATTCAGATATCTAAGTGTATACTCCACCCCAGGCAGTATACTCCGTTCTGAGGGTGAAGCAGCAAGCGAACACCTTTTCTGGTCACTGCGGTAAGGAAGTAAGTCAGATATTAGACAAATAATCTCAGAAGTAGCTGTTCACACTGCTGGTTACAGCTGTAGAAGTGATACACCAAAAACCTGCAGGAGCACCTGATATAATCACCTGATCTTCTCTGAGCACTGGGGATGGTTTCTGGGGACTGTTTTTTTCCATCTCACTCAACTGCCCAAGAGAAGCAATCGACAGACATTTGTGTTAGTCAATTTTTGTCTTTTGGGGACAAGATAATGGACAGAAACATCTTAACAAATTGTTTTGGCTCAGAATTCAAAGGTGAAGTCCATCACATCAGCAAGAGGTGGAGACAGCAAGTCACACTGCAATTCCAGGAAGCAGAAAACATTGAACGATGGTACCCCACTTGAGTTCTCATTTTTGTGAAGTTCAGAACCCCAGTCTGTAACTGTGTTGCCCATGCGTGGAATGGGTTTCGTACCTCAACTCACCTAATCTGGTTAGTTTCTCAAGGATGTTCTGGTGTGCATGTCTCCTTGATGTCTCCAGATTCTGTCAAGCTGGCAGCACGAACTGTCACAACATGTTTACAAGAGGTGAGTGTCACAGCCTGGCCAGGGGCCAGCCCAGGCAGACCCTTGCCCATCTTGGTCATGAAATTTGGACATTATTTGAATCTCAGTGGGGGCATCTTTGAAAAATTTCAAACTAGCAAGAGTAGCCTGATAACCATAGGCATTGAACACTTTCCAGTTTCATACAATATGAAGGAGATGTTGATAGAAGATGCACGTCCCCAGGAATGAGGTCTCCATTGGAATGAGCTGCTATGCGTTGGGGAAAGATGATTGAGGAACCTTGGGTGATAGCGTTTGAAGGAAGAAGGAAACAATGGAGGATCTGAGGCATGGTTGGGAAGCAGAAGTAGTAGAAAGAAGCAAATGGATGTAGAAATTCATAGACAGGGATGTAGCAGAGTAATGTCAGGCTCAAGTCAGTGACTGAATAAAAGTCATTAATTTAATGATAGTGGGACTGGGAGAATTTTATTTCAGATCAAGTGGATATCTGAGGGATTTTTTGATTTTTTTGTTTGTTTGTTCTTTTGAGACAGGGTTTCTCTGTGTACCCCTGGCTGTCCTGGAACTCACTCTGTAGACCAGGCTGGCCAAGCACTGGGACTAAAGGCGTGCACCACCACTACCCAGCTTGCTTTTTTTTTTTTTTTTTTTTTAAGATCCAGCAATACCACTCCTGGGCATATACCCAGAAGATGCTCCAACATGCAATAAGGATACATGCTCCACTATGTTCATAGCAGCCTTATTTATAATATCCAGAAGCTGGAAAGAACCCAGATGTCCTTCAACAGAGGAATGAATACAGAAAATGTGGTATATTTACACAATGAAGTACTACTCAGCTATTAAAAACAATAAATTTATGAAATTCTTAGGCAAATGGATAGATCTGGAGGATATCATCCTGAGTGAGGTAACCCAATCACAAAAGAACACACATCATATGCACTCACTGATAAGTGGATATTAGCCCAGAAACTTAGAATACCCAAGATACAATTTGCAAAACACATGAAACTCAAGAAGGAAGACCAACATGTTGATACTTCATTCCTCCTTAGAATAGGGAACAAAATACCCATGGAGGAAGTTACAGAGACAAAGTTTGGAACTGAAACGGAAGGAAGAAGGAACCATTCCTAGACTGCTCCACCCAGGGAACAATTTCAGAAACAGCCACCAAATCCAGACACTATTGCACATGCCAGCAAGATTTTGCTGACAGGACCCTGATATAGCTGTCTCTTGTGAAGCTATGCCAATGCCTGGCAAATACAGAAGTGGATGCTCATAGTCATCTATTGGATGGAACACAAGGACCCCAGTGGAGGAGCTAGAGAAAGTACCCAAGGAGCTGAAGGGGTCTACAACCCTATAGGAGGAACAATAGGAACTAACCAGTACCCCCAGAGCTCCCTGGGAATAAACCACCAATCAAAGAAAGCACATGGTGGAAATCATGACCCTAGCTTCATATGTAGCAGAGGATGTCCTAGTTGGTCATCAATGGGAGAAGAGGCCCTTGATCCTGTGAAGGTTCTATGCCCCAGTATAGGGGAATGCCAGGGCCAGTAAGCAGGAGTGGGTGGTTTAGGAATGGGGGGGGGGGTAGGGGATTTTCAGAGGGGAAACTAGGGACGGGGATAACATTTGAAATGTAAATAAAGAAAATATCTAATAAAAAAATAAAATGCACCAAGAATTAAAAAAAAGAAAAGAAAAACAGCACTAACATTTTTTCTTGTGCCTGCAAATGGTATACATGTGTGTACATATTCACATACTCAGATGTGTGGGGTTATTGGTACAGGCGCTTTTGCACATGGGTGCATGTCCCTATGGAGACCTGAGGAAAACACTGGGTACACTCCTTGAATACTTTCCACCTTGCACACTGAGGCAGGCTCTTTAAAAAAAAATGCAGAGTTTAACATTACAGATCATGTGGCCAGCTAACTTGTCCTGAGGATCCCCTATCTCTGCCTTCTGAGTTCTGGATTTACACGGATATGCCATGTCAACCTGGCATTTGTATGGGTTGTAGGGGTACCAAATTCAAAGGTAACCCTTTACCTGCTGAGCTGTGACACCATCACAGGATCTGAAATTTTCACAGTGTAAAATATCATGGGATTGTTTTTAGTTACCAAATGCAATGTCTATCACAACCTTTGTGTGTGTGTGTGTGTAGCTCATGTTCACACCTCTGTAATGAAGCAACCCCTGGTCTCCAGCTTACCAGTGCTCTCCTTACATTGCTTAGAGAGAAGGGTGGGCAGCTGTTCTGATTTAAGCTTTATCTGTGTCCTAAAAAGATAATAAAGAAATCAGGAATTGAAGAACAGAGGAAACGACCTCATTCTTTCTTTGTCTTCTGCCTACAAGACAGAGACGATAAGCAGCGAGCAGTGAGTTCTACGTGATAAAGTAATTGCCAGGATAGGCTGTTGGAGTTGAAAAATGAGACTCCTATATGAAGGTTACCTTTCCAGCAGGCTTCAGGAAAATCTTGCTTCTGTCTTATTGTTCTTATAATTACAAGATTTTACCTTCTCTCTTCAGATCTAAATAGTAAACTCTCACCATTTTTATAACAAGTCATTTAGCGTCACAGATAAAATTTTGTTATTACTGACAGGGTTTTAACTTTTAAGAATTGTTTTATTATTATTTTAGATGTCTGAGTATCTTTGCCTGCTTGTATGTATGTGTACCATAGGCATGCCTGGTACCTGACAGAGGCCACAAGAGGGAGTTGTGTTCCCTGAAATTGGAGTTACAGGCAGTTCTGAACCACCATGTGGATGCTGAGAATGACACCTGGGGCTTCTGCAAGAGCAGCCAGTGCTCTTAGTTACTGAGCTATCTCTCCAACCCCTATTACTCACGGGTTTTATTCTTTCCTAAGCAGTAGTAGATTTCATTGTTATTACCATTTTCATTTATTTAATTTTACTCTTTACTTTTTATTTCTTAAGTTTTTTTTTTTAATCTCAGTTTGTTCTAAATTTTAAAAGAATTCATGGCTCCCTTCTTCATTGTGGCTGTAAAGTTTAAGGTAGAGCTGTCTTTGAGTGGCCTTATGTCTTCAAAGGCATATTTTCCTTTCCAGTTTGTTTCACTTTTATGACTAGGCCCATGGTACTATAATTATGAGTTTAAATCTATTGTTTTCTAAGATGTTGTTTACCTAGAATTTGGTTGCTTAGCTCCTGGGCTCTAAGAATCAGTAATGAATCTGAATCATAATTCTTCACCCTTGTTATACAGAGATGTGACATTATTTTAATCATCCAGTTTCTCTGAAATTAGGTATCTTTAATAAAAATAAATCCATCTGTTAGCAATTTTGTATTAAAGGAAACTACATGTAAAGGCCCAGACTAGTAGAGGGAGCTTTTCTTCTTTCCCCACTAAGTGAGTGACACAAGACTCGGCATCATCAGATCACATTCTCTACCCTTGTTTCACTTAATTTCTGTTTATAATATTCTTATCCAGTGTTATTTTATATAAGACAATATACAGTAGAGAAGTGACTGTCTTCATTGCTTTTCTTGTAGCTGTGGTAGAATACCCTGACCAAAGCAACCTAAGGAGCCAGCTGTGTTGGCACATGACTCTAATCCCAGAACTTGGGAGGCAGAGAGGTATAGGCTGGTTGATCAAAGTGAGTTGAGGGCCAGCCTACTCTACATAATGAGTTTCAGGCTAGCCAGGACTATATGGTGAGACCCTGTTCCCCCACCCCGCCCAAAAAAGCATGGGTGAGTGGAAGAAAGGCTTTATCATGGCTGACAGATGCAGAGGGATAGAGTCCATTGTGGCAGGAAACACATAGGAGCATAGGCAGGAGATTGGGTGATCACATTACATTTATATCCAGGAAGCAGAGAGGTAACAGAAAATGGGGCCAGTATGTAAAAATTCAAGGCACCCACCCCCCACACACAACACACTTCCTTCAGCTGGGGTGCACTTCCTAAAGGTTCTTTTAACTTTTACAAACAATGAAATCCATTGGAGACCAAGTCTTCCAATGTGAGCCCATGCAGGATAGTTCACACATTTAAACCATAACAATAACTAAGGAAGAATATGTGACAAATGTTATCATGCTTAGTTCTTAAAGCTAAGATGGACAAGTACTATGTTCTTGCACGTAATACATAGTAGGGCTCCATCCTAGATGGATAACTGAGACTCTATGAAGAAATGTTAGAACATAAATGTTTTATGAGATTGGGCTTAAGGAGAGAGGCAGTATAGCATTATGACTTAGCAAGGAAAATGCGGTCATACGGGAGATCTAAAGTTGACATTGTAGACTAACTAGTGGGGAGCCCCCAAAACTGGCTTCATCTCCCAAATGAAGAAAGGAAGAAATGAAGAAAGGAGAAGAAGAAAGAGAAAGGCACAAAATGAGAACATGGGATTCAGAGGTACTGATGACATTTGGATACCAACCATCTTCATGGTCCTTTGTCTATCTCACCATTTTCATTAACTAATTGAGGTGAAATAAGGAAAGAAGAAAACAAGAAACAAAATTAAAACAAAAAAAACCAACAACCACAAAAAACAAACAAACAAACAAAAACCCAGCCGTGGATTCACAGCCAGAGTGTGTTGTCTCAAGGAACATTAAATGCACGTCTAAGCCATGTGACTTTGCACTGAGCTGAGTCTTGGAGTGCTTCTTACTCTAGTTGTCATTTATTTAAATTCCTTTCATTGTTTTTCAACTTAGAAATATGCAGACATAAAACTCTGCACGTCTCACATTTTCTTCTGTACATTTGTGAATTACAATTAGCTGAATTATGAACTTGCTTGTTCTTAAACTGAAGTAAGGACCACATTCATTTCCAATGATCAGAAATAAAAAAAAAAGTGTAGAATTGGGTAAATGGGAATTTTTTATTTTTGAGTAAATACCTGGCAGGACTTGTTGTTCCTACTCAGAATTTAGTTCCTTGGATGGGTTTCCCAGGTTAGTGTTTTTAATCACGCTCATGGTGTGGAACATTTATATAGCGATTCATCATCATTTAGAGCTACAGTTTCATCTGGAACAATGTATTATCCTACAATTTAGGCGAGGTTCTCTATCAAGACTGTTGTGTGGCTGAGGCTAAGGCCACCTGTTGATCTTGAAGGGGACCTCAGCTTAATTCCCAGTACTCATATGTCTGTATACAACCATCTGTATCTCCAGCTCTGGCTTCTGTGGGTCTCGGGCATGTATGTATGTATGTATGTATGTATGTATGCATGTATGTATATACATGCATGCAAATCACTCATGTGAAGTAATGTGTTAGCACAACAGGACTGGATGTTTTCCCTTCACTTGGTTCCTTCTGTGCCTCAGTTTCCATCTCTTTTCCACTGATTTTCCCTCTGCCCAGATTTCCTTCCTGTTACAGCATCTGTCCTCCCTTCCTCTACCTTCTTCACATCCACTTTTCCTAGTGCATGGTAGTTTGCCTAACGTTTTGGGATATTTGAATGTTCTGGATACTTTAATGTTACCTCCAAAGTCCCTCCAGGGCTTTCTTTGTGATTTTCCTTGGGACGGATTCTAATGAACAGGATATTTAAAAATGCATATGTACACATACACATACAGTACTGTATTTAAAATATCTATCTTGAGGAATTTGACCGAGAACATTATTTGAACCCCCACAACACTTAGAATATTTTGAATTAATGAAACTGGAATTTAAAAATAATAAGCTCGTAGTCCGTTTTAGTCCCCCTTCTTTCAAACACTGCTAACATGACAGTGGGCAATTACCATCCGCCACATGAGGGATCAACTTATACATCACTCCTTACTGGGATGCCTCTGGATCCATAGTCCCAATGCTCCATGCTTTGAGGCTATCAGTGCATTGACAAACAACAAACAACAGATTCCTATCACAGTGGATTCTGTGAAGACAGGAGCTTGAATGGCAAACTGCTGTCTCCTCAGGGATAGCTTGAGATGGAACAAAACAATTTAATTAGGAAATGAGTAATACAGGTTTAAGTCTTTATCAATCAGGATTGTCAATTTTATGCTATAATAAAGTTACAAGTCTCAGTTGCTTTGGCAACTACTTCCTATTCACTGTGTGTATCCATCTGGGTTGGGAGGGAAAGACAAAGGGCCTCTTGTCATATGGTCCCTCGGTGATCTGATCTAGGCTGAGAGTCTAGAGAACTAGTCCCTGCTCCAGAGGCAAAGAGAGATCTGCATGGTATTTCTCCAAACATTAAAACACCAATCCCATTGTGATACAACTGCACTCAATGACCAAAGCTTTAAACCACAACCAACCAAAAAGGTAACTGCTCTCTATCCTACCATGGTCAAGAGATGTAAAGTCACAACTCCCCAAAAGGTAGGGGAGTAGCTTTCATTAAGTTGAATCTCTGTGTTTCTTAAAGTTGGGGAGATGGCTTAGTGTGTAAAAGCAATTTGAGTTCAAATTCTCATCACCTGTGTCAAAGCCATTTATGCCTATAGTCCCAGTGCTGTGCAGGGCAGAGACAGGAGGATCCCTGGGTTTTGCTGGCTACCAACCTAGCTGCAGAGTCTCTGAGAATCTCTCTCTCAAAGGAATAAAGATGGCAAAGAGTGACAGAGCAAAACAGTTTACATCCTCTGGCCTCTGCATATACCTATACCACAATACCTATACCACAGACATGCACGGTCTGTACATACATGTACAGACATATATAGACATGCACAGTCTGTATTTGCTGATGCTTATGTTATGAAGGAGATGATCACTGGCTGCAGTGTAATAGATTGTAAAGTATCTGCTGGGAAAAAAATAGATGGAGTGATGTTGACATTCTTTACTGGAATACTGAAGAGATGGGCTCTTGTACAGAGCGTTTGAATCAGGAGCCTGTTACCTCAAAAGAGTTTTGTTTGCTTTCTCAACTTCCTTCCATGTTCCTCATTTGTGGGAAAGAGATAATGACCGTGCCTGTCCTCTTGAGTTAGTAAAATACTTTAGATTATGTCTTACAAGAGAGAGTTCAGCACTGTGCCAGCACCTGAGGAAGGTGTGATGGACTCTGCCTCCTGTTCCTGTGGCTGTTTCTGTTGTTGTCTTGATTCAGAAGCAAGAGAACAAATGTCCTATAGACACCCATTAATTAAGGCAGCAATATAATGAACCACAGAAGTAAGCATACAAATCCAAACTGAAACATTGTCATTCTTAATTAACTTGATTGTTATTTTGAAATCTGGTTTGTGGAGGGGGTAGGAAAGGAGGGAGGGATGGAGGGAGGGGGAGGGAGGAGAAGAGGGAGGGAAGAATGGAAGGAGAAAGGGGTGTTATCATTGAAAGAACAGCAGGAAAGATTGATAAAACAGAGACGGTCTCCCTCTTTCACTTTGTAGAGCATAGGAAAGAAGGTTTGTTCTGCAAGATGCACCCAGCATCCAGCCTTCTTTATAATGCCCACAAAAGGCAAAAGAATTCTCAGAAACTTTGAAGTTTTTAAGGCAAGGAATTTGTGAGAACCATCTCGGGTCTGAAAATAATGTAGAGGCCGTAAGGCAGTGAGTGACCTTTGACATTGGGGATCACACCAGTCTTGCTTTCTGCTTTATCCCAAGCATCTGTCACATAGTAGGTGTGATGTAAGCGACTTGGGAAGCAATTGAATGAGCATTTTCAGAGAATTATCACCGGAGCAGCCTATAAAGGAAAAGTAGGTCATCTCCCATGCGTCTCTGAAGTTTAAGTACAATCATAGTATATTTCCAGGGAAGCCGGGGTTCACACCATAGTACTAGAGATGCAACTGAACTTCTGAGTGTTTCCCTTTTCCATCTCAGCATGCTATTTAAAGAGAGCCAAAAAATACTTTTTACAAAGAACCTTGAGCATATTTCTTCATCATCACTCAGTCTCTGGTGCCAGCAATGATATATTTCTACTTATTAAACCTGTTAAATAACTCCAAAGATTTTTATTTTGCTTAGGAACACAAACACCAGTTATATTCCAGATAAATTGCATTTCGAGAAATAGCTGACAAAACAACTAACCGAAAAAAAAATCAGAATAAGCCCAGCTATATTCAGCTAGCTTGCTGGCAACAAGATTCAGGGTTAGACTGGGTGCATGTTTCACTTTCCCATTTACTGTTTGAAGCCTAAAAGCCATTAACACTATCAATATGTTGCATGATGCCTTCTTGTCTTTCATTTTTCTTTCCCTTCTCAGTTCCCTGGCATGAGAATGGTATAAGAGAACAAAACAAACCAAAACATAAACAAACAAACAAAAAAACCCAAACCTCCACCAAAGACTATTAGGCAATATCATGTTAAAGCGCTGCTTGAGTCATGGGAGAGTTAAGGGCAGTCATTAGAATCTACCTTATCTATAATCGAGGGTAATGTCACTTTAAGACATGTGAGACTTTAGAGAGGAGGGGTGTATTGAAACAGACTCCCGCTACTTACGGAGGTATAGCAGCCCTGCTCCTACATTTCGCTGCCTAACTCTGTCCTGAATGTACTGGAGTAGGGATGGTCTGTCCGTGGCTATAAACTGCTTCTCATCAGGAAACTACATTAGCTCACCATCACTTCAAAGGTCTCGTCAGACAGAGGTGACGCCAGGGGATGATTTAAAGGTGAACATGACAAGGTTTCCACCCCTCAAACCTTGCTTCCTTTTCTGACAATACAGTGAACGAGCCCAACGTCTTCACAACTGTGGAAACGGGACTGGAAGAGAAAAGCTTGCCTTTTTTTCTTTTCTTTTCTTTTCTTTTTTTTTTTTCAATTCTTAATAAAGAATTGCTGGGAAGCATTCTCTTTGAAAAATCTCAGAACTGTGGCACAGATGGATTTTAAAAAGTGTTAGCTCTTTCCAATGAGCACTAGGAGGGTTCCCTGCTCTTGGCTGGATTTTTCAGGTAAGAAAGCCTCTGTAAGATTTAAGATTCAGGAAACTGATTTGCAACATATTCAGAGAAGTATGCAAGACTCGATGCATTATTTGGGGGGAAAACACTGCCACAGAGCAGAGCTCTGTCTGGGAGCAGCCAAGAGAAGAGATTTGCAGGAGCTTGGGAAGTAATGCTGAGAATTACAGAAAGTTAACTGGGGGGGAATGAAAGAAAGAAAGAAAGAAAGAAAGAAAGAAAGAAAGAAAGAAAGAAAGAAAGAAAGAAAGAAGGAAGGAAGGAAAGAAGGAAAGGAAGGAAGGAAGGAAGGAAGGAAGGAAGGAAGGAAGGAAGGAAGGAAGAGGGAAGCCCTGTAATTGTCAAGTCACAGCATGTTGTGTGTGCTCAGCTGTGTGTGGGTTAAATGAGCAGGAGAAGGAGTCTCTAAAGAATCGTTAAGTTTGATGATGGTTAGATTTTTTTTCCCCTGAGTTAAATTTCCAGTGCATTTCAACAGAGATGGTTGACTAGCAAATGCTTACCGGGTCACCTCTGTTTTGTCTCTCTGTAATTTGCAGGCTATTCAGAAAGGTTCTAAAATGCATTCATTTGGGGATTCACAGGAGGGGAGTTGCTATTTACCTCTGCTGATGAGAGTGCATCTATGCTATCCTGCTAGCTCTGAAAACAAGGAGATAAAGCATGCCCATATACAAAAGTAAACAGTGGGCCACCAAACTAGAAACTAATTAGAAAGTGACTGGTCCATCTGACTCACTGCCTGGGGCATGGATGGCTCCAAGCTGCTGAAAAGAATGTGTTCCCACTTTGCACTTAATTACAGTTGTCACGTTTGTGTATTGTCATCCTCAAAGCCCTTCCCAAACACTCTGTCTCTCTGAAACCTGCAAATTATCCAGAATTATGCACATGCATATATATGTGTGCATAATGTTTATTTTTGCTGACTATCACTGGCTTTGAAAGAGTATCAATTTCCACAGATAAGGAAGTCATCCTAGGAGGTCACAAGCAGGTTTTCAGTGCATAGTGGAAATTCTTGAAGGGTGTCATTTGACAGAGGAAAGGTGCTCAACCTTGATTGCACAGCCCCTCTCTGAGACCTCAGAGAGGAAAGGCTGTCACTAACTGAATTCTTATATAGGGGGTGCTTCCTATGACTGGCTGACTAAGGACGATCCTTCAAGTTTGATTAATTTGGCAATATGAAATGCAGCATAAGGTGTTGTTTGGGAAATTGGACAATATGTAGCGCCGTTGAGCTTCTGTAGCTCCTGAGATGCTCATAGGTGCAGATAAGACTGTCAAAGTTTCAGTGCCTGAGAAAAGGTATATGCTCGCCCATATAAATACACACACCACCTGTATATACATATTCATCAGTGCTCCGGCAAATGCCACAATGGGATCTTAGGAGGCAAAGCAATACTGTAAATTATGGCTTGCTTGTAGGGTACATACACAGACCTTGCCTCTGAAACTCGTTCTGGCTGAAGACATGGTGCCTTCTGAAATTCAAGTCTAGTCAGAAAGAGCCATCCTATCGGGAGATTACAACATGCCTCTGAGAAATGATTACTTAGTTTAGAAGGCAGCATTGCGATTAAAAATTCATGACTGTAGAATTAAAAAAAAAAAAAAAAAAGAGCCCACTCTTTTCTTCCAGGCTTATGTCAGACTTGCAATGAAGTTAGAATGAGCAAGTCTACAGCTACTGAATGCCTGGGAAAACTAGTTCATAGATCTTTGTGTAAAACTGAGTATCTCCATGGGCATGTAATGTTTAAGTCTGCCTAGTTAACAGTGACAAACTTTATTTTTGCATTTTGGGCAATCATTGACCTCTGACAGAACTTAAGGGACATATTTATGAGCTTCTGGGAAAGGTCTTCAATTCTACTCCCCATCATGACCTCTACAGGAACGTTCCTTCTAGCCAGCCAAGTAGCAAAAGAACAGGACGACATCTGAGCTGTCCCTTCCCTCCTCCGTGGGCCATACCGCTCCGGGGGCTTGACGCCAGGGGTAACCTGTTCTCATCTGATGTTCTCTTTAGAGAATGGCAATGGTCTCTGCAATGTCCTGGGCCCTGTACTTGTGGATAAGTGCTTGTGCGATGCTGCTCTGCCATGGGTCACTCCAACACACCTTCCAGCAGCATCACCTGCACCGGCCAGGTAAGTGGGGGAGCAGCCTCCCCGGGAGGCTCCTCTAGCCTCACCAAGGTCTTTTCAACAGATGGCAGGATGCAAGTGACAGAAACTGCATCGTGTGGGCAGTTTGCCTTTGAATTCTAAGACATGTTGTGGGCTGGATGCTCTGGGGGAAGGGGAGTGTACCAAAAAAAAAAAAAAAAAAAAAAAAAAAAAAACCCAAAAACCCGCCTCAGAGATATTTCTGTTTATTTCTCCGAAAAGGTGGGTTTCTCTAGAGGAGCAACCCGCCATCCCCCACCCTCTTCCACACACCTTGCTCAAGAGATTGAATTGGTTTTGGACACTAGCAAACTATTCTACAAAAGGTGGGGGTAACTTTCAAAACTAGGGGATTGGGAGGAGACATGTATTCCCTGGGGCGAGTTTATACCTAGTGCAGATACAGTCATTTCAGACTATGTGGCTAAAGAGTCCACAGATGGCGTTAATGACCAGACTAACTTTAGGAGTTGTCAATGAAAAAGAAAAGGAAACAGTGACTTACTATGTCGTGTCTGGTTTAATTTGCATCCTGTCTTCACTCCCTTCCTTTCTTTACTT
Source organism: Mus musculus (assembly GCF_000001635.26). Classification (NCBI taxonomy): domain Eukaryota; kingdom Metazoa; phylum Chordata; class Mammalia; order Rodentia; family Muridae; genus Mus; species Mus musculus. Next base: position 96,116,334 of record NC_000072.6, read on the forward strand.
TTGGTTTCTCCAGTATGTTCGGTGCCCCCACCCTTTTTTCCTCCCTCTGTTGGCAGTTTCAGGAACAAGTTCGCTCTGGCATGATTTTTGAAAATTTCCTTTATTGATTTAATTTTTCCTTTTAGTTCCTGGTGCAGTTTGCTTTCCTTGGCTTCTAACTCTTCCCTTCCCTCACTCTCCGATCTGGATTTGTCTTTCTTTGCCTCTTCAGCTTTTTCATTGCAAAGTCGCTCCAGGGTTTCGATTGTTTTTAAGCTTCCTGGTTGGTTCTCAGAAAGGTTTCTTTCTGTTTTCTGCGTAGCTGTGTTTAGCCTTTGTGTCCTGTCCTTTCGCCGCACCCCCTACCTCAAAGTCCTTGGTGGTACCCTCTGATGGTGAAGTCCAACGTTCCGGGGGACCAGTTGCACGCACAAGTTCCCGCTCTTCGGTTCGTGGGTGCTGCCGCCCCTCCCTCCAGGCCCCTCTCCACATCCTTCCCTGGCCTCCTGCCATCCACAGGGCTTCTCCGTGTGGCAGGTCCGCGGTCTGCATGCTGTCTTTTGTGGCTCCGCAACCTTGACTGTGATTCCCCTGCTCTTGTTTTGGCCTTCTCCAGCCCCTCTCCCGGTGTCTTTTGCTGCCTCCCGGGGCTCAGCTTCCAGTCTGGGGCAGACTGGATAGAAATGGGAGGGTGCATGCCAGCGCCCGCCTGCTGAGTCTGCAGCCCTTAGGTGCAGAGGAGGGCTGGGGGCGGAGGCCAGCTGTCCCCTGTCCCAGCCGCCTTCTTTTTTGTAAGTCGGGTCAGCGAGGGAGAGAGGGGGCGCTGGTGCCCCTGCGGGTGGGCATGGAAACCACTCTGCTGCCGCGCGCGGGTGCTGCTCGCCTGTGTTTTCTGTGTCCTGTGTGCAGCCCCTGGCATGGGAAGCGCCAGATTCCTGCCAGATGCTTCAGTGCCAACATGGAGGGAACACAATCTTTGATTTGGGGATCCCTGAGCTACCTCCAATCACTTAATCGCCAATCTGTTCTGGCAGGAAAAGTCTTCGGCTTGTTGCATAGTCATACAAATAACCTGGGAAATGCGCCTTCTCTGTAATACTTAACAATGAGATAAAAGAACCATTAATCCGGACAGGGCTAAGCACCATGTTCAGGGTTAATTCATACTGTTATTTCAGTCTTTGCATCCCCTTTTCCCAAACAACAGAAGTAGAAGTTTGGAGGGTCTGGGTGACTAGCTTGAAGCCACCCAAAGAATGGCTACCAATGGAGGTCGTGTCCGTGTGATTCTGTCACAGGTTGGGGGGATACCCTGTAGTACATAATATGACTATACCAAGTAGCCTCTTTGAGAAGCATTAGATATAATTTATAACTTTAAGGTCATGTCAATATATGTACCCATTTAAGGGGTCAGCAAATTCTGGGAGTTTGCTGAAGCAAGTGGCAGGTGGTGAGGGCCAGGAACGAGTCAACATCTCTCTGTCACTTAACTTTGCTGATATGACCTTGGATGAGTGACTTTTCATATTTGAACTAATTTACCTATCAGGAGATGGGGGGGGGGACAACTTCCTAGGAAATAGGAAATGCTATGTGCATTGTTGATTTCTCCTACAAATATCAGACATGGCAGACTTTCTCTGTAAGGGGCTGCAACCTGTATCTTAGGGATGTTGATTGAGTCAAATTTTACAGTTCAAACTGCTAAATAAATCTATTTGGCCAGGACAATAGCTTGTTGCTTTTGTTATTTTCCAACCATGAGACACATGACTAAGATATGCCAGCGATTACAACCTGTCTTTATGCTGTGCATGTAGTCATTAACCAAAACCAAAAAGATGTTGTATAGTTTGTAGTGGACTCTCACATAGTGTGTGTCTATGTGCTTATGGGAGCTGGAGCTATTACGTGGAACAGACATTCATATCATCTTAGGTCTTATTAAAATACCATGATTTTTAAAATTGAAAAACAGATACAAGATTCTGACTGAAATTAAACTCATTACTCATGTTTCCCCTTATCTACCATAGAATTTGCTTATTACCAGCCAATACGTATTAGAGCTATACCTTAAATGTTCCCAGGAACTATGTTGCCAACAAGTCTACCCACAAATATTCACTCTTTGAGCCCTATACAGCCTTACTGTAAAAAGGAGGAACTATAAATGCCTCTTCAAGATGCACAGAGATTAAAGTTATGTTGATTTGGAAGTCCAGTGGGTTTTGTAATGTGCTTATTCAACAACTTTCTTAGGATTTCCCCAATAGCTGCAGAGATTAAAATGGTCAATCTTGGCCCTAGCAATCTTCTAAATGATTTCAGTCACTCTTTAATGTGCTCTCCTGTTTTGGGGTTTTAAGAGAAAAAAAATGTTTCTTTTCTTCTTTTTTGCTCAGATAAGTGTAGTGTCATTTTCTTCTGTGGGTCTTAAATGGTCAGGGACGCTAATGAAATGTGTGTACAAACAAATAAGAAAACGACAAAAAGCATGGCCAGTTATCTGTGGCAATCCACTCTTACGTTAGCAAATACATAAATAAATAGTTGGATAAATGAGCAACAAAAGGGAAAACATAATCTCATTCTCTCAAATCAGTGCGAATAGTGGCATGATGAGAAAAAAAATGAGACAGTAGCTGGCCCTGGCCTGGCTACATTTGCCTAAGCTTGAAAAATTGGTCCCTTCATAAGGCAGAACAGTGCACTTGGCATGTATGCCATGCATGTAGAAATGTGCAAAATGACAAATCATTCACTAGGAGTGTGTGTGTGGGTGGGGGGGCAGTGGGTGTGTGGAGGGGGTGCTCTACAGCCACCCTCACCTGCTTAGGAATGGTAGTCCCTCCCCCTCCAGTCAGCACCTCACAGGCAGCTCCCCGGTCCCCTCCACAGCAAGATTGATGGTGTTCAGATTGCAAGCAGGCAATTTCAGTCTCTCAAGAAATAATCCACTACGCTGACAGATGAGAGGAATTTGACGAGCCGTTCCCCTTGTTGAGACTGAGCCTCACCTGGATGGCACCAGCCAGCCAGGGCCTGTTAGGGGAAATGGTTAGAGATTTGGGCCAATTTCTGCTGTCATAACATGAAATTGGGACAGGGCTTTTGTAAGGCCATGCATTTGTGATCTGTTTCCTCGGTGTAGTGGATTTGCACACAAACAGAACGAGAATATGTTAACTAGAAATCTGACTGATTTTAATGTATTTGCCTGCAGGCCTTAAGTACTTTCTATTTTTCATATTTATAGCATTAGGAATGCACCATTTATTTTCACTTACTCACTAGTTAAGGGAGATTAAAACACTCAATCAAATGAAACTGAAATTTAAAATTACATAAGTGAGTAAAAATGTGTTATAGATTAACAGATTCACAGTTTCAATAATTGAATATTGGAATAGCTTTTATCTGGGGAACGATGTAGGAAGTTGCTATGACAACTTGAAAAACATTTGTGCCTCCCCCCGATCCCCATACCAAACCTTTGGAAGGCCAGTTAATTTTTTAAAAGACAGGCTCCACAATGAAAGCTCGAATGTAGCATCTCTATTGTTTCCCGTAATTACAACAGCCTAAGTTTCTCACACTCAACAGAGGGTGCATGGGAGACAAAGGACAAATGATCTGCCAATTGAGCCTTCTAACTGAAGATTATGCTTGCTCTTGGTATGGAGAAGTGACTTATGATAACAATTTTAATGTTTAATTTATTTGAGGTATGTGGGTGTGTGTGTGTTGGGGGTGTTTTTGAAACAATAGAATAGGAATCTTCTCAAAATTCTTTTGCACGACACGAATCCCTGGGATTCTTTAGTAAAATAAAATCACAGTCCTGTGAATTACATGAGGCGCAAGTTAGAAGTAAACAATGAATCATTTGTTCTTGAGTCAATGCGATTTCATTGACGTTGGAAATGATATATAAAAGCTTGCTCTGAATAGAATGTCTATATAATTTATACTTGACAAGATTTAAAATTGTATTAAGCAAACAATATACATTAGAAGTCCACATTTATAACTTTATTATGTAGTGAACATCACCATCCATTTTAACACGAGGATTTGAGGTAAATCGATAAAAATTTGTACGTGCCTAGCATTAGTTTTTATTCTACCATTAAAAACTGCACTTTAGGAAACTACCTGAGGGATATATTTTAGATGGCAAGGTGCTTTTCAATAAAGAGTTGCTTTATAGGTTTAGTGTGTAAGAACTAGTGAGTACAACTGTGGTTGTATATTTTCCTTTTAGGAATGCCTACTAGAGCGAAGTTGCTAAGTGTAGTGGATTGGTGTTAGGATTGGAGCAGACAAGCTGTTATTTGGTGTAAGCTGGTGCTAGTGATAACGCATTGATCATCTGATCGATGGCAGTGACCTCTTCCAAGAGTCAGAGTACAGCTATGGACAGCACATAAAATCCTAAATACCAGGGCCAAGTAGACATACAGATACATATTTCCTGTCACTGCCATGAGCTTGAAACAGAATGGTGACAATGCTGTATAAATGGCTACCGACTTGAGCACAGGACTATGCCTTCATTTCATAGTTAAGGATAATGGGAATTACACTCCACTGCAAAGTAAAGTATTTAGCACTGGCACAAACAAACATTAGTTGCCAATTGCCAATTTCTTAAACTTCATTGAAGAGGACGATGTGACCTCTCAACCTGAAACGCTGCAAAACATTTCAGTCTGAGTACACGGAGGCCTGCGAACCACTTTCCCACAGCTTTCGAGTGGGGTCACTTAAAGTGTGAAATGTGTGAGTACAGACAGGCACTTCCACCTCTAGATGCTTATTCCTAGGGGGAAAAAAACTGGACACATGTGAAAAAAATGTATGTTGAGGTCTAGTCATAGTTCTAATGGCAAAACAGAGTTGCAGCTCCATCAAAATGGGATTGATAAAATAAATTATGGCACACATCTACCCAATGGGATTCAGTGTGGCCAGTACAAAGGATGAGTTATATTTATGTGTGCTCATGTGGAAAAAAAACCCTCAGACATAGTGCTGAATGAAGGGAACAGGGAGCAGAGTACTATTTTAAAATAATTTGAAGAAATGCAAAAAAAAAAATCAAAAGGTTACGGAAATCATTCATTCAGTTCTAGTACTTCAGTGAAATATGAAGAAAAATCCTCAAATGACTTATGGTTTAATTTCTAATTTGCATATATTTATATACTAAATGGGTTTTACTCTGTATTTTCATGCCTGTATATGGTAGTTTTGTTCATTTTCAGCCTCCTCCTACCATCCCTTGCTCTTCTTTCATGCCCATTTATCTTCTTCTTACTAATTAGTTTCTCTCTTCTTCATGTCTTTTTAAGGCTTATTTATTTTGGAATGGTGTGTATGCATGTGTCTGTGGGTGGGTATGTACTCAGGAGTGCAGGTGCAGGAGGAAACCAGAGGTGTTGTTGAGTGCCCTGCAACTGGAGTTAAAGGTGGCTGTGAGCTACTCAGTGTGGATGCTGGGAAATAAACCCACAAGCTTTGTGATAAAAGTTAGCATTCTCAAACTTTATATGCCCCAGTACAGGGGAACGCCAGGGCCAAAAAGGGGGAGTGGGTGGGTAGGGGAGCGGGGGGTGGGTGGGTATGGGGGACTTTTGGTATAGCATTGGAAATGTAAATGAGCCAAATACCTAATAAAAAAATGGGGGAAAAAAAAGAATTTAATAGGGCAGCGAAAAAAAAAAGTTAGTATTCTCGTACGTAACAACTCAGCCACCTCTCCAGCCTCATTATGTCTTTATTATTTTTTTTTTAATGTATGTGCGAACCAATGAGTATAATTAGGATTTCTTATAGGAATGTTGGGGGCTGTTATTTACTGGAGCCTGAACAACTTAACAGTGGCAATACCACTAAAGAAAACTTTTCTCTCTCCCTCTGAAACTTATGGCTGCCTCTATAATTTTAGGAAGGGGTAAGGTCTCTTGTGTTTCTCCCAGTCTGCGATATCATGGTGATGGTCCAAATTTTATGTAAATTTCATGCAGGTAAACACATTTGCTGAGAGTTCAAGAGAGCTATAGTCATGGCTTAGGAGTTTTTATTTGTTATTAAGTTATATTTTTAATTCATTATGGTATGAGCACACATTGCTTTTTAATGAAAGTCTTAAAAATTAGCTCTAGAGTTTAATGATTAAATTAGAAGTGAATCAAACACTATCTTTAAATAAACAAAAATAAAAGAGAGATGGATAAGAAACTAGGATGAGACTTCGTTCCTAAGAGCCTCATGTTAATTTAAGATGTGAGCCAGTATTATGCAAATTCTGATTCATAAAGGTCCTTATTAGAGAAATGGGGTTGAATGTTAAGAAAGCAATTGCTCTATAATATATTCTTGTCTAGGAGATGCACACCATAAACGTAGGAAAGTTCTGGAAACAGTTGCAGATAAGAAACCATATTGTTTGTCTAAATTTTGCCGACATCCCTTTTTTGGGGATGAAGCATTGACAGTGTCCATTCCCATCATGTAGATTGAGAAATGTGGGAGAAGAGAATTTTCAAATTTTATTCATCCTTTGTATCTCACTATTACTAAGATGCTTGGCTGCAGTAGATGGACAGAGATACCTGCTAAATTATTCAATTTAAAAAATTGATGAAGGTCTTGGTAAAATTGTGAACATTTTGTTAGTTGTTATGATGTGTGTGTGTGTGTGTGTGTGTGTGTGTGTGTGTGTGTGTGTGTGTTTGGATATTAAGCACAAGAACATTTTGGATTAACGTTGTTTGTATGTGTAATTATAATGCAGATACCATTCAAATGGATAGTGATAGAAACAGAAAATAATATATATATCATATATGTGTATAAGTATGTATGTCTTTGTATAGATATTTGAATGTTTGATGTTTGACAGCTATTTTGCTAAGCAGAATCGCCTGAAGAGCTACTACTGTAAAATGTACTTAAAGATGTGGATATATAGAGATAGAATTTATAAATGTAGTCATATGTTAAATGCTTAAGAATTTTTATTTTAGACAATGAGTTACATTTTCTCCTTTTAGGTTTGGAAAAGTCTTATATGGATGAGCTTGGGGGACTGAAGAGAAAGTTCCCTTTAACGGGCAGAGAACAGCCTTTCAGTGTCTAAGTCTTTTGATTTCAAAAGAAAAAAAATATCACTTCATCTTTGTACCAAAGAGAACACCAGACAGGCAATTTCCCCTTTCTCTGGGGTAAAGAAAAGATTATTTTTTTAAAAAAAGTTGTGTAAACTAATTGAATCCCCCAAAGATATCCTCAAAACACATGGAAAACTCTGTAAGCCCACTCTTTCTTCTCCCCTCTTGATGTTATGTAATAAGAGGCCCCCAAATGAAAACACAAATAGTGTTATCATGAATTGAAGAGTGAGTGTCCTGTCTGTTGTTTAAGACTTCCTTCATGTAGGAAAGACATCAAACCAAGTCTTATACTAGATCCTACAAGGGCAGAAGACCCTGAGCCCCTCTGGTATGGTCACTATTTTCATGGCATTACTAGTGTTTACCTCTACTACATCCTGACTAGACATTATCTTTTAGGATGCATTGCACCATTCAATCCCAAATCAAGGCCATCTGAGTATACACATTCAGAGGGATTGTCTTGTTTCCCAGTTCTGTCGATAAAGAATGAACTGACTGAGTTACACATTTCTCAGAATTCCAGCTCCTAGATTTCAATAAAGCACCTATGTTGAAAGAAAGCATGCTGTAGCAATTAACCACACATCCTAGATTAGGGTCAGTAGTCCAAGCTTCCTGCTAAATAAAGACTGAATAATTCTTCAGTAAATGCTTGCTGATCAACTGGGCTTTGTGTTACCTAAAAAAGTCCCTTATATCTTCTAACACTCACATACTGTGGAAAAGGACAGTTCACACTTCAAGGAGGCAACCCATGTGTTCCATAAATAGTGTTGTATGTTGTAAGATAATGAATCTTTAAACTTACTCCAAGAACTGGTTTGCCCATTTTATCTATTCCATGTAGAAAGATTTCTTGCAAAAAAAAATACCCTTTTCAAAGAGACATTGGCTGGAATTAAACTATAGACATTTCATAGGTGAGAAAGGCAAAACCCCTAAGGGTAACAGAAGTAATTGAAACAAATGGCAGTCGGAGGGTTGGGGGTATTAGGTGATGCCAAAAGCAGAGATAACTGAAGAATAGACACACATCTTGAGTAATGAACTTGTGCCAAGCTGCTTCTGAGCCGAGCCCAATGTACAAAGATTATTCAATATTTGAAAATGATCCTGGATCTTAACCCTTATGTGTACTTTCCTTATCATAAATATCATATGAGGACTACAGAGCTTGACTAAGAATGGCATCCTTTCTGTAAGCTGTAGTCTAGATGGTCTCTAGCTCCCATGCTTTTTATTCCTAAAGAATTTATTACATATATTTATGCACATCAAGTAAAGAAAGGCAAGACCAATAGGTATAAGGTGGAGGGCATTGTAGGCACATCTGGCTTGGCTTGATTTAAAATTGTGTTCATACTTGAGTTCTGCCCTGAGTTTTGCCCAACAGGCACAAACACTTGAATTTATGCTTTTTATATGCAGAGGAATTGTCATTACAGGGGCTCCAGTCAACTGAGAGTTTTTATATAATGAGGCCATTGTTCTAATCAGAGGTCTTATGTGAATCTCCGCTTAAAAAAATAATTAATTTTCTTTTAAATTAGGGCTTGGGAGAAATGGTAATCGGTAAATGTAATAAAACTAAGAGAAGCTTCCAGAAGTACTTGTGATGCCCACATAAAACTCTTAATTTAATATTTTATTAAAGTTCTCAGAATCTAGTTTGCAACCGACTAGTATGTCATAAATATATCTCGGAAGCCAATACCATTTCTTTTTCATTGTTGTTTCTTAAACAAGTGCATTTATTTCATGCAAGAGTAAAGGCAGCTTATTAGGAAGCCCCTGATGTCATCCTTCTTCGCAAATGACATATAACTGAGGTTCTTGAGCATGCTCAATTTAGTATTCTTGTAGGAACCCTGCCTGCAAGCTCTTAGAAATGCTGAGAAGTTCCTGCCTACAGATAATTATAACTCTTCCCAATTGAGAAAAGGCAATTTGTTATCAGTGTATCGTGAGTGTTGTTTTAGTTGTTAGTGATTTTCAATTGCTTTGGTCTAGTTTTTAATTATAAGTCACTGTTGGTTTAGTTTTCTCATTATCAATTAGTTTGCTATGTGCTGTTTGGTTAACCCTATAGTATGACTGATGCGTAGTTGTTTATCCTGTACTTCAAATTGCTGAAGAAGACTAGCCATTAAACCAGTCCTGAATTACGGTTCAAAGGTAGTTGTTCTGAGGTTGGACTGGTAGAATGTTGGCCTAGCATAGATAAAATCCTGGGGTTTATCCCCAACATCCCATAAAGTATGGAGATACATACCTGTAACCTCAGTGTCGGTTGGAAGCTCAAAGCCACCCTAAGCTATTTAGAAAGACTGAGGGCAGCCTAAGTTACATCAGGCTCTGGAGAGAGAAGCAGGGTGGTGGTAGTGGTGTTCATGATAATTTAGATTCTAATTGCTAAAATGTGCACATCTTATCACTCTATGTGCATTTATTCCTTGTATAGTGACAGTGTGTAGACACTTACTGTGGACCTCTGCACATGTGTTCTCATGCTACGTCTATGTCCACAGAGCTAGAGCATTGCTCTATAAGAACTTGTTAATAGGTTCATCTTGTTTCACAAAAGCAGTGTTTTGTACAGGCTTCTTGCCAGGAACTTACCTCCCAGGACTCTTTCTATTAGAAAGGTGTAATAGGTGGGAACTGGATATCTCTCTTCTTCACTGAGCTATGGCTATGAAAGTTTGAAGACCACTTTTGTCAAGACAATTGTGTGACTGGAGATTAGTGTTCATAGGAGTTCAAATTATAAATAATAAGGTACCACAGTGAAAGCTCAGGCAACCCTCTTATGAAGCAAAATAATGCAAGGCAGAAGAATGTTGTTTCTGGAAGCTTCCGAAATACTGTTCCATCAACTTAGTTGCTCCTTGCATTTCATATGCCAAGAATTCAAAACTGTCACATCCCAGAAAGGTACTCCAGAATTGAGGTCACTGGCTGAACATTTGTTGGGCGATACTTTTGACAGTTGCTTTCAGAGTTCACGAAAAGATCGAGTGAATTCATGACTTGTGGGTTGCCAATCTCTAGTCCCCTATCAGGCCTACATGATCAATAAGTGATCACTGTCTATACTCTCTTCGTTGATGTCCACTGACCAGGGAGAGCATTACAGATGTCCTACGTAGGGCCTACGTAGGGCCAAGCTGTCACAGTTCCTTGTTTTTAGCACGTGGTACTCCTTTCCTGTGCTTCCATATGGCATATGATCTACTGTCTCTTCCAGTTACGTTTTTAACTGGATTCCAATTTAGTAGGTTTCTATATAGCTTTTCACACACCCTTCACTTTGGTTAACTCATGTCTCCTGTTCCATTTTACCCATCCCTCTCCCCAACCTCCTGCTTAAACCTTTCTGCCTCCAAGATTCCTATCTACTTTTATTTTACCTATCTACTATCCACACCCTCCTAAAACATCCTGTCTCGATTTTACTTTTAACACAGCATACATTTAATACATGATATCCATCAAATGTCACTTGCCACCTACTGGTTGCAGTGATTTTTTTTCCTGTTATATTAGAGATGACTTTTGTTGTTGTTGTTGTTTTGTTTTGTTTTGTTTTGTTTTGTTTTGTTTTAAGTAATGCCTACACAACATAAGCTTCTATGTTCTGAGAGGTAGGAAATGCTGGTCATGCTGGAAACCATGTTTACACACAGTGAGGGCAACTGAATATTTGCTGATGAACAAATGTGGATCCTAAACATGAGTCTTCACAATAACCTTGTGGGGCAAGATATCCTTTCATTTTACGAAGCAGATAATACGATTATTGATTTAGTTAAGACCCCCCCCTCTAGTGTGGGGCATGGCTTGGGATGGCACTCTGTGGATTCTTCCCAGTGTCTGAGTGGCGCCTCCATTTACTGTATACAGACTGTATACAGACTGACTCCATTTACTGTATACAGACTGTATACAGACTGACTCCATTTACTGTATACAGGGTTCAGTGTGGCCTGATTCCTTCTCTACCACATTTTCCCTGCAACACAGCCCTATACGTTGTCTAGCATCATTCTCATTGTTCCACACAGCAGCAAAATGTGCAAAAGCATGCCAAATGTTAGAAGAAATGCTGGGACTCTTAGTCAAGTCGTGCTTGCACCTTAGCCATGTGCTGCTAGGAATACCAGCAAGGTCGTCTCAACCAACAGAAATTAGAAAACGAATTTCCATGCAAGGGCCATAGTTTTCTATCAGCTAAGCACCTTGCTTGTTGAGAACTTGTACTTAGTCTCTGTAAGACAGTGCTATTAAGGAAAGCCTTTGTCTTCATTTTGCAGGACAAAGAGGCAAAGCAGGACACATGTGTTCTGTTGTTTCTTTGCTTGGTGAGCAGTAACTCATTTGCAAGTACTTTTTTCAGGGCTATTGTTTGCCAGTAGACCCTGGAGACCCTTCTGAACTACACACAAGGAAGCAGCAGCAGAGGAGAAATGGCCGTAGTGGAAATTTTCCTGTAATACTCAAAATGAAGTTGTAAATCATTCACACTGGGAAGAATTCTCCCCAACTACAATCTAACTTTTCTGATAAGAATTTTTTGGCATTTATCATGTTGAGACTTTTTAAATTATGGAGACTATTGTAAAGTGGGCTGACCTTTCTGGTAAGTGATTTGATCATTTGCAGCTGTGTCTTTTTGCTAAATTATTGAATTTTTCTGTCTTTCAATAAAACATGCTAGGCCCACAGTTCAGTACCATGTTAGGGGGAAATTGCTTGTGGAAACAGACAAGAAATCTTCCTTTCCAATCCCAGTCGTCATCACATATATATTTTCCTACCTGAGAATATCCCCAATGGCCAGTGATAGCACATTCTTAGCAGCAGGCAGCTAGCTTATTCTTTCTAGGAAGGTACCGTTGGAGGCATGATTGATTAATCACAGAAAGTTTTACATTAGACTCAGATTGTATCTCAGAATCACCAAGTAACTAAATATGGCAGCAATGATTTAAAACAAAACAAAAGATAAACAAAAACAAAAACAAAAAAACACAGCAACCACCCCTAGAACAGTCAATATCCAGCAGCCTCTTTATAGCATATGCTGTATTATAGGCTTGCCTATTTAGCTATAAGATAAAACACATTGGATCTTCCTGGTCTAAACTGTTCCTTTATGTACCTCACATGTCCCTTCAATGTGGGCCATGTTATTCATGTAAAATTCATTATTTAGGGGTTGGAGAGAATGCTCAATGGTTAAGAGCATTTGCTGAGTCTATTCTCAGAGCCCAGATAGATTCACACAACTTCTGTAATTCCAGTTCCAGGAGTCCATGTCCTCTCTGGCCTCTGCACATACTGCATGGCACAGAGATGTACACTATGAAAACATCTGGACATATAAAATAAAATGATAAAAAATAAATAAAAATAACAAATTGAATGATCAAAGAAGTTGGTATATACTTAGTACTTAGAACTGATCCTGGACTAGGTTAGACACCCAGGAGCGAAGCATCTTCCTGTATCTTTAGAAATTAGAGAGTCAACTTTGCTTTGTAGGACTTGATTTTACCCTGTTAATTATTTTTGAAGTAAGAAGTGGGTTGGGCTGGAACAGCATGGTGTACTAAACAAACCAAAAGTTCATATCCTGCTTCTAATGTTACTATACTTATTTGCTCTAAGTATGGGTAAGTGAGACTAATGTTTCCTGTTTGAACCATCACATTGGGGAGACCCCTGTTTATAAAATCCCAGCTTTCAGACTTGGGCAGGGACCTAGTGAAGATGTGTGTTGTATATCTTCTTGAGAGTAAGTGCTTAGTATATGGCATCTTGCTATACTATTAGATAACTTTATTAATGTCAGAAAAAATGAGGTAGATGAGATCATTAATAATGGCATCAATAAGTACACTTAATATTTTATCATGTAATGAAGATACACATATAAATTTTATACCTTGGTCTTTATTAATCACAATTATATCTGAGTCTTTGGACAATAAAATCTATGTATACAGCCCAACAAATAATAGAGATTTTATGGTTAATCTGTCCTCTGCAATATTCAATAGTTAGCCATGAGTTCTAAGTCAATACGAACAGGTCAATATCTCTAGTGCTCTTCTCCTAACAATGTTCTGTATATGTAATTACTTACAAAAGATCTCTAGTCAAGTTTGGTAGTACCTGTGTATGCCAGTCAAGATGGAAGTTTAGTTAGTTAATAACCCATAAAAGGCAAGGTCTCTAAAAGTTAATACTGATGTTACTCTCAGAAAATAACCAACTCTATGATAGTTGGACTAAAGCAGTCACTAGTCACGCAAAATCTTATATCACAGATCTATGCTTCCCGGTGTCACTTTTTCTCTTTTATTAACTTTAATTATCTTGGGGGCACGGGAACTGAGCTCAGAGACTTGCCAATGCTAAACCTGTGCTCTCTTACTGAGCCCCCCCCTTTTTTTTGGTTGAGTTGTTCTTAAAATTATCTGTTGCCTATTTATCCCACTTAAGGAAGATAACCATAAATATGCTGATAAGCACAATGCTATCTAAATGACCATGGGATTCCTCTGAGGCTAAAATTTGTGTTTTGAAGCTACACTCTTACATGTCTCCTTTATTTTCTGGTCCGAGTACAAAATATTACCTTTGTCTATTAAGAATTGCCTAAGCTTGGGTTGGGGAGATGGCTCAGTTGACAAAGTGCCTGCCATACAAGCATGAAGTAGACCTGAGTCAGGATGTCTAGACCCCATGTGAGAAACTAGCACATGGTTGTGAGCATCCATACTTCCAGTGCTGTGAAGGCAGATGTTAGCAGATCCCCAGAATGCACTGGTCAGAAGGCCTAGCCAACTGGTCAACATTTGGTTCAGTGAGAGAGAGAGACCTTGTCTCAAAAGATAAGGTAGAAACCACAGAATGAGACACTTGACAATGACCTCTGGCCTCCAGGTATACATGCCCACAATGAACCTGTACCCATGCACACCCACAAAACATGAATATATGCACATATGCATACACTTAGTTGTGGTTGTAGTTCAGTTTGGTGATGTGTTTGTCTAACACACAGAGTCCTGGATTGTCCTCAGCATTAATGGAAGATAGATATGCATGCCTGTTGTGCTAGATATGGGGAGATGGAAGCAACGAGATCAATATTCAAGGTTATCCTTGCCTGCAGAGTGGTCCTGAGGACAGCACAGACTGTGTAAGACCCTGGTTCCAAAAATTTAAATGCCTAAGGTATATGATGTCTAAAATTCTGAACCTTGTCAAAGAGGAAAAAAATAAAAAGAGGTATCAGTGGTCTGTTCTAAGAGTCTAGGGAATTTGAGCTTTCATGAGAGAATAGCCTGAATAGGCAAAACCATGGATTAAAGATATTTTAAGATGATGATAAATTTGCAATTAATGTCTCAGAGTCTCTTAATAACTATATCCAACAGTCATCAGATGTGTACCGAAGGGGTCAAAAGCATTATCAAGCTTTCTTGAGTCCTTCTGGAAGCTTTATTATCTTCTTTTTACTGTCCTCATTAACATACTTCACAAATGCTGTTAAGGGTTTCTGGCAGGCAGAGCATCTGAGTAATTTTACAGTAGTGTAAAGGATTTATTAATTATAATCTTTTCACGAGACTATTTATTTTCAATTGTGACATTAATAGGTTGCCAAAACAAACCAGAGTTAATTGTATTTAATTAAACTGTTGAAAACAAGTAAGGCTAGTTTATTATTGTTGTAAGTAGAAAGTGTTATTGATGTACTTGTTTGTGTGAGTAAGGTCTAGTGTGAAGTTCTTTCTGCTGGCTATCATGCAATTCATCAAGGAAAAGCAATATCAAGATGCTAATTCAAGGATGTTATCATCATGATAGAACCTTGGGAAATAAGGACTTCCTACACTATTTAAAACATTGAATGTTGCGTTAGGTGGTTAAAGGGTGTGTGTGTGTGTGTGTGTGTGTGTGTGTGTGTGTGTGTGTGTTCCATCAAGGCGGAATCACTATCTTTCTGCTATGGACCCTGGAAGCAGTCACGTCACCTATCTTTCCCTTATTGCCTTGTATTGATGGGAATAAATGGCTAAGGTCTGGGCAAAGTCCTCCCCTGCTTCAAATACAAGCAGATGAGGTAGAGTGGGCTGTTCCAAGAGGAAACAATGGGATGAGAGGACAAGAAAATACTTTCTGACAAAGTTAACAGCACTTTCTTTGTTATTTTGCTCAGGATGAAGAACCAAAGTTGAAGCAGAACAATTAGATTGGAAGAAAGGAGCTTCCTCACTTCAGAGCAGTGCATGCAAATGTTTTCAAGGTTGTGTGTGTCTGTGTGTGCATGTGTGCAGAGTAATGGCTGGCTTTGGAAGGAAAAGGGTGACTTAGCATTCCTTCCATTGGCTATCCCTAAAATGTACATGAATTCCAAATGCAAACTTTTGCTAATCATTTGTAGTATGGCTGGTATTATATGCCAAGCATTCCAAATCATTTCCTTAACCTGCATATTCAGCCCACGAGGCATTCACTCTTCTATCTATGAGTCAGGGACATAGGGCTCACAGGAGCTAAATACCTTTGCCCTTAAGGGCAGACTAGTAAGTAGAAAAGCAAAATTTGAAGCAGGAGCTTCAAATGGCTTCAGATGGCCCACTTGCCGCAGTGGAAGTATGGAAACTGTGTCTCCGGCAGCAAGCTTAGTTTTAGCTGAGCTGAGCAGCATTAAGGTGGAAACAAATGGATGTCAGGCCAGGAAAGGTGATGCCAGAGTATCCAGTCTTCTCAGCACAAGTGGCTTAAGCTCTTCCCTGCTGATGGGGCTGTTGGCTGAGGTTGGCTCTAAGTGGTTCTCCCGCCCTCCTCAATGGAGATAGAACTGTTGGCTGTGGCAGAGAAGAGTTTGGGAGGGTTCAACAGCAACAGGCTGCTGTTTGGAACTATCACAAGTCATTTTTTTTGTCCACAACTTCCTTTCAAGACCTGGTTGTATGGCTCAACCCAATGGCAGGTTTCTCCTGTCTGTACATAGTCCTGCTTACATGACACAGTTTGTTTTGATACTTTGATGAGTCTCGAGGAACTTCAGTAAAGAAGGCAAAAGGGAATTGGAGAAAGGCATACTCTAGTTAGTGAATCCAGATCAACACCAAAACAGAGATTCCTGGACCATTTGGGCTTTATTCTCATACAGCTGACTTTGAAGTAAGTAAGTGTCGTGGTCGACCTTCCCCTTGGCGTGAAGGTGAGGAAAGACTTGAAAAAGCCATGTGTATTCCTGTGCTTCAGTCTCTTGCATTTCTTTTCTATCACAGATGTGTGATGCTTTTATTTGCTTGCCTTCTTTTTTGCTTCCTTCCTCTTCCTCCTCATTGGATAGAGTGTAGTCTGCAAACTGATGTCCAGTTCTAGGAAAATCTCGTATATGGGTCTCAAAGGTCAAAGCACTCACTACCACACCATCTAGAATGTTTCTATTTGTTTTAGAGAAAATTGGGATAGGGTGTATTAGCAGGGAGGTATTTTTCTGTTCTCCTGGGTAAATTTTTTTATTTATTTAAATCTCCTTATTTCCATTTCTAGAACTGTGTTTCTTCATGGTTGGCAGGCAGAGAATCAGCTATGGATCAAATGCACCCATGTGTCATGGATTAATGCATGCAAATGCTTTGATGACAGCAGGAGACAGAGGCTTGTAAGAGTGGATGCTGACTTGGGAAGAAAAAAAATTAATGAAGCTAGGAAAACGGCGATAGCAGAGAACATTGCAATTTTAGGTGCTAAATGACTTATTTTCAAACCCTAGGAGTATGGCAATATTATTCCTCGCCTCCTTCCTGTAACTAAGTGTTCTCAGAATGCATGGTGACCTACACTGAAGGAAAGTTGTTGGGGGAAAGTTGGGCTTTTGGGAGAACTCTTATTTAACTAACAGAGTTTTTCCTTATCAGTGCTCATGGGTAGATTAGAAAGAGCTGAAATTCACCACTGTGATGGTAAAGGAGGAAAATTAAAAATTAAAAACAGGAATACTAGTCTGGTCTGCCAACACTTCTGTGTGTCACAAATGTCATTGCCAAGTGCCATTTCCCTGTGGATGGTTTAAGAAAACGACATTTGCTTGCCAGGTTTAGCTCGATGAAACGTGACTTTAATATCTGACCTATCTCCTCAGAGCGGAAGTCAGCAGAGGCAATTATTTTTGTCATGACTTTAAAAGCCTCTCTAGACTAGAATACCACACACACACACACAACCTGCATCATACATTGTTAAGGTATTATAAAATTGTATTTTAGTCAGGGGCAAGATTACCCTAGCAACCATCTAGACTAAGCTTTCATTAGATCCCGTTTTGCCTCAAATTATTCCCTGCCAAGTGACTGTTGAGGCACTGATAGGGTCTCTGCCATTCTGTTTTGAGGTATGATGCTGAGACTTGGGATGCTTCCTTTGTCTGACCTAGAGAAGAGTTTTTAAGTCGTGAAGCTGAGCTGCCTCTGGCCTGTTTCCACTCAGAGCTTTCTTTATCACAGTAAATGATAATCCCAACCTTCCTATGGCTCACACCAACACCTTAGCATCACTCAGCTCTGGGCTGTCTCCCAGGTTTCATATTGAGTCCACCTGACCTGCTTTCATTCATAACTTTCTTTATCACAGTGAATGGTAACCCCAACCTTCCTATGGCTCACACCAACACCTTAGCATCACTCAGCTCTGGGCTTTCTCCCTGATTTCATATTGACCTTACCAGTGAGGCTGCTATCCCAAATTCATGATCCATCTAGACTCTGGTCACATCTCTGCACCTTTCCAGCTGGTTACTATGTCCTGTAATGTAGATTGTTGCAGAAGCACTTGGTAGCCTCTTACTTTCTTTTATTTCCTGCAGCAGACATATAGTTGGACTTCATTTTGATTTGTCAGTCCACACTCTATCTGGGCTTCATATTTCTCTCAAGGAAAAGAGCCACAGTTCTTACAATGATCCCACATGATACAAACCCATGACCCCATTATTACTGACAGCTTTCTTCCCCTTTGTTGATACTTCGTTCACCCACAAAGGCCTCCTTGTTTTCCTTTAAAAGACAGATACACACCAGTGCCCATGAGCCTTTCTCTACCTGGAACACAGTCTGTCACATACCTATGTGATGCACATCCTTACCCTCTATTCTGGCACCTCATATGGACTCTGTGATCCTGTAGGACTCTCTATGGACTTTTGCTTTCTCCATCCTCCCAGGTCTGCAGATCCCCACTTCTTCCCATTTTTGTGGCAGAAGCACTTGCTGCTGTAAATACTGTGACTCCCTTATGCTTATGTTTGTCTGTCTCCTCTAAAACATGAGCTACACAAGGGCTGTGGTTCTATTGTTTTGACACCTGATAAGCCATAGGCTGAAAAGTAAGTCCTTTATATATTTGTCAAGCATATCAAAGAAGAAATGAAATTTTAGCATTTCATCGTATGACAACCTTTGCCTCTGTTTCTTATTAAATATATCTAACTAGTTCCACAAATTCCTCCCCAAACCCTTGCCCTCAGCTCTTTGCAGAAAAAGAAATACCTTCCTATTTTTGTGGTTCTGCTTGAGAACTGGCATGCTATGGCTAGTTACAGGGGTGAGTGTAGGTTTTAGCCCAAGAACAAATGCTTGTGAGTGTGAGGTAACTGGCCCAGCAAGGGATGTGGAACGTGTTCCTTGGCTGATTTTTATGATCTATGTGATACCAAGTCATCCCACCTAGGGAGGGTCCATTTTTTTCCCTCAATTCTTTAAGAGAAATCCAAAAGAGGTTATAATAAACACAGAGAAATTTTAAAGAGAGAACTTCAGTGCTATGAATTTTTTTTCTTTTTCTAACATAATGGTGTCTACATACCATGCTGCTTCTGTTGTGTGTTAAATAATGAGTACTGTATATGCACACCTTGCATACCATCCCTGCTATTAAATCTCTACAGTAACCAAAAAGGATAGAGCCTTTCATTACCTTAATTTCCAGTTTCATACAAGGAATAAATGGCATAGTTGGAATTAAAACACAGTCTGACTCTTGTATCTCTTCCTTACCTCTGTGTGGCATGCTGAACCGACTCTAGTGTGTGCTGCTAACAGGGATGTGGCATAGTGGTCTGATTCTAGTGTGCGTTGCTTACCACTTTGTGGCATGCTGGCTTGTGTGTGTCATGTTTATGGAAGGTGATGCACCATTCTCTTGGTATGCCATTCTTAAGAAAAAAAAAAAACAAAACAAGACAAAACATGAAAACAAAAACAGATTTCCTGGATCTCGTACAGGGTACCTCTGAGACATGAAGAGTTCACCACCCTTGGGATAGACTGGTTCAGTGTTTGATAACTCAAAGTAGATCTGCTTTCTTTTCATTTAATCATAAAAAGGAAAACAAAACAAAAACAACTGATTAAAACAAAAATTTCTGAGGCCAAAACAAAACAAACCACATAAACAAAACACAAACAGGGAGTTTATTTTGTGTTAGTCAACTATTGGACTTGGGCCTGCCCTAGAGTGTTCTTTGCACTTCATATCCATTGGCAAAGGGGACATCATTTTCTGCAATGGAGCGTCACTGGCTGGACAAACCTCTCTTTCACATTTACTTAAATTGAAGAAAATTGGAGCTAGGAAGATGAGGTGAGTTGACTTTAAGTTTGTGGGAGGTTAAACAGTCATGGTGTCTTCTAGAGAAGAGCAATTCAGAGATGGTGAGTCAATGTCTCTGTCTTGACTCTTCCCTGGGCCAGGCTAGTTGTCCAGCATGTGATATGGGGCAATTGTGGATGAGTACAGCCCTGTTGCTATGTTACCCTGACTTTTATTTAAACAGCAGAAATGTCCACATAGCTACATTGGTAACTGTGTTACCCTGCCAACTCCTATGGAGCTTTCCATTAGTAAAGACCCCCAGGTATTTTTCACACATGCCACACAGATATCATGTCTCTTTCTGTTTCTGCTTTCACAGCTGGCTGTTTGGATCCAAGTGTGGACTCTTAATTTGTTCCTGTCCCTTTCTATCTCATTAGGTTTCAACCTTCATTTCCTCTCATTAGAAACTGTCAAAGTGTTAATACTCTTACAACCACTGAGTTCTCAGCCTAATGGTTTTGAGTGAATAAAGAAATCTGTACTGTTAATAGTTAATACATTAATTCCTAAGCATGAATGGAGAACTTACCATGCTCAAAAACTGCTGTTGGCATGTGGGCACTTTATCATTTTGTGGCGGGGTGGTAGAGGGTGGAATGGAAGATACTTACTGTGATTGTCATGTAAGTAAGAGGACCTGCATTTGGATCCCTAGCACCCACATGAAAAGGCAGGTACACTGCATGTCTATAACTCAGCCTTGGGAGAGAGGAGATAGGAAGATCTCAGGGGTTTGCTAGCTGGCTAGTCTAGAACATTATTCAGGTTAAAAGCGCCTTGAGAAACTCTTTTAAAAATACAAGGTAGAAAGCAATTGAGGAAAGTATCTGTGATTGGCATCTGTATGTCACATAGCCATGCGAGTGTGCTTGAACATAACCTATGTGGGAGTACACACACACACACACACACACACACACACACACACAGGCGTGTAGATAACACACATGGAGAAGAGCAGTTTCAAGCTTTTGCTTATACATGCGACCTTAGAGATGGGATTTCCAGGAAAAATGTCTTAAATGATAACATGAAATAACTCATTTCAGAATGAGGAAGTGCCATGGAAATATAATGTGAGCAGCATATAACAAAATTTCTAAAAACCACTTTGTTAAAGTTAAAAATGTGCAATTAGAATATTATCTTTTATCCAACATATTCAAAATACTAGTTTTAATCTTTTCCCTGTGCCTGCTGATGCCAAGTTATTCTATACTTGACTGCTTAAAGCACTAGAAATATGTTATCCCATAGTGATAGAGAAGATAGGCTTAGCACCACTGTCTGTAGGCTTGCAATCCTTTGATTGCTGGTATTCTCTATCTGTGCTGGCCACATCACTGTGATCTCTACATCCATGCTGCCTCTTCATCTGCTGTCCATCAAACCTCCCTTGTTCTCACTTGTAGGATACTTGTCTTTGGATTTAACACTGCCTAATCCAGGATAAGCTCTTCTTCAAGATTTATAATCACTGTTTTTTTTTCCTTCCTCTTTGCCCTGCAAGGTAATATTTACTCACTGTGTGAAGTTATAGTCATAGGTTCTTTCTATGTGTAAGAACTAGAGTCAGGAAATATGGACATATTGTTTGGGTGATAAGGATTTTTCAATCCATTAAAATGATCGTGCATTTTGCCATTAACAATATAAAATGATTTCAGAGTTGTTTTACCTTATATTTTTCTTCACAAGTGCTTGGTGTCTGGTCTTGTGCTGGCAATATGTTGGCCTGCAGACACTCGGGATTTACCATAAATTCTTGATCTGCATTTAGAGTTTATTGAAATCTGTAGTTGAACAAGATCTAGTCACACATTCAAATTATTCTACTTATATTTAAAAGTTTTCCTCTGTGGAAACTAAACATCAGTTTGAAAATTTAAATTAAGTAAATTTAGTAAGATTAAATGGCCATCTTGATGGTCCCCCTGGCCATGCTTCAAGTCTCTGAAAGCCATGTGATAAGAACTCCAGGAGAACTAACTCTTCTATTTTCCATCAGGCAGACACCAAAGGTCCTCTTTATTCCTCTAATTAATATCTTCTCAGAATGTTAACTTGATGATCTATAAGATGAAGAAATAAGAGATTCTAGTTAAAATGTCTTAAAGGATGGATATAACTAGAAATAAGATGGAGAGTGTTATTAATAATGCCTAACAGTAATGTCCTATCAGTAAAACAAGCTATAAAGATAATATAAGTTTTGACCAGTCCACACTTAATTGTCTTCTAAGTCTTTCATCTTTTATATGGTATGTTTTGCCCAAGAACTTTCCAAAATGAGATACTGATTGCCTACTTTCAGTAGCAACCCCAGACTGAAATTTACCCTGCTTAGAAACAGAAAGAATGCCCCCTCTCTAGAGGTTTCAGAGAGACCATGAATCAGCTCCTGCATTATGTGAATCGTATGAATATGAGCTTAGCTTCAATACCAGAAATAATTGCACCAGTAAACATGATGCCACAGCTCCAGAGACAGTCAAGTTTCTACAGTCTGCTGGTGCTTTGACTGTGCAGTATCACTTGAGTGTTGAAATTGTTTCCTATGATTGCTCAGATTTTTTTCTTTAAACTTTCAGTATTTCTTTCCCCCCAAAGGTTTCTTATTTAAGAGTAGACACCTGAAGGTCTCAGCTGGGAATATCTTAATACAATCATTATTGGAGGAAGATAAATATTCAGTATGGACTAAGGCCTAGAATTATCCATATTGAGAGACTGATGTGGAAGTAATTTCCTTGTGGGATGCCTGGTGACGAATTTTACGTCCCATCTGGATTCTCATTTCATTCCACAGATGTTTCTGTGGGATGCCGGGGTAATACCAGTAGGTGCTGGAAAAGATGAATAAAGGTCTACTTTAACTCCAGAGCAGTCATGAAACTGTAGGCAATGCTCACAAATGAAAAGGGAGGTAGAGCAGGGAGGAGCCGGTGCTGAAGGTGTGGGGGATATGGAAGAATAATGATGTCGACCTGGAGGAGCCGGAAAAGCCTGCTTTGTGGAGGAGAGGGCAGAGGAACGCATCTGCAGGACAAATGAAAACAGTCATTTCCGCTTGCCAAGTTGTTTCTGGGCAGCAGACTAGTCATAACAACAGAAGATAGCACACAATGGTCGGTAATGAAAAAGGATGGAGAGTAAGAGGAGCGGGAAAGTCAGAAAGTTTTGTTTAAAAAAGTTAACATGACCAACTCACTGTGTAAACATCCATCCCTGAGCCCCTAGTAACAGAGCTGTGCTGCGTTACTCAGGAGGTTAGACTGATGACTTCTGTCTTCTATTGTACTTCCCGTAGCTCCTGTTTTCATTTCTAATGTACGTACTGCTTGAGACGTATCCCATTGAGATAAGCCCAAGCCAGAATCAGAGGGATGTGATTCTTAGACTTAATCTCTAAATTATACCTATTTGAATCTTCTTATAGATTTTCCTTCTCAAGCCTGCAGGGCTTATTTACTTATTTATTCATTGGCCATGCTGGAATCTGAGTCTCAGTGTTTATATTTTCTCTGAGACCTCCTCATGTTTTATGTCTTAAGCCTCGAGTTCATGTCTTCAGGTCTTTCCGGATTGTTTGGGTTTAAGCTGTGTTGTCTTGGAACAAATCAAGAGCCTCTCTGATCTGTGTGAGACCGTCAGCTGAAACTCTCACCATACCTTATTCTGGTACAGTGAGCCAAGGGGTAGACAGAGATGCCCTCTAGGTAGGTGAGTGCACTAAGGCACAGGGAGGGAGAGGTGCTAACATGACCAACAGCAGAGGTTTAGCCAAGCCTTCTTTAGAATTATCAATTCCTTCTTTTTTTTTTCTTTCCTTTTGATCTCAGGCTCATGTAAATCAAAAGTGTTTAGTTCCTAACCCCAAACCCATCTGATCCCAGTAGCATGTGGGAAAAACAGGGTAGCAAGAGTGTCAAGTTACCTCTGGCCTTGGCTGATACTCTTTGGAGCTAGCCCACAGGAAGTAGCGCATGGTAGAGAAAATATGAATTTGCTAGAATTCCCCTTTACTTGGTCCCAGTGCTTCCAGGACTTGCCTATGCCCATCCATCTTCCTCTAGCCCCCACATCCCTCCTTTCCTACCCATCTAGCTCTCCCTCTAGTCTCCAACCTCCATCCTTGATCTCTCTGGCTATCAGCTTCTCTGTCTATATCTATAAGGAGGACACCAAATCATTTGTTTAATACAGAAATCCGCTCTTCTTGAGCTTCTTACTTATGCCAATCTGCTCAGTAAGATGAGATTCTTCCTCAGGACCTATGGACGCAGTGGCTTGGGAGGCTCTTCTCATGATCCTCCTTCGATAGCTTAGGGACAATAATTTCAGGATACACACATATACCCTTATATAGAGGCAGCATTTGCTTATAATTCTCCTATGTAGTTTATTCTATTTCTGGGAACTCTGATATTCAGCACAAAAATGTAGTACTTGTGTACATAAATAAGTGTTAGACTGTATTTTAGAGTTTATATTTTTCTATTGTTTCTTCTTTCTTCTTTTTCTTCTTCTCTTTGTCCTCCTCCTCCTTTTCTTTTTTTTTTTTTCTTCTCATGCTTGCTTAATTGACAGGTGCAGGCCCTGGGGCTACAGAGGGCTAACTCTGTACATAAATTAATTGTTATTTATAATGTCCTTCCATTTTCTTCTACTTACCCTTGTTATTTCTATCAAAAACTCCAAACCATCATTTTTTCCTCCCCTCCCCTCCCCTGCGCTCCCCTCCCCTCCCCTCCCCTCCTCTCCTCTCCTTTCCCCTCCCCTCCTCTCCCCTCCCCTCCTCTCCTCTCCCTTCCCCTCCCCTCCCCTCCTCTCCTCTCCTTTTCCCCTCCCCTCCTCTCCCCTCCCCTCCTCTCCTCTCCCTTCCCCTCCCCTTCTCCTCTCCCTTCCCCTCCCCTTCTCCTCTCCCTTTCCCTTCCCCTCCCCTTCACTTCCTAACAGCATCCTTATGTTTCTACCGATATTGAATCAGAGGAAAACAAACCTCTATTTTTATATGGTCGATAGAAAAATATATATACTTACCAGTTGTTTAGGGAGGTAATGCCTGGTTGTAAAACCCTTTCACAATAATGAAAAAGTGGTCAAATTGCCTTCAATTTTTGATGAAAATAGATAACTCCTCTAGTAATTTTCTGCATTTTCCCATTGACCTAGTTGCTAGTTCCTTAGGTGACAGTGTGGGCTTCCATGTGTCCTGTGTGGGAGCTTTCAGACTCTCTTCCCTTTTTGACAGTCTGGTCAGCTGTTCCCATCCTCACCTTCCTCTCTGTCCTCACAGCTGGGGCCTGAACATTGACTTTCCACACCTGACATATCTGGAACATCCCACCTCAGGTGCACTCCTCTCTGTGTCCTTCTTTTCCAAATATCAGATAACAAGAGTTTTACTTTTCTGTGTTATCTGGCCTTTTTTTTTTTTTTTTTGTATTTGAAACTGCATATGATGCACGTGTTTAACTTCTGATATTGACATTTACTCTGCAATTTTATGTCAGCCATTGCTCTTTAAAAAAATTATGTACAAAGCCAATGCTCCCTCTGATAACACATTTTTATATGCAGATAAGTGAATATAATATGACAAATGTTAGCTTATGAATTGCTGGATCAAACCTATGTTGGATGCTCTCTTCTTAAGGAATGGATAAAAAATTAGCATATAAAGTATTTTCCCAAGCAGGCAACATTTATTTTCTGTAGAAAGTAGAATTGGACTATGTCTGCTATTTCATATATGTTTATTACAGACAGCCTTGTCAGCTGATAAATGTTGAATATAGTTTTTTAATGGCCCTGTGCATAGATAGATACTATGTTGAGTTTCATAAATCATTGTTCAGTTGTGTTCAGTATTCTTTTCAGATCAGTTGTTTGGAAGCAGAGAGGTGATGACATAGCTGTAAAATAAATGAGAACTAGATCATACTAATGACAAGAAAGGCAATGTTTTCACTCACAGGAGCACATGTATTTATTGTGACATTACAACTTACCTTTGATGTGTGACAGAGTAGTGTCTTTGATAGGTGTGGCATTGCATTCATGCTAACCTGTAGCTACCTTCTGTGCATATGGCTTATCATATAGACTGAGCTAAATAAATAAAACATTATAGAATAAAGAAAAGGAAGCATCAGAGTTAAGATGGGGTAAAATTGGGGTCCTTTTGAATGCATCTTTTCCTTGACAGTTGATAGAGCTCATGTTAATTGTGATATAAAGTTTGAAAGTAGTAACAGCTGATATACAGCACTTATGAGCCACATACAAATATTCTTGTTTATCCATATTTATCTTTCCTAGTATCCATTCACTCATTATGGAAACCTATAAGACATCAGTTCTATTGATCCCTCTAATCTAAGAGGGACCATAAAGTTTTTCACCTTTCCTGAAGATATCAGTCAGAAGCCTAGCAAGTAAATGAGTCAAGTTTGTATTCAAACTGCCTGGTTTCTCAACCTGTGCTCTGAAATGTGACTAGAAATGGACTGTATCTGGTCTAGCCTATTGTAGTTGGCCTCTAAGAAGTTCTTGGGTTAGGGAGATGGCTCAGTAGGTAAGGTATTTATCATACAAGTGTACCTGTACTTGGACCCTCAGAGTTTAAAACCAGGTGTAAAATAGCACATGTCTATAGTCTCGGTATGATTACATTAAGGGGGGAGGTGGAGACAGGAGCATCTGAGAAGCTCACAGGCCAGTTAACCTAGCACATCCATGAGAAATGGAGGAAAAAGAGAGCCCCTGTATCAAATGAGGAGAAAGAGGAGTACCAACACATGATATTGTCCTCTGATTTATGTGTGCACTGCAGTATACACACACACACACACACACACACACACACACACACCTCTAGCACACATGGAGAAACTAAAAAAATGTTTCTTCACAAAATGATGCTTTCTGATTTTCTGATTTTAGTTCATGTCATTTTTTTTTTGAGTTGAAGACAGGGAAGTCAGTCTTTCATGTCCTTGGCAAATATTAACATTTTCTATGCCAGGACCCTGAGCCTAGGGGTCTCCCTTTCCTGTCCATCTGAAATGATGGGGAAGAGAGAAATTCATGACATTTGTAGACTGAAGGAAACATGAATTTTTGTGTGAATGTTCCGGTAAATATGCAAACTGGGAAATGCCTGATAGAGGAATCACAATAGAGGAAATAAAAATGCAGTATAGAACAGGTTGTCTTCTTGTTGCTTGTGTACTCTGCCTTGTGGCAGCACCTAGGTTAGAGATATCTTGGGACTTGCTCCCAAAGGCTCTTCCATTCTCTCTGAAAATTTTCCCTTTCAGGCACCTGTTAACCATTTACAGAAAAGGCTGTTGACATAGCAGCAGTAATTTTCCCCTAGTTCAGCAGTTCTCAACCTGTGGATTGTGACCCTTTTGGAGGTTGAACACCCCTTCCACAGGGGTTGCCTATACCTGTAGGAAAGCACAGATATTTACATTATGGTTCATAGCAGCAGCAAACTTGTAGTTTACGCTCAGGGCTCACCACAACATAAGGAACTCTAAAGTGGCACAGCATTAGGAAGGTTAAGAATCATTGCCCCATTGACTGCTCATCTCTCATTGTATGATTTTGGAAAACCAAGGATCCCTCTGATTTATGGTCTGTAACGAGACCTCTTTTTCCCAAAGTGTGTAACCCACTCCTATCTGTGGCCGTACTTGTCCAGTGACTACTCTTTTTTACATCGAGTGTTGAGGCCCTTTCTCCCTTTGCATATGCCTTCTGTTTATTCATAACCACCTATTCTGTCCTCTTTAACCCAGGACTCTGGTTTAAGTACTGAATGTTTTAACAACAAAAGCCTGGTCTCCACTTGTATTAGAACTAATATGTTTTACTAAGCTATTGTATGATGTCCTGGATGATGTTTTCAGTGTTTGCTGATTAAATGCTTGCCACACATTCTGCTGCTGAGATGTACCCACAAACCCCTGTCTTTGAAATCTGAGATAAAACTTTGAGGCAAGTTCTCACTTGAACTTGGCAACACTTGTGCTCCAGGTTGGACTATAATTCTTACATATTCAAAATCCCACTCTCTAAAACCAAATCTCCCTCTCTGTGATCTACTAACTGGAAAAAAAATTACAGATAATGCCAACTGCTAAAAGACTATAAAACAACAGCATAGGAACAAACTCTTCCTGTCACAGAAACTGAAACAGTGTAGCAGCTTCTTATCGAATTAAACAGACACTCATGACATGGTTCACTGGTGTTCCGTCTTTGTGTTGTCTCAAGGAAACTGTAACTGATGGTCACCTAACACCATGCAAAATTATCTAATTGAGGTTTTATTCAAATTTAGTATGAACTGAGGATGTTGCAAATGTACTTTAATGGGCGAGTAGGTCAGTAAACTGCGGCGCATTTGCATAATAGAACAGAAACACAAAGGTACAAAATATCGAAACACTTGCTTACATGACGTTAGGCTAAGTGAAAGAAGCCAGACTCAAGACCATCTTCTTCGGGGCTCCACATATGAAGTATTCTGAACAGCCAAAGCTAGAGTGACAAAATACTTCCAGTGATGCCCCAGGGGCTGGGGCTGAGGTTGAGAAGGAGGCGTTGTTCATCAAAAGCGATTCCAGCGGAAGAATGAAGGCTATTGTAAGTAAACTTGAAAATAGTGAGTGTAACATAAAGCTGATTTCATGACATTATTTGTAAGTTTATTATTGATTTCATATCTTGCTTAATGTCAGGGAGCTTGACACTTATTATTTTAACCTTTTTAAAATTTTACTTGGGGAAAAGTACGTCTGAGCCCATTGATTTTTTTTTTTTTAAACATGTCATGTTTCGCTGCAGGTGATGATTAGGTGCAGGCTTGGTAAGTCCCTCTAAGGTCAGGCTAGGTGCTTAGGTACCACAATATGTACCTGTACTCATCTATCTGTCCTGGTCCATCCTGGCCAATTTCTCCCTAGTAAACTTTACATCATAACAATTACATAACAATTACAACTGTTGATGCCCAAACAAATGTTGACTTTAAGAACAATTCCCCTTCTTGGTCAAAGTAATGCCCACAAGCTCAGGAAAATTATAATAAGATCACCTGTTCAATAAGTAGAACCTAGTCTGTGGCTTTTCAAGATCAACAGAATTGTGAGGGCTTAGCTCACACTTTCCTGTGCTTTCGTGTGTGTGTGTGTGGGTGTGTGTGTGTTTGCATATAGTTATGTTAGTGCCATCATTTGCTTATTGAGCATGTCTAACACATGCCAGGAGCTAAGTCCAGAGCCAGAAGCCAGCAAAGGGAGGCCAGTCAGATTCTCTGGAGTCTCTGTTCTCTTCCAGCAGATAGAATTGCTGCTTAGACGCAGTGTGGTGACCAGAGCAATGACAACGCTCATGAGGAGGTGGTGAGCCACTTCTTTGGGCAGGTCAAGGATGAACTGAGAGACATGGCAGCAACTGTGTTGTTGTCTGGAAAAGAAAGCAAAATGTTTACCCAGACAAAAAAGGGTAGGAGAAGGGCCCAAGACAGGAATGAAGATAGGGACCAGCAAGAGAACACAGATATCAGAGTGTCTAGAGGAATTTGGGGACAACAGCACTCTGGAGGGTGGAGTATACAGAAGGCTATATTCCAGAAATGGCACTAGGGAAGTGAGGACCACATCTGTACGCCCTAGCATATAACACCAATAGAATGGATGGTATGATCTTAAAATCTGTGATGACAAACCCATGGGTCTCCCATGATGGTACCCCAGCCCACAGGCTCCACTTTCAATGTGAAAGATTTGAAAGCTATTTCTTTTTCTTTTCAAAAAAATGTCCAGGTGTTAATATTTTATGTCTAAACTGCAGTTTCAATTGCGCCCAGTGACAATCTTCTACTCAATAAAGGAGGTAATCCATTTTGGAAGGAATACAGTTCATCCATGGGACTCGGTAAAACAATTTTCCGTTTTAGTGGGGAAATATTCAGCCTGTAAATATTTTAATCTTTTCCTCTGGTGTGTGGAAGGGGCTCTTTTAAATGGTTTTTGGCAGAGTTGAGACAGGAAGATTTGCATTTTAGAAGCCCTGCTCCAGAGGCAAAGTGGAGAGAGGACTCTGGCAAGAAGCATTTTACTGCTTGGGAGGCTCAATGTAAGCAAATCCTTTATAAGCATCTTATGGCCAGACAGGACCACAGAGCAACAGAAATTATTCTCACCATCTACCATTCCTATCTATGTCGTAATGCAACCCAAAGGAAATTGTGTGGTCGTTGCCACTTTCTGTGAGAGAGAAGAAAGGCGAAGAAAAACCATGAAGCACCTTCGCACACCATTGCATAAGAGCCTGGTGCTATCTGAATTATTGTATCACACATGATTCTCAACTGATCACACCATTAACAGGTCACAGATGAGCATTAGGAGCAATGCAGAGCAATGCTGGATTTTGTCTGGAATACTTTTAGCGAACGTACCCTTGTTTTGACTTATAAATTACTTTGTTATATTTTATCAGAACCATCACTGCCGTACACTAAAACAACAGCTCACACAGTCCAAAACATCCCCCTTCTGCTTTATTTTTCAATGAGTCTCTTGGAGTAAATAATACACACAAAGGCAACTGGACAAACAGGCAAATCATCAAAGCCTTTGAACACCAAAGTTTTGTGTCAAAGGAATTATTAGTCAATTTTTTGGGAAAGTCTAACTTTGGCAGGCCAGACCAGGAAATCTTCACAAGTGCAATGGTTTTCATAGAACTTTGTTTCATTTACAGTATCTCCTCCTATGGAACTCAAAGCACACTGCACAGAGCACAGACTTTAATGAGAACTTGGCATGGATCACTTGTGTGAATGAATGATGCTTTTATTGTTGCATTGTTAATGAATAGACTATATGGAGCAGACTTTTTTCTTCCTTCCTTCCTTCCTTCCTTCCTTCCTTCCTTCCTTCCTTCCTTCCTTCCTTCCTCCTCCTCCTCCTCCTCCTCCTCCTCCTCCTCCTCCTCCTCCTTCTTCTTCTTCTTCTTCTTCTTCTTCCTCTCTCTCTCTCTCTCTCTCTCTTTTTTTTGAGCTACATGTTGTTTACAGTAGAGGGTGTCTTTGAAATATAATTTTAAAAAATTAACAGAGGGGGTAAAGAGATGATGGCTCAACAGTTAAGAGAACTTGCTGCTCTTGGAGTGGATCTGGGCTCAGTTCCTAGGACCCACATGGTGGCCTACAACTCTCTGGCCTCTCTGGCTTCTATAAGCAGCAGGCATGTGTGGGGTGCATATGTGTAGGGCAAAAATTCATAGGCACAAAATAAAAATAAATAAATCAAAAGCACTACGCAGAGATCATTGCTTATAGGTTAAAAATTTTACGTCAATAGACAACCAACCAGCATAGTACCTTGGAGAAGTTTGAGTAAGCTGGCTTTGAATAACTCTTGTTATCTGATCATCATACTTGGTAACATTCCCCTATTTAATCTCCATGCTTTTTACAATCCCTTTAATACAATTTCTGTGCATTTTCCTGAAATGAGATACATTGTATCTTTTGTTTGGACCGATTATTTTTCAAGTTAGAAGAAAACTCCCTAAGCTTTAAACTCATGTATTACTTACAGTGAAGCAGATTCTGTTTCAATATTTTCCTTCCCCAGTTCGATTTCAAGCTCCATGTCAGCAGGGATTGTGTCATCCTCACCCTTGCTCTGTGTTTAGTCTCTGCCATTTGTCCATCTATACCTGGACACCTGTGCACTGATACATTCTATTTTATTTGTATTAGGGGCATAGGGTTTTTTTTTTAATTTTTCTGCATATCACGTGTTTCTTTTCCTTCACCTTCTGTTGATTGAATTTTAGGTTTTAAGTACTTCCATGGGAAGATTACTTTTCTAAGTTTTCATGCACAGTAAATGCTCTAGAGAAAGTCCATGCTAGTGTGTGTGTGTGTGTGTGTGTGTGTGTGTGTGTTATTATAACTAGTAAGAGACTAGCTTTATTATTCTGCAACCTTTTTCTACTCAGTGATTCCAGAGAATTTAATCTGACAAAAATCCATGATAGGTAATCAATTTGCTACTATTTTAAACAATATTTCAGAGACCAGATGGGTTGCCCCAGATGTAGGCTTTTCTGACACGAGATTTTGGATAGTTTGTTGATAGGAGAGTGGTTATCCTAGGAGATGCTAGTGGGGGCCTGGGAAGGTAAGACAGCAAAGAGAGGGCAAACATTATATTTTGCATCAATAGGCAGATTACTGATGTGGACAATAAGGGTTAAGGCCTTCTGAGGTCCATGCAGAACATGCCTCATAGGTGTCCCATTTAAGGAATAAACAAGCCAATTATTTTAGTTTGTTACTGGCTGTGAGTTGTTCTCTTGAGTATTAACTGTGCATTTCTGACTTGCCCTAGGAGAGGGCTAAGCATATCAATGTGCTCATGTACATAGAAAGTCCTCAAGCCACTCCATTTGTCCACTATGTGGAGACAGAAACTTCTGAAGTAATATGGTAGGGAACAAGGAACATGTCCTACAAAGATTGTGCCTTCTTTTGCATAAAGGTATAGTGTTCCATTATAGTGACAAAATAAGGCATCTTAAGGAGGTTTTTATTTTGGAGTGTGGTTTCTCCATGTGGTTGTTTAGCCCTGTTGCTATAGGCTGGTTTTATGAACAGTGTCATGGTGGGTTAGCAAAGCTTATCACCTCATGGGTCCCAGGAAACAGACAAAAGCATGGAGGAAGAGTCCAAGGGTAAGACACTATCCTAGTTAGCTTTAATTGATCTGTAATTTAAATGATACATCCTAGAGCCATCTAAGATCAAAGTCTCACCTGAGAAATTGCCTAGATCAAAGTGACATTGGGGATTTTCTTAATTGTTAATTGATGCAAGAGGACCCAGCCCACTGTGGGTAGAACTATCCCTAGGCCGATGGTCTTAAATTGTATAAGAAAGCTAACTAATTATGGCCCCGTGAGTAAGCAAGAAAGCAGTATTCCTCTTTAGTTTCTGCTTCAATTCTCTGCTGAGGTCTTGCCTTGACTTCTGTCAAATAATGGACTGTAACCTCGAAGTATAAGCCAAATAAATGCTTCCCTCCACTGAGTAGCTTTTTAAAAAAAGAACTTTTCCGAAGAGATTGGTAAGCACTAATCATCCAGAACCATTTTGTACTAATTTACAATGTACATTAATGTCTCCTACTAATTTTATAAGATAAACATTATTTGAGTAAAATAATAAAATATTTTTCATTTAAAATTTTTTTTCTTAATGACATTCTTATCATAAATGAAGATTTTAATGCTCTCATTCTCTGCTGATTTATGGGTTACACAACTCTGGAATAATAACATGTTATTTTGAAAATTACACTAGTGTCTCATTATAGATCTGTCAGGATTTATTACAAATATAAAAATTAGTGAACTCATTAAATTACTTCGTAGAATGGCACAAAAATATTTGTGAGTAACTTGACCAGTGATGATAAAGGTGTGTTGCCCCATTGAGAAGAGTTCCGGTATTTAAAACTAGAAGTAAACCCAGTGGTGGTGGTGTACCTTCAATCCCAGCACTCAGGAGGCAGAGGCAGGCAGATCTCTGTGAATCTGAGACCACGTTTCCTATGAGGTTATCAATGTCAATAGCTTCTACTACAAGTGAGAATTATAGCTGCCAATAAAGCTGGTCCTAGTTCCTAAACCTAATTGATTTTCATTTACATTGTAAAGGGTATTCTGCTGTTCTGATTTTATGGGGTAGCATGAGACAAGTATAGTGTTTCATATGAAAAGTTAGCAGACACTATCTTTTACTTCCATGTTGACTGTGCCTCTGCTATTATTTATCTGAAGTCCAATAAGTGACACCTGGGGTGGGAGAGAGCACACTGTTAAAATTGTCTTCTCTGTAATTTCTTAGTTTTCGTTCTAATACCAAAACTATCTGGGCAACAAACAACTTTACTCAATGAGAAGAGAAGACAAATAAAGTAATTTAAAAGTTGAGTGAGGAGGGATGGGATTGCTGAGAGAGTGGGAAGAAGAGTTGACAAGCATGAATATATACAAAATACATGGTATAAAATTCTCAAGGGATTAGCAATTCTTACAATTTATTCTCTGCCTTTTCAATAAATGCTGATCACCCAATGGCTGGGCAGAAATGAGAAACTTCTGGTGGAAACTTCATTTTTTAAAATATCTTCTATTTGGGACATGAAGGGCATTCTTTTAAAGATCTAATTAAGATGGAGTATGGGAACACATGCCTTTAATCCTAGCACTAAAAAAACCGTCAAAGATTTAAGGCCAGACTGGGCTACATGATGCATTAGAGACATTAGAGACAAGTCTGGATAATTTAGTGAAACACTATCTGAACAAACAAACAATCAAAAAAAAAAAAAAAAGAGTCAACTGAAAATACTAAGACTAACTTGCTTGAAAAATTCTTTTCAAATATGTAAAACAAGAGATTCATTATCAAAGACATTTTTGTTTTGGGTGAAATATAAAAATTTAGATCTCTGCTTTCAATAAAGATGATTAAAAGACTCACCAGACACAACATAAACTTTACTATTTTAGAAAAGAAATTATTTACAGCCTAAACTACAAAAGAGTGGGTTCATAATTCACAGGATGTTTTATGAGTTTTTCTTCTCTGGTATCTAAGCATGAGCCTGAAGATTTGCCTTCTTTCACCCCCTGAATTCTGAGAGGGAGAGAGACAGGTGGCAGGATTCAAACTGTTCTCCTGGATTTTTCCCTAGATGGTGTTGCATGTCTTAGATGCTCTTTGCTAGAGACAATCTTTCTATGCTGTTGATAATGTTGATAATGGCGTTGATTTGGAAACAGGCTGTTGCCAAAGAACACATACAGAACTCTTTCAGAGATCCACACCCTTTCTTACCTAGAATTCCCTTCCCCATCATTTCAGGTAACACTTTATATTAAGATAAAAAGGTAAAAATATTGATGAGCCTTAATTTTAGGATTCTGCGTTTGAAAGCCACAAAGAAGATGATGACATTGGTGCCAGTCTAACACACATACCATGGACTTAGACATGATTCCTGTGGGGAGCGGGTGTGGCGGCAGTCCCAAAGCCTGCTTCCTGGCAACTTTATATTTGCCTCTATTTTATCCGAGGTCCTTCCCAAACTCCTGGGTTACTTTGTGCCTACTTCCTGGCAACTTTATGCTCACCTCTATTTTATCCGAGGTCCTTCCCAAACTCCTGGGGTCGCAAGTTTCACTCACCATGAACTTACCCTGCTGGCAACCACTGACTGCTGAAAGTTCTGAACTCGGTGGGGGAGTCGGTTCCCCATACGGGCCACCAATTGTCGCGCCCGCTCTCGACCAGCAAGAATGACGCGACCACCAGTCCTTCTAACAGCAGTTTATTCAGTCTTCATCTTTCTTCTTTCTCTTCATCAGTACCGTTCCCCAGCTGAAGAGTTCTGAATCCACGCCGGATCCTTCTCAACAGTCTGTTTTACGGGAACCTTTATTAACCCCTTCTTCCCCGTTATGCAGTTCTGAATCCTCCCTGTAGCAGGGGGTCTTCGCTCATGCCTGAAGATGTTTCTTTTCCCGGGTTTTCTCGTCCCAGGTCTTCTCGTCCCGTCCCGAGTTTTTCTTCCCGGGTTTCCGGCACCACTTCTTGCGCGCGCCCAACTGGCCAGGAAGAACGACCTGGCCTTTTGATGCACCTGCTGCAAGCAAAACACAATCTCCCCAGGTGTGGCTTGGCATGATTGAGAGGTAGTCAGTGATAAGACTCCCTGGGCATGTCACCAACCTAAGACAGGGATCAAACCAATGCTGTTTGTCACCCAAAGACGGGTAAGGGACATGGCTGCTGGGGGCTTTCTACAGACATTCTCTCTGCCAAAAAAGAAAAAAGGGGGAATTGTGGGGAGCGGGTGTGGCGGCAGTCCCAAAGGCACCAGAGACTGCAGCTAAGTCATATGACTTGCACCTGACTTCCTCATATAAGACACAAACATCTTGAGTGCTGCGCAGGTGTACCAGGATACAGGTGAATCCAATTTGGTGGAGATTTGCCCCTCCTGCCCTGATTAGCTGAAGCTGTGTGCCTGGTGAGGTGGCGTGGCCTGCTGTGCGTGGATGGGAACTGAGAGTATATAAGAGTGAGAGGCCCGGGTTAGGAGGAGGATTATTATTCAA
Source organism: Mus musculus (assembly GCF_000001635.26). NCBI lineage: Eukaryota > Metazoa > Chordata > Mammalia > Rodentia > Muridae > Mus > Mus musculus. The sequence goes on from NC_000072.6 coordinate 96,152,405, forward strand.
GAGAGGATTACTATTAGTGGGGAGATATATAAACAAGGGAGATATAAACAAGGGAGATATAAAAACAAGGGAGATATAAACAGGGGAGATATAAAAACAAGGGAGATATAAAAACAAGGGAGATATAAAAACAAGGGAGATATAAACAAGGAAGATATAAACAAGGGAGATATATGGAGAAAGAAGAAACAGGACTGAATAAATGTGTGCAGAAGGATCCTGTAGCAGCGTCGTTCTTCCTGGCCTGTTGAGCGCGCGTAAGAGTTGGTGCCGAAACCCGGGAAGAAAAACTCGGGACGGGACGAGAAGACCTGGGACGAGAAAACCCGGGAAAAGAAACATCTTCAGGCATCTTTAAAGAAACATCTTTAGACGCGTTCTCACGACCGGCCAGGAAGAACACCACAGACCAGAATCTTCTGCGGCAAAACTTTATTGCTTACATCTTCAGGAGCCAGAGTGCAAGAAGCAAGAGAGCAAGAAGCAAGAGAGAGCGAGAAAACGAAACCCCGTCCCTATTAAAGAGAATTCTCCTTCGCCTAGGACGTGTCACTCCCTGATTGGCTGCAGCCCATCGGCCGAGTTGACGTCACGAGGAAGGCAGAGCACATGGAGTGAAGAACCACCCTCGGCACATGCGCAGATTATTTGTTTACCACTTAGAACACAGCTGTCAGCGCCATCTTGTAACGGCGAATGTGGGCGCGGCTCCCAACAGATTCCCTACTCTCCTTCCTTCTTTCCTTCCTTCCTTCCTTCCTTCCTTCCTTTCTTCCTTCCTTCCAAGAAAGATTTATTTATTTTAATTTTATAAGTATGGGTGGTTTCACCAGAATGCTTAACAGTGTATCACATGTGTGCAGTGCCAGCAGAGACCAGAAGGGGGCATTAGATCCTTTGGAGCTGGAGTTGTGAGTGAGGGCTGGAAACTGAATCCAGGACCTCTGCAAAAGCACTAAGTTTTCTAACCACTGAATTACTTCTCTAGGCTGAGGTTTGGGTCCTTTCTATCACTTTACCTCTTTCTTCATTCATTCAGCCCCACTCTTAGATTATATTTTCAAAGTTGCATGTTCTCCCCACACGTAGCAGCTTTATTTTTATATTTAGTTTTCATTTAGCTTGGACACTTAATAGTGGTAGGGGGTTCTCTTCTTTTATCGCTGACCATTGAAACTGTCATATCTTGAAACATGCTTATAAAATATCCACTAAGTTAAAAAAAATTCTGAATTCCTTTTCTTCCATTGTGGGTATGTGTTTGTGTTTGTGTTTGCTTCTGTCTAACCTCTTATGGTAACCAGGTTAGTGTTGAATTCTCCATTCTCCTGCTTTAGCATCCCAAGGATTACAGACAAATGTCATCAGGCTCAGCTTTTGTTTATAGAAAAATAAGAATTATTTATGGTAACAGGAGGTCTCGGTGAACCAGCCTCTGGTCACTTTCCTGATTTTCCTGCCTATTATTCTTCTCTTGCAAACTTCATTCCAGCCTTGACCTTTCAAAATGTAGACATACTCTCTGTAGAAAAGTCCTACTTGCTTACATTGAGGTACTGTTTATCAGTAGAGGGAGGAAGAAAACGTGGAATGTTAAAGTGGACCAAATTTCAAATCACAGACTAGCAGCCATTTATTATTAGATACTAGGAAAAATGAAAAAGGTTTTCTAGCCCTCTCTTCTCCATTTCTAAAATTGGGAAAAAAATACTGTTGTAGCAAAGTTCTGTGATTGGGCTTGATGTATAATTACTCCCTTACACAGGGAGTGATTATTGCTGTCAGTGATCATATTAATCAGAAACTGTCATGTAATTATATACACACACACACACTTTCAGGGAAAAGAACATTTTTATACTTTTTATGCCAATCCTTTATAGATTGATAAGGATAGTTCTGCTGACCTTGGCCAGCCAACTTATGCAAGAAGGCTTCACTTATGTAAGCCTTCACTCTCAATGGTTCTGCTTTGAATAGTGGGTCCAGAAAGCCAGAACTATTCCACATGTCTGGTTCAGGTTGATGAACAAGAGACAGAAGAAAGCTCTTGCCATTTCCTAGGCAGAGGACCAAAAGCAAAAATGAGACATCTTAAGGACTGAGGGTCAGAACTGGCACCTCACCCCTTGTGTGCATAATCCATTGTCTAAACAAAGTCACATGCATGAGCCAAGCCAAGACATCAGATACTGTGCACTTTTGTTAGATGAATGACCAAGTTATCTGCAAAAGATAAGACAAAAAAGATTGAAGGACCAAGGGTGCTAATTTACCTGTACCTAAAAATACATTATAGACAATTATATGCATGGTGAGTAAAACCATGCTCTTTTCCAACATTATCTCCATTATATGGTCTTGCCAAAGTTTGTGTGATCACGTGCTCTACTCCAAGTCACACGACCAATGAGTTTGATCTTGAGTCCCACCATAGACTTGCTTGGTAGTTTTCACCTTACAGCCTTTAAGAAAACAGTAACTTTGAGACAGTTCTGAGAAAGAGTAACCTCCTTAAGGAGAACATCTACCATGGGCCCTAGAGAGGGAGGTGTGGCCCAGGTTATCGTATTTATCAGTCTTCTGCTAGGGATGCTCTTAGATCATTGTCTCATCTCTCACTATTTTGATATTTTCCAAGCTATACTGCATTTGGAAATCAAGTGCTAAAATTAATAAAGGGCATCTCTCTTCTAGAGAGAGCACCTCACATGTTCTAACAGTGGCTGGGATTACACGTCACCAAGAACTGTTAGTGATCTAAAGCAGAAACTTGAGTATACTGTCATAATCACTGAGTTTTGGGAATTTGCCTAGTGGCATATTTTAATTACATTTTTCTGCTGGCGACATCTTTGTCCTAATAGGTTGACACTCCTCTTAGATCAACTGGAATTCATTTTCTTTCATCCTCATGGCTTATGTAAACCATACTCCCATTGGGGATACTCTATTTTCAATTGAGGTATTGAGTATAATATAGCTAATTTGGCACTGGCTTCCAGAATTTGAAGCAAACCTATGTCTCCATTTAGTTTCTGTTCCATATGGAATATTTTTATGTATGTGCAGATAATATTTATTGCTATTCCCTAGAATAATAAGTTATATTTTAGAGGCTGGTTGTATCAATATAAAATAATTCACCCTCTAGCCAAAAATTCTAGCTAATCAGACCCTTTAAAATATTGCTCCAGTAGTTCTGGACAACACTGGATTTCAACTATTTAAGGTTTGTTATTGAAATACTGTCTCATAACTGTGTTTCCCAGTTTGCAATGCTATGCATAAAAAAAATAAAGCAACCAGCTGGCTATGAACAAGAGTCTTAGAAATAAATCAGCAAGATTGTCCATTAGGGTTTCATTGTCTTACTGATAAGATCAATACTGAGTATGTTGCTTCTTTGATGACAATAATTATTGATTGAAGGCTTACTGTGTTCAAGCATCATGATAAGTATGGCACATGGATAAATCCATTTAATCCAAAATGCACCCTGTGTGGAAGATACACAAACTGAATTCATAAATTGACCAAAGTTCAGAAAGGTTAAGTAGCTTAGCTTTCTGAAAAACTGACAAGTGGCAGATCTAAGATTTGAATTAAGGTAGATTAATTCCAGATCCTGACTAGACCATGTAGTACAGGCATTCATACTTTTTGTATTTTAAGGTTAAACCTGATGATATTGAGTTTTATAAATACTATTGTAAGGACTTGTATGCACTGCTTAGTGAGATTTTTCTGATGCTGGAATCAAACTCATAGCCTTGCAAATGTAAGACAAACACTCAACTATTGGGACTGTACTGTATATTGATATTTTAAAATAAATTACTATTAAAATTGTACTATTTCCACTGTACATTATCAGAACCATAGTATAGCACTGTATTCAATAAATACTTGAATAAAGGTTTGGTTTATCAGTTACCCCTCTACAGTATCTATGAAAAAACTATTGTAATGTTCAGGTAGTTGAATCTTCTCACTCCACTTGTTCTATTCTCATAAAGGTTTATGAGTTCTGGGGTGTATACAAGTTATCGCTATTAAGCACCTACAGTCAGAGACATTGTCCTTTCCTCTAGATGTGAATGAAACACTGCATCTTTTGGTAGAAGAGGCTCTCAAAAGGATGATTCCAACAGCTTTTTTGGATGCTGAGCAATATTACCACTTCTTCTACAACAATTAACTACCTATAGCTCTCAGGGAGGGGTCTGGCCTTAAGAACCCTGCCCCCATCCAAGATGGAGTGTTGATAGGCTCAGTCTCACGAGGTCTTGGGCTGGTGGCTACTGCTGCTGTGAGTTCATGGGTGCTACAGCAGTGCCACATCTGGAGGATACCAGTTTGTAGCAGTTTGTAGCACTCTTCTGCATCTTTCAGCTTGTATACTCTCCCCTCCCCCCACTTTTTCCTCAACATTTTCTTGGATGGAACAGTATAGATGTCTCAGTAAGGACTGAGTACTCAATAGTCAATCACTCTCCTCACTTTGACTAGTCACAGAGCTCTTCATTGATCATGGCTTACTGCAAACAAGCTTCCACGAGTGACAGTAGTTACATTTAATTAAGAAGGGCGAAATCCTCTCTGGAATGAAGTCATGGATCTTTTTTCCTTAGGGTGCCTTGTAAATTACCCAGATGGAAAGCGTCTCTCTAAGGTAGCCTTGGAATGAGTTGGTTAAGCCATTTGGTTAGAAGGAACAGGCATAAGCTCACCCAGGTTATTTCAATGGGGAATGACGATGGACTGGGAGTATTTACCAAGGTCAGTGGGTGGTGACAGGTGACAGGACTTACAGGCTTCAGATGCTTCCAGAGTTCTGAGCCCATTGCTCTCCAGTGGGAGATGGAATTTCAATTGTTGTCTGACCTTTTGAATTCTGTGAATGAGTGCATTTGACTAGGTGCCCCTGGGGAGTGGTGCCTAAATTACAGAAGCCATCTTTTCATCAAGAGACAGGGGCAAATGTAATTTCATAGAAGTCAAGTAAAACCCCAGGTATCATGAAATTTCTAAAATAATAAACCCGTAGTGATCTACCAGATTCCTTCTTGCTTTATGAGTTATAATTGTTAATAATTGAATAATTAATTTCTGCTGGTCAGATACATTCTCATTCTTTCTTAGCAAGTAATTTACACTAAATAACATAATACCTGTTATTCTAAGAATGTGTTGGGCAAGACATATCCATATGGGATTCGTAGATCTTGAAGGTAGGCTGAAAGAAAGCCATGTACTGCTGGATGGTCTTTTCACTGTGCAATTCAAGAGGAACCAATTTCATTCTTTCTAATGTATGTCACAGATATGCCTCAGTCCCTTACTTTCTCATTAGAAGACACTGATGCTCTTACTGTTCTTTATTTAATATGTAGGAGGATATACAGAGAAAATCAATCCCTTACCTTTGCCTATAGTGCCTGTGGCAGGGCTCAGGCAGTGGAGTCTATTGACAGAGGATGTTTTCCCTTAGGGGCAAGCTCTTGTTCAGCCACTAGGCAGCATGTGTGTGTGTGTGATGAGCAAAACGATTTGAATGACTCTCATTATGGTGGCTCATGGAAGAAGAATAGTGACAGCTATGTATCAATCACACACCTGTTTTATTTTAATCCTTTAGAGGAAAAAGGGTGTTGGTCTCACTGTTTCCGCAGACAGACAAGGAATAGAAGCATGATTTGTGTTAGTGGGCACACATGAATTCTGGGTGTCGGTAATAGAAACTGAGTGGAGATTTTATGTCTATCTTGACATCCGGGGAAAGGTAACTGATTGTGTGGCGCTCAGGGGAATATTCCAACTGGGGCTGTCAGCGGAGCAGAGGCACGGAGAGGGCATCCATGCCAATTCTTATGGATGACTTATGGGAGGAATGGTCCCTCTGCCCATCTCTCAGGTAGTGAGTGATACAGTAAGTGTTGCGGTGAGAGAAGTCCTGTCTTTCCTAGGTGAGAATAGTCAAGAACAGGAGGAGTGTGCTCTGTCTGTCGAGTTTTTCCCCCTGAAATAATTTTCTTCCCTCCCGGATAAGCTTTCCGAGATGGACCTGATGCGCTTCCTTTCCCATAGAGGAAGCTGAGCGAGTGCACTTGGGTACATCTACACACAGCTCTTCTGAGGGGAGGGGTTAGCTAAGAGGGTAGACTTTGGAGGCAGATATTCCTAGTTCAAATATTGACAACCTCAATTTCCAGCTTGAGGACTCTGGGCTTCCCCTATAATTTTTCTGGATCTTGGTGGTTTTGCCACAAAACCTGATATCCCTTAGTTCCATTTTCTTCAGAAACAGAACTTGAGTTAAGAGCTCAAGAATTTTTTTTTTTTTGAGACAATTACAGAAAATATATGTTGGAAGTGAGGAAGAAGTACAGGAAGTAAAGAGAGCCAATGAAGGATGGAGTCTCAAACTAGCTTATCATAGAAACTAGAAACTGGGTCTAGGCCTGAAATTTTGGGTTTGTCTCTCTCAAGGGTCAGTCTGAGGGGCTCTTTCCTGACTCTTCCCAAGGAGTAAATGGAGTATGGTGTTTGCATAACCTACATTTGGGTAAAGAGTACCCTGCATTTGGGTCAAGTATTCCCAGGACAGTAAGAGAAAAGTCCTCTGTAGTAAGAAATGGTGAAGACGCTGGACCAGGTTCCTTCAGCCTTGTCATGCCATGCAAATGTACCTCACTGAGGACCATAGTGGTTACATCATCAAATGCTTTCAGGGATGGTCTACAGAGAGTTCTAGCTCTCTGCTAGTGCCCATCAGTGCCATCACTAGCAGAGTCCTCTGGGTGAGACCCTTGTTAAGGAACTGACCTGAATTTAAGCCCCACCTTTTTCTGTACCCACTGAAGGGAATAGCTTTACAGCTTCCAGACTTCTGTGAAAGTTCATAACTATTCGGGAGCTAGACTAATGCTTCAGTGCGATACATTATGACTGCAAACATAAAATTCCAAGTTTGGATCACAGCATACACATAATGGATAGGAAACATGGGGGAAGAGAGATATGTGGATTCCCAGGGGTTGGTGGCCAGTTACGACAGCTGAAAGAATAAGCTCTCTGGAAATCAGTCTGGCGGTTCCTCAGAAAACTGGATATAGTACTACTGGAGGATCCCGCAATACCTCTCCTGGGCATATATCCAGAAGATGTTCCAACCAGTAAGAAGGACACATGTTCCACTATGTTCATAGCAGCCTTATTTATAATAGCCAGAAGCTGGAAAGAACCCAGATGCCCCTCAATGGAGGAATGGATACAGAAAATGTGGTACATTTACACAATGGAGTACTACTCAGCTATTTAAAAGAATGAATTTATGAAATTCCTAGCCAAATGGATGGACCTGGAAGGTATCATCCTGAGTGAGGTAACCCAATCACAAAGAAACTCACACAATATGTACTCACTGATAAGTGGATATTAGCCCAAAACTTAGGATACCCAAGATATAAGATACAATTTGCTAAACGCATGAAACTCAAGAAGAGCGAAGACCAAAGTGTGGACACTTTGCCCCTTCTTAGAATAGGAAACAAAACACCCATGGAAGGAGTTACAGAGACAAAGTTTGGAGCTGTGTCAAAAGGATGGACCATCTAGAGCCTGCCATATCCAGGGTTCCATCCCATAATCAGCTTCCAAACGCTGACACCATTGCATATACTAGCAAGATTTTGCTGAAAGGACCCAGATATAGCTCTCTCTTGTGAGACTATGCCGGGGCCTAGCAAACACAGAAGTGGATGCTCACAGTCAGCTAATGGATGGATCACAGGGCCCCCAATGGAGGAGCTAGAGAAAGTACCCAAGGAGATAAAGGGATCTGCAACCCTATAGGTAGAACAACATTATGAACTAACCAGTACCTGGAGCTCTTGACTCTAGCTGCATATGTAACAAAAGATGGCCTAGTAGGCCATCACTGGAAAGAAAGGCCCATTGGACTTGCAAACTTTATATGCCCCAGTACAGGGGAACGCCAGGGCCAAAAAGTGGGAGTGGGTGGGTAGGGGAGTGGGTGGGTGGGTATGGGGGACTTTTGGGATAGCATTGGAAATGTAAATGAGGAAAATACCTAATAAAAAGTATTAAAAAAAAAAAAGAATAAGCTCTAGGTTCAGTGAGTCTCAAATTCAGTTCAAACTCAAGTTCAGAGAGTGTCTCAAGTACTATCATAGTGATTGGAAAAAAAAAGGACACCTGGTCAAACCCTGGCCTCTACATGCATGTTCATAGATGAGTGCCCTAGAACATGTATGTGAACATACATGCATATACCACACACACTAAAAATGTGGAATAGAATAATTGCTTATTCATGGGCTCTCTAATCTGCTGCTTCTATTCAGTGTGGACTTATAACAACAGCTATAGACAGTGTGTATATAAGTAGATGTGACCCTGGTTCCGTGAAAATTCATGATCTCTCAAAGATTGCCCATCATTTTGTTCAAGAACAAGCAAACCTTCTACTCTACCTGTGTAACATTTACTAAAAGAGTTTTCACTTCTCAATAAATAGTACAGAGGGGTATGAAATTGTGTTCTGTGCAGCCCCGCCTGATTTTGAACCTTAGTCTAAAGGTTTTCTGTTATGGAGGCTTTATGCAAAATGTTCACTATTTCACCATCTTTCCTCACACCTATAATTAAGCACACCTAGCATAGGGTCATTTGGAGGATTGACAGGTTAATCTATATATTAGGCTCGAAATAGTATCTGGCACATTTAGAATTGAATAAATGTTTGTATCAAATCCATTTAGATTTTCACTCCTTTCTCTCTTATCTTTATTAAAATCCATTGGAATTATTTTAGAGGGAAAACTACAGCATAGTTTTCTAGATTGTTGTTAAAATTCAGATCTGACACAAACGTTTACTAAAATATTTGAATAAGCAATAAGAACAGTAGGGTTCAAATCAAAGGACCATTTCACAATTCTAGAGGCTTGGGTTACTCTAACCATGGATGTGGGAGCTACTGGCATGCTATGTGTACAAGCCAACAATGCTAGCTTTTTGGCAGAATTTACATGGTTTAAACTGGCATTAGTGACAGGCTTAACCCCATAAATTAGATATGTCACTTCTGCACTCTTAACCTCTAATATTTGACACAGTGTATATCATAATATCACACATGTCTTATAAATTATCATATAATTTTCTGGCTTGCGGGCTTTGAAAGGATGGATGGAAATATTTTGTCAAGATAAGTACGCGTAGGCTTGGAGGGTAATTTTTTTCTTTCTTTCTCGTTTGAATGGCACTATCATTGAACAAAACTCTATCAGTTGCCTAGTTGATGAAAAAATGTGTAATTTATTTTCTCCTAAATCAGATTTAAACATTGAAGAATTGTTTTGACAATACAAATGATGTCCCTTGCATCCCATATCTTTCCATCAGTCTGGGACAATTGGAGCTGATGGAGGAGAGCCTCTGAAACTATGGTCTTTGTTGTGATTTAAAGAAGCCTTTTCTCCATAAATTACAGAGGTGTCAGGCAGTGGAAAGTCTGCAAGACTGTTATTCATAACTATTTAACTCTCAATATTATGACAGCATGGCTTTGAAGTGGAATACCCCCATTCAAATGCTCTCTCTTCTAAATTTCACCACACTGGAGCAATTACTAATAGCTCTTTCCCATCAAAATCTCACCATGACCTCTTTCTCTTATTTTTAAATATGGAGATCTTTCAACTTGACAGATAAATCTGCTAGAGAATTTTCAATTAAAAAAATGGCTAGGGAGGTCATAGGCCCCAGAGGAGACCCTACTACTAATGTTTGCTCTTTGACAATTTAATACAAGTATGTAACACATTTGACTTACCCTCATCCCTACCCTTTTTATCTCTCTCACACTTACGTAAATCCTCAATCCTCCCTGTAAGTTTCTTCCCATATCTTCATGTCTGCTGGCTTTCTTTTGTAATACACTACGTTTAATTAGAGTAACAGGTGTGACAGTTGGTGTACAACTATCTGTTGGAGCTTAGTGGACTCACCGGTAGTTACACAGCTCAGGACAATGATGCTGGTTTACCAGGATCCATCTATAGCCAACAGCTCAGCAGGGAGGGTGGGACCACATGAACTCTTCTCCCATCCATGACCAATTGTTTAGAAGATCCAGTCTTGTACAGGCTCAATGCTGCTAACTTCAGCTCCCCCGGTTGATAGTTGCAATGGCTGTGCCATGCCTAGAGGATTGCAGTACACAGCCTTCCCCACGTTTTCATTCTTCCTATCCCTCTGGTACTCTCAGCACCAGTCAGAGAAGATTCATTTTGCCAAGAGCAGAGACTCACAGTCAGAGAGTGGTGACCAAGTGACCATAAGGAAACCATCCCTAGATAGGATGTCTTTATTGCTTGCTCTAAGTCTCGTGAAACATCAGAAAAGGGGGCAGAAAGGTGAGAACCAGAAGCTGAGGATACATAGTATGGAACGCTGTCTTTAGACATGACACAGCCAATGTGCTCACAAATGCACTGTATTGTAACTATACCAGATTGGGTCCATTACAATTGCATCATTCACTGGGAGGGGATAATGAGGCTCCACTCCTTCTGTGGGGACTGATGGGTCCTTGAAGGAGTGTCACCTTTTTCAGTGGGAGAGTCATAGGTGAGTTACTCACTCTGGTAAATCAGCACCCCCACTCATGTTCATCCAAGCAACCATAATCAAACTCAGTGACATACACTCACCGTCCCCCACCACACACACAGCACATCAAAGTCAAAGGGGGAAGAAGAAAGCTTTCAGTAGGAGATGGAGGGGGATAAGAGGATAAGGAGGCCTAAAAGTGACAAAAATCCATATAAACACATGGAATCGTGAAAAAATAAAGTGGCTCTAAATAGGCAACTTCTGCCAAGTCTTTTCTTAATGACCCCAGCTTTTGCCTGACTATCAGCAGGTCTCCATGGCTACTGTGAGACTTCTCTATCCTTAGGGAGCCTTTCTACTCCTGCAGCCCATGGGGAAGCTTCGTGATGATCAAAGAAGCAGCATCCTCTGAGAAGATGCAAGCTACCACCAAGACATGGAGTTTTGTTTGAGAGGTCTTGCCCAGTTCCTCGCTCTCGCAAGGCATGTTTGAAAGTAGCTCTCTGGCCAGCTTTGTTTCCTGGATTTATACCTTGTTTGGTTAACTCCATTTATCTTACCCGTCAGTCTGTTTGGTTGGTTATTTATCTATCATTCCCGCTGTGTGCCTGACACAACGGTGAACCCTATAACTGTTCACTTTTGGATCTCGCTCTAGTGTTAAAGGCTAATTTTGGAAAGAGTGGTCATGACTCACACAGATATAATAAGTGACCCTCAATGATTTGTGAAAGATATTTGACATTGGGGTTGGATGAAAATTGGACTAATGGAGAATGACAGTCTCCATTGGCAGGACTCGCTTTTGTTTCACGAACAGAAACCATTTAGCCATGATGTGGACAGGAAGCGTTCATGTCATCAACACCACCCACACTTTCTTTTCTCCTTGGTGGTATAGACTGGTGAAAGGGGCCACAGTACATGTATACCAATGGAGTCAGAGTGTTGCTAGGGCAGTGGTTCTCAACCTGTGGGTTGCAACCCCTTTAGGAGTCAAATGACCCTTTCAAGGTGTTGTCTAAGGCCATCAGAAAACACAGCTATTTACAATTCATAACAGTGGCAATATTACAGTTATGAAGTAGCAAAGAAAATAATTTTATGGTTGGAAGTCAATATAACATGAGGATAGTCTTAAAGGATCTTAGGTTTAGGAAGGCTGAGCACTACCTACCTAGAGGGTCTATTGTCTCTTATCCAATATCCTACAGTAGCTGTCCTTGATCTAGCCCATAGCCTTTGAGATTTTTAGCACTAGTAGAGACAGTTACTGCAGATACGGTGTTGTGTGGAAGAGGTGGGCCCTTATAGTAGGAAATCTTCTAGATGACCAAGCCAAGGAGGCTCTTACTATATATACATTGTTTAAAATGTCACTTTCCATATAGATGGAAAAATTATCTTTTTAAAAAAGAAATATCTTATAATTTACTCAAAAATAAATATTAAAAGAAATTTCAAAACCTTTTTATTCAAATGTATTTTGCATGTTAGGTGGCTCTTAAAAGGGAGGACCCTTTCTCCACACTCAACTGAACACTGAAGTTTTTGTTGGTCTTAATTGTGCTCACAACATTTTTGTTATTGGAAGCGCTTAGGGTATCAGAAGTAAAAGGATGAAAAATTACGTTTGGGGACGGAGCAAAAGAGCAGGAACTTGGCAAGTTTCCGGGTGGATTCCATGTGTTCAGGCATCCGTTTTCTGCAGTAAAATTTTGTGCAGTTCATCCGCATCCTTACTTGTTTTTACCCGAATTAGCATGGTGACCTTGATGGTGGCGTTCTTCTTATCAAGCGGTGGGTCGGGTACACAGACGATAAGGACGTTATTTTTCCCCATCCGGGAACATGGCATATCGGGTGGGATCAGAATATTCAGGAGTATGCTGCCTAACTTAGTATCCCGCACTAAGAGCTTCGTCTTCTGATTGGCTGTGGATTTTAAATACAGCGTGCCAACACCTTTTTCTTTAAATTCGTTGTCTTTCTTGTAAAATAGTTTACACTTCTTGCAGTAGAAAGCACTTTCCTCCTCCTCCCCCTCCTCCTCCTCCTCCTCCTCCTCCTCCTCCTCTTCTACAAGGAGCTTGCATTCATCACTGTTGCCTTGTGCTGGACTCTCTAGAGCTTTGGCAGATGCTGGCTTCTTCCGGGTGGTGCCTTTCCCACTTACGTTGGAGCTTCTGGTGGCTGATGAAACTCGGTGCATGGGACCAGAGTTGAGGGAACCCCAAGCCGGGGTTTCAGTGTTTTTGCCAAAGTTACAGGAGGTACTCGTTGCTCCTTGTGCTGAGTTGGCTTTCTTCTCACACATAAACTCGGTCTTTTCAGAGGTGACCAACTCTGGCTGTAGTTCAGTGGCAACAGCTAGGAAAGGAGGCTGTGTCACAGCAACAAAGCCCCGGTTAGGCTCGCTTTCTGAGAGACAGCCGCAGCTGCTGTGGAGTTGCTTTTCGATGGCAGCCAAGTATTTCTCATACTGCTTAAACACCGGCGTCAGATCGCAGAACGGATTGGCGTTCACGTGCTTCACTATCCAGTCTCGGACAGAGCAGTTCAGGCCAGTCAACTGCCTATGGTAGACACTCCCAGCGCAGGCTTGACTGAAAGTGAGGCCCGGGGAGGCAGGCTGCTGACTGTGGACATTAGTCTGGGCATCTGAGATCTGCTCATGCTCCAAAGAGGGGGGTTCATTTGCAGTAACAGAACCCAAGGCTGCCTTGGGCTCTGCTGCAGCCCTAGCTGTGTTCCTTCTGGTTGTCAGTACTTCCTGGGGCTTCTCTCCAGGGCCACCTCTAAATTCTCCTCTCCCGGAAGGCACAGCCAAACTTTTAATCCCTTTGGAAGTCCCCTTACCATTGGGTTGGGGGCGGGCATGTCTCCGCTTGGCTCTCTTTATGGTTCTATTCCTCAGGACGTCCTCACTGGCCAGCGAGAATGTTCCCTCCTCTTCGGCGTCTCCTTGCCAGTTCCTGGCTGTCGCTTCCTTCTTAGCATTTTTTTTGGCCATGTATTTTGGCTTTCTCTCAGGATCCCGCAGCTCTCTGTGGAGCCTGGGAGCTGTCTCTATTGGGAGCCTGGAGAGATTTGGTGGTCAGCAGGCCTGGCGTCTCCAAAAAGTGTCCATGGTCCTCCTCTGTGTCCCACACTGAGCGGAGGGACGTCTGGGCCTGATACCACTTGGCGAACGGCGACAGTACAGCTCGCTCCAGCTTGGAATCTCGGGGCTATTTCAATTTTAACGGATCTTACTCAGGACCTTGGTCTACATATCTGAGAAATGTGAATATTCAAGAGGAAATCAAGTATTTCCTTTTCTAATAGGAATGAAAACAATATCACATCTGTCTTTTAGGCTGCCCCGCCTTCCTTAAACATTGTTGTCCACTTTTAAGGTATATGTTTTGTGTGATCTTCCGCTTTACCAAGGAAATAGGTTCCAGGCTCCCAGTGAGTGCCTGCAACTGTAGATATCATCGAATTAAGTGTGTGGACATATGTATATGTCTATGAATGCACGTGTATGCATAGTGTTTATGTTAAATATAAGCTGTGGTTACTTCTGTGTATATATACCCTTTAAAAATAAATTTTCAATCAGATTTATGATACAAATAACAGTAATCAATTACGTTAATAAAGTTATTTGAAACTCATCTGGAATTTATTTTTTGAATTTTTCATTGAGCATTTTCAGACTAGAGTTAGCTACTTATAACTGAAACCACGGAAGGTAGAAGAGTGTTAGAAGGGGCTATGAAATTGCTCTCCTCTCAAGATGACTGTGGCATCTGCCTTTTGTATTTATTATATGACATTTTATTTCTTCGTAATTTGTGTGATATAGAGTAACTCAAGTGACTGGTGAAGCTTCCAGCAAAACAGGGGCACCTCCAATAGTAAAATCACTATAAAATAAGTTTATATTTTAAAAATGTATCAAAATAGAGATAACTGAACGTTTCTGGATTCCCTCTAACTTATTTGGCAGTGAAAACCAACTTGATTATACCAGGGATTAATAAGCTATGTCTTGTGGCCTGATATTTGCTTACAAATAAAGTTTTATTGAAATGCATCTATTTTCATTACATAGTGTCCACTGCTGCTTTTATACAACAACAGAAATAAATGGTTACAACACACATTGAGTTTCATGGGAAACCTCAACTATTTATGATTCACCATTCTCCAGGCAAAGTTTGCTACCCTGGTGAGATGTAGAAGTGGTTGGCATTAATGCTATTTGCTTTTTATTCATTCATTCAGCAAATATTTAATGTAGCTACTAAAGTCCAGACTCTGCCCTAAAATTTGCAGGTTGCCTCAAGTATTAAAATCCTCAAATTCTTTAGTGTGTTCTTTTTCTTTTCCACCTTTGGTGGTGATAAAGGTCCCTCTTAAATCTTAGTGTGGAGATTTTTCATCTCTGTGTCTTAGTTTGGGCTCTCCTGCAAGCATGCCCTCAGACAAAAGAGTTACTACATTCAAGAACTTACACTGGGTGGAAAAAAAAAAAACCATCAAACAAACAGGATCTCAGGGATAGGCATGGGTGGAAGGAAAGGAGGCTGGCTCCCTGATAAGCTAACTCTCATCCTTGCTGACAAGGTTGAGGCCTCTATAGACAAGGTGTGGGATGTGAAAGGCTTGTCAGCAGAGACTGCCCACCTGGTGGGAAGAATTGAAATATTTATTTCCCAACTTTAAAATGTGATTGGAAAGCTACTCTTGGGTTGAAGGGCTGAAGGCAGGAAAATCCAATTTCTACTGCTAAGTAGTCAGAGCTTCCATAACCATAAACTTTACCGCACATATCTTGCTCCCTTCCCTTACCCAAAGGTACATGTTTGCAGAACCATTAGCAGGCATGTGTATTAGTTCCACTGGAATCTATCTCCCGGGTTGTGAAATGCCATCCTTGAATAATTTATACTTTCTAGAGCAGAGTTGGCATTGTCCTCATCAATCTGTGCTAAAACTTGACCTTGGTTATCAGACTATGAGGCAGACCTCCAGGACAGTAAGATGGTTATCTTTCAAGGCTGACGCTTGGGTCAAACCCTTTTTTCAGTTCTTATGCAGGAAGAGGTAGCTATGTTTATTTTGTTTTGTTTTGTTTTGTTTTGTTTTGTTTTGTTTTGTTCCTATCTCATTAGACTTCCTCACCCTTCCTTCCCACCAGTTTCCAATCTGATTTCCCTTTCACTTGCAGACAAGAATCACTTTTCATGTTGTCCTTCACACCTGAGGGCTTTGCTCTGGGCTAGTACTCATAGCACTTTATTCTGTCCTTTCCTTCTATCTTTTCATGGAGATACTTGACACCTCTAGGGGATTCCATAATCATTGTGATCACCATTGTCCTTGTATTTCTCAGATGCCAGAGAGATTACACAAAACTTCTACAGCTATTCCAGGTTAACTCAGGTAAGAGTCCTGGCAATTTTGAGCATAGCATACAAGTATATCCAACCAGTAAGGGCAATTGTATTTGAGTTGGTTACTTTCAAGTTTCTAAGGTTAATTCTACCTGCCCCCCTGCCATGTATATGTGTTGTGTTTGCATGTATGCTCTGGAAGTGCATGTGTGTGGAGACTTAAAGTTGACATCTTTGTGTCTACCTGGCTTAGTTTCCACATTATTTATTGAGACAGGGTCTTTCTCTGAACCTCCTGGAGATGGGTCATCTACTCTGGCTAGTCGAGCTAGCCAGTTTGCTCTGGGGTTCCCTGTGTCTGCCTTCCAAGTGCTGATATTACATACAGCTACTATGCCTGCCTCAACTTTAAGTCACACCTGAAGATCTGATCGCTAGTTGCCTGACTTGCAAAGCAAGTATTTCACACACTGAAGTCCATTCAAGGGTCAATTCTAAAGATGCCTTTAGTGAGGCTAGTGAGATGGGTTAGCAGGCAAAGGCAATTGCTGCCAAGCTTGATAAACCCAAGCACAATATCATCAATCCCAGGGATACATGTGGTGGAAGTAGAGAGAGTCTTATAAGTAGTCTTTTCACCTCTACATGTGTATACATACATACATACATACATACATACATACACGCACACACACACACACACACACATTTGAAAAAAAATTTTTTTTAAATAGCCTTTTCTAAGACCACTTTGATTTTCAACTGAGGTGACTAGTCCATGTTGATTTTCCCAGGACTTTGTCACACAGTGGCATAGAAAAACTCTATATTCCCAAACAAACAAAAACAAAACTAAAATCAGACCAAATGAAATGGAAAAATATTTTCAGTTTCAAACAAATTTAGGCTGCTTTCTTTTGTATGATCTTGATTTGGAATTTGATAGTTTACTTTTCTTGATCTCTCTAATTCCAAATGTCTTGAAGCCATGTATAGATCCTAACTTAAAACTTACCTTGACTTCCACAGGAAACACATATTAGTTTGAAACAAATGAAGGTAAAAGAGCTGGCCAGGAAGACATTAAAATATCACCATAAGCAGCTCATGCTTAATCTATGAGAATCTGAGAACTAGGAGAGAATACAAACTTCCTTAAATCTCTAACACAGAATGAAGGTGCTGGGAAGCTGGCATAGCAATTCCCAAGGGTCACCATCTAAGAGTTCTTCCTAGATAGAATTAAATTCTAGGTATTTGCAGTCATCTGATCTTGGACATGGTGACTTGATTTGTGCTCCAGTATAAACTGCCACATGTGGTCCAGGAAGCCCCAGCTGGAATTTTGCAACAGTCATTGAAGATGCTGGGACATGAAGGCATTAAACAGCATTTATCATGGGTGCATGAGCCCTTGTTTGTACTCTCCTAAAGACTTCACAGTTCACAAAGTGTTGTCACATATATAGTTAATGCCCTTTCTCTGTACTTTAGCTTTCTACCATTGAGGCAGAAAGGGCAAATATCATCTTCAAAATCACAGAGTGTCAGATGTGGGATTTGAACTCAGGCAAGTAGGCCTTAATCAAGAAAGGTAGATGGAGAGCGCAACTCTAATAATGTAGAATGAAGGACAGATGAGTTTTGAGAACAAGAAGGAAATTGTGGGAGTAGTGCAAATAAAGAGCTCTGACATCTGTGATTGCATAGGACACTCATTCTAGTTGGGTCCTTATTTACAAATTCCTCACCACGAATTCAATTAAGGATTGAACTCTTTTTGAGGGGGGAAGAAGATTTGCATGTTTCTTATTATACTCTAGACAATACACTATACTATTTATGTACTATACCTATATACACCTTAAAGTATATGGGAACAGGGTCCATATAAATATTATGTACTTATCCACAAGGGACTTGAACATTCAGTAGTATTTGATGGAATACTTTTGTGCATGATATTGGATATAAAAATCCAAATTCAGACTAAAAGTCCCATGGATAATTTTAATCTAGTCTGTCACTTAGCCAAGGGCCAAGCCTAACTAAATGAAATAAAGATTCCGTGGGATAAGGACTTTTGTGAAGTGTACTAGTTTGACTTACAGACTGTTAGGCATTCTGAATTCAAGTACCATGAGAGTGCAATTGTTCACACTTAAAAAGGTGCTTGAGCTAAAATTTCCAGGTGCAAGTCAGTCTTTGCTGTCTCTATGAGTATATGGTATGCTGGCTAGATTTTGTTAGTCTGTAGTGTCATCTGAGTCATGGTAATTATCAAAGCAAGAGAAAGCAAACTAGGACATACTGCTTAATGGTAGAACACTCACCAAGCATCACACAGCAAGACCTTGCTTTGGTCCCATCACCAAGAAACAGACACATAGCAGACACATACAACACACACACACACACACACACAGAGAGAGAGAGAGAGAGAGAGAGAGAGAGAGAGAGAGAGAGAGAGAGGGAGAGGGAGAGGGAGAGGGAGAGAGAGAGAGAGGGAGAGGGAGAGGGAGAGAGAGAGAGAGGGAGAGGGAGAGGGAGAGGGAGAGGGAGAGGGAGAGGGAGAGGGAGAGGGAGAGGGAGAGGGAGAGACTTCTTTGAATGGGATACTCTGGTTAGAGCCAATTGTAGAAAGATAATCTCTTGTACATTGTATGGAAGCATCACCTGTAAATAAAAATGCTGTTGGCCAGCTAGCTTGGCCAAAAAATAGGGAGGTAGAAGTTCCATGATAGAGAGAGGACTTCTGGGAAAAGAGTCACAGGTATAGAAAATTTCCACCAGAAAGAGGAAAACCCTCGAATTTGGCCAGGTAACTAGCTATGTGGCAGCTCTTAGAATAGAATAACAGGATGGCTAAGTTATGAGCTAGTCAAGGGATAATCCAAACTATTTGGCCTAGGCATCCACTCATACATTGGAAGTCCCAGTGTCAGTATTCTGGACTCCTAGGGATGGGAGGGGAAAACATGAGCATACAGAAAGCATCTAACTATAGCCAATGCGATGCTCACATCTCACTCAGGAAACACAAATGACAGTTGGCTCCTGGCTTTTCCAGGAGCCAGCCAACTTGGAAAGGAAGAGATGTTTGTCTGTCATGTCTTAATATTATCCTTAAACTTCCTCAGAATTTTACCTTTCAACAGTATATGTGTACATGT
Source organism: Mus musculus (assembly GCF_000001635.26). Lineage (NCBI taxonomy): Eukaryota > Metazoa > Chordata > Mammalia > Rodentia > Muridae > Mus > Mus musculus. Next base: position 96,171,606 of record NC_000072.6, read on the forward strand.
CCATATGTGTAGCCTCCCTCAGCCTTGAAGCAGGCTGATCCAGACTTTGACCTTGCTGCCACTAAGAAGGAAATTACCTAGGGTGGAGTTTTCCGACCTAGATGGCTCTATTGTTCTGTCACCTGCCACTGCTACCTGCTGAGAGGTCCCTGAGATATTCTGGAGGAACATCCTATCCAACACTTCACCTGCAGGCTGGCTCCAGACACCAAGAATGGACTGGCAAGGGGGTGGAGGGATGGGCCTTCCCCCTTTATAAGCACAGTCTCTTAGTAAACTTGCGGGCCTTGAACAGAATCATGTCTTGGTCTCCATTAATCTCTCTCTTGCAGTCTAAGTCTCTTTTAGCCCCAACCTGCCCCCTAGGTGTACCCTGTTCATGTAGGCCGTGGGCCGGCATACACATGTGTATGTATGTATGTATATATGTATGTATGTATGTACTCTTTTGGAATCCTTTTCTTCCTTTGGATATGTGGCCTCGCTAAGTAGTCAGTGCCTGTCTGTCTCCTGAAAATGACTATTCTACTATGGCATAGTACATTGCAACAGCCTCACTTACTCCAGCTTCATCACTATAATTTTCATACTGAGTGTACAGTGACTAGTGGAAATTCAATTTGTGACTCCAAGGTGTACCGTTTTATTTTAGCATTTATAAATAAGGCTATGACATTGGGTCTTGTAGAAATAAAGCTAGGATGATGTAGTTTCAGAGAAAGAAACATATAGGACAAAGGATTGTTCTAGATCAGCAACTGATATGTGGCTGTATTACCAGGAAGCTCTGCACTGAGAGTAAAAGCAAGCTTATTTTCTCATGAATGGAATGACACTGTGGTATCACTCCATGAATGTGGAGACCCCAGTGTCCACTGTGATGTGGGTTCAGTTTCCTGTTCAGCTGTGATTCTTTCTCATGGAAGTCAGGTACATATGCCTTAGGGGAAAGATAAAAGAATGAAGAGGTGGGCTGGAGAGAGGCTATATAATTTTATTGAGCAATATTTCTCTTTTAAATGGACTCATGGATAATTCAATTAACTAGCTTTTGATTGCTCTTTTTAATGCATGAGTACTACATAATGAAAAGGTGGATTCATCAGTTCACAAGCCATCTTGTTAGAATGGATGGTTGGACTATTTCTGAATTCTATAGCTGTGAAGAGAAACTATGACGAAAGCAACTCTTATAAAAGAAAGCATTTAATTGTAACTTGTTTATAGTTTCAGAGGTTTAGTCTATTATCATCATGGCAGAGAACATGGTGGCAGGCAGACATGGTGCTGGAGAAGAAGCTGAGAGCTACACCTGATCCACAAGGAAGGGGGTGGGGAGGGGAGGAGGAGGGATAGGAAGAGGGACAGGAAGAGGGGCAGGAAGAGGGACAGGGAGAGGGACAGGGACAGGGACAGGGAGAGGGACAGGGACAGGGACAGGGACAGGGAGAGAGGGACAGGGACAGGGAGAGAGGGACAGGGACAGGGACAGGGACAAGGAGAGAGACTGATCCTGTCATGGGCTTCTAAAACTTCAAAGCCCACTCCCAATGACCCACTTCCTCCAACAAGATCACACCTTGTAATCCTTCTAATCCTTTCAACAATTCCACTCTCTGATGACTAAGCATTCAAATACAAGAGCCTCTGGGGACCATTCTTATTCACACCCCCAAATACTTGATCATGCAGTGGGCTTGACATAGCTTCCATATTTGTAGAAACTGCAGGTTCCTTTTCAATCTCTCACTCTCTCTTTCCCCCAGCTCCCTACTGTGCATGTCAAATTTATTTCTCAGGTATATTTCTACAGAGCTACTCACTGAAAATGAACTTGGCTAAAACTGAGCAACCACTAATAGCACTGTGAAATCCTTCCCTGTGGAAAGTGCCACAGCAGACCACATAGGAGTCTGTCTGTCTCATCCACACTGTATGTAGTAGAGAGCTCTATCCTAAGCCAACTTAGAGTCTGTTCCCTCCATGCTATAAACAAATGAAAATATTAATGACAGGTGGCTGACTTTGAGAAGGGTATTAAATGAGTCTCACATAAAAATCTGGGTTTTGCATTTTGATTATGAAAATGACATGAGTATATTTTTTTTAAAAAGAAATGTGGTGATTGATTTCTTCTTATAGCAAGAATTCTACCCATAATATAATTGGTATGCCTCAGGGAGAGTGGGAAGCCAATGTCCTGAGAAAAGGAACTAAGTTGTCTGCAATGGAGTGTGTTTCTGTAGTTGATTAATGGTTCTAATCTCCCTGACAGCAGAGCACACATTCCCTGCTACCCACCCCAGTGCTCTGGATTCTTGAATGAAATGCTCTCGCGCACGTACACACACACACACACACACACACACACACACACACACACACACACACACACAGAGCCTTCTATTTTAATATGCCTTAAACAGATCAATGGCTGGGCCACTCCCAAAGCTTCCACATTGCTAATGCCTCCCCTTCCAAGACTTCTGAATTATTGCTTACTAAGGTCTATATTCCATCTTTGCTACCCTAGACCCAGTGGGGGCAAGGCCTGGGGCTGATCTTCCTTGGCTCTTACATGATTGTATGTTTTCCCTTCTGCAGCTCTCAAGCCTGGTCCTTCGGCTTTCCTGGCATAGTGGCACTAAATCCTTCTTCTCCCTTGCCCAGGGAAATCTAAAGTCCTGCCTCTGTCTCTCTGCCCAGCCATTGCTGGCTTGTAACTTTATGTACCAGTCAGAACCAGCTGTGGGCAGGGACCCTCAGTGTCTCACATGCAGGATTCTCGTGCACTTCCCAAATAACATAATAAAATCAATAAACCAAATCTACAACATTTCCCATCCATTATAAAGGCCTTTTATCCCAGATATACAATGAACATAATTATAACAATTATGTAAAATATAAGGTATGATATATGCTAATAATGTCCAGTCCATCAATTGTCAGTTTAGGTACATTACTCTAATATAATACAAGCAATAAACTAAATCGACAATAGGAGTGAGAATTAGTATTGGAACATGAGGTCCAAGTAGAAATCATATTTAACATTACAATGTTAGAAAGGTTCTGCCCATCAGAATGGGGCCTATTTGTTTATCACCTTGCTGGAAGCTTGAAAAAAGGGGAGGTAAGCCTGAATCGCAGATGTATTTTACAGAGAACAAAAGCATTCAGTTAAACCCAGTGTCATGAGAGAGTAGATTTTGAGGTAGAGTAGATATATAAGTGAAGATCAGAGCTAGCTGGCAATGAAAGTATATTTAGAGCATCCACATCCAGACAGGCTTCTTCTTTTTGAGAGTGAAATCATGTCTTCTGCAGGAAGGACCGTTAGGACAGAAGAGAAAAGTGAACAATGGGCTCAGTATGGCTTTACTTTTTGAGTTCTCTGAATATACTACCTACTCCTCATTAAAGATAGGGATGTTTCTTTATGGGCACTCAAAGAAATGAATTTGCAAAAAATAATCAGAATTTATTTCCACAAGGAATATTTTTAGTTGCAGGTTTCTTTTATAATGAAATTTATAAAAATATTTAAAATGTCAAAATGGTATCCCACACAACATAGTGTCTTCTCTGAATTTATAATAGATATTTGTGTTAGCTACTCATTTTTTAGCACTATAGTAGAAGACCCAAAAGAAGCACTTTGAGGTAGGAAGGACTCATAGTTAACGGCACAGTCCATCCTGACAGGGAAGGTTTGATGGTGACATGGATCCAGGTTGTGACAGTAAGTCTAAGAGGTGGCTTGATTGGCTTTTGGCTTGCTTGCAAGGCAGAAGGAGAAAGCTGGTTGCAAGCAGACCAGGTTATAACCCCTAGTGCTCTGTTTTCTGTGGGCCAGAGTGATTTAAGAGTAGTCAGAATTATTCATTGTTCTGAAATGGAACAAAAATTACCCTTAAAAAGTTGAGGCACTTTCAAAATTAAATTTCAACATACAGAAACAGAGAGTTCACAGGATGTGCCTGTGAGGCTGGGTTTGCAGCAGTTGAAGACACAGAAATAAAAACAGGGAATGAATGAAACAGAAAGCTGGCCAAGCTGGAGCTCAAGGAAACAGCAGGGAGCATACTTTCCTCAAATAAAGAAATGAATGAAGGAATGCACAAATAGATGCATGAACAGGATAAGTGCTGGGGATCTGAAAAGGGCTCGTTAATTAATTAATTAATTAATTATTCATTTGTTTGCATTTGTAGTGTACTTAGAGGATGATGGAGGATGTTGTGTATCTTCAGTTACTTCTCCAGCTTATATTTCAAACCAAATCTTACTGGTCTGAACAAAGACAAAAGTAGTGAAAACATGACCCTTGATGACATTTTGTTACACTCCTAGATCAGTGCCTTGTTCAGCCACCTTCAGAGAATCTTCCTAAGCCAGCAGACGGGAACAGATAGAGATACCTACACCTAGGCCTTACACAGAGAAAATGAGGGAGAAGACGGGCAGTGGTGGCACATGCCTTTAATCCCAGCACTCGAGAGGCAGAGGCAGGTGGGTTTCTGAGTTGGAGGCCAGTCTGGTCTACAGAGAGAGTTCCAGGACAGCCAGGGCTACACAGAGAAACCCTGTCTCAAAAAACAAAGAAAGAAAGAAAGAAAGAAAGAAAGAAAGAAAGAAAGAAAGAAAGAAAGAAAGAAAGAAAGAAAAGGAGGGAGAGATATAGAGATACAAAGAGATGGAGAGATAGAGAGAGACAGAGAGATACATAGAGAGAAATGGAGAGATAGAGAGAGACAGAGAGATACATAGAGAGAGATGGAGAGATAGAGAGAGACAGAGAGAGAAAGAGATATAGACACACACACAGAGAAAGAGAGAGAGAAAGAGTCAGTTCTTAGATTACATAGCTCTAAGTGGGATATCTACATTAAATACCTCCACTTAGAGCTCAGGAAGATGAGGCACCTGAGTATAAAAGCCAAAGGAGATGACAGACACCAGAAGAACAAGACCCTATAAATCAATTGAGCAAAGCTCATATGAACTGACAGAGACTGATGAAGCAAGCCCAGGGCCTAGATGGGTCTGTACCAGTTCCTCTGTGTTAGAGCTTTTAGTTTAAAATTTTTATGTAACTCCTGAGTGTATGAACAAGTAGGTCTCTGATTCCTGTGCTCTTTTCCTTCTATTGATTTCCCTCATCCATCTTTTCAATATGTTTTGTTGTTGTTTGTCTTACTATATTTTATTTTTCTATGTTTTGTTGTCATCTCCAAGAAGCCTGTTCTTTCCCAATGAGAGACAGAAAGGAGTAGATACAAATGGGGTGGGGATAACCTGGGCGAAGTAGAGGAAGGGCAAACTATAATCAGGATATATTGTAGGAAAAACTAAGCTAATTTTAATAAAATGGGAGGACTTTAAAATCTTTACTTACTTTCTAATTTTATGTGTGTGTTCTATCTACATGTATGTCTGTGCAAAATGTATATGCCTGATATAGGTAGGGGTCAGAAGATGGTGCTAAGCCAACTCTTCTGTCCCCATCTAACTTCTTGAGAAAGGGTATTTCACTGAACCTAAAACTCAACATTTTCAGATTAGCTGGCTGACCAATGAGCTCCCGTGTGTTTCTGTCCTCCATCCCATGATGGTGTTAGATGCACATAGGACCCTGCTTTTACCTGACTGTTAAGACTTTGAACTCAGGCCCTCTTATTTGTAATACAAGTTTTCTTACCCACCAAGCAATCTCCATTATCTATTAGTTCTTATAGCTGGGCAGTTGTGGTGCATGCCTTTAATCCCAGTACTTGGGAGGCAGAGGTAGGTGGATTTCTGAGTTCGAGACCAGCCTGGTCTACAGAGTGAGTTCCAGGACAGCCAGGGCTATACAGAGAAATCCTGTCTCAATAAAACAAAAACAAAAACAAAACAAACCAAAAAACAAAAACAAAAAAAAGGAAAGGAAAGAAAGGATTAGTAACTTCTGTAGTATTATTTCAGCCTGACCAAGGGTGGAAGAATTTACTACCTTTCATCTCCCAGAGATATCCTAGGATTAAGCACATCAGCCCAGAATTTGATATTATTTGAATATATTTTTTTGTATTTATTGAAATGAAGCAACTGTCATATTAAAGTAGAAAAGGAGTAGTTGCATATGCAAATTATTTCTAAAGTTCATCTACTGCTAAATGAGATGCCTTTCTCCTTAACTTAGAAATGCTTGACATAAATTATGACCTAATTAACATTTGCATGGTAATCCGGGCTTCCTACAGCTTATTCTGCTAATTAACACATGACAAATGAGCACACATTAATATTTTATTGTAACATAACTTGCCCAAGAAAGCCTCTTAATGCTTCTGAAAACATTTCACACTTTTTGTATTTTTTTGTCATTTTCTGTCTGAGAAGTATCTTAGTATGGTTTTGTTGTTATATAATTTTAATAATAAAAATTGCCTCATATTGTAAATTTAATAAGATGGACACATCTGCAGACTCTAGGAACCTCCATTTTCTTCATTAAAGGCTTTTAATTCAACATATGGGAAGTATCTGTATTTTTTTTTTCAGGTGAAAAAAAGCATTTTTGATGTGTGCATTTTGGTTAGCTATCACGTTTGCTAGCAGATCCTGAGTTGGGTCCCAGAACTGTAGTTCATGTGTAAATCAAATCTATCCAAGAAAAACAGCATCACACATAAGCCTAGATCTGTACTATGCAGACAACTTCCTGTAAATCGTAAACTCGATTAACTAATGATTTCATCTCTTACCTAAATTACAACTAGGGAGAGGCTGTTGTCGGTTATTGCTCTGTTGCCCGGGTAGAGAGAACAGCTACCTACATAGGTACTTGCAGCTGATATGCCTGCCTTTGCAGGGTTTTCTCTTTGATGGGCTTTCCTTGTGTAGTACAGGGCCTTTTCTGTTTGTTTTGCTTGGGATTTCTCTGGTATGACTGCAGAATGCATTTTCATCTTATCATATAAATCTGATCTGTGATCTTTGAAGTCTGAGAGAAAACTTTCCCAACTAGAAAAAGAACCTTGGGATGGATAATGAATTCTGTGTTTTGAAAGCATGTTCCCAGGGTGTCTAGTGAGCCACTGAGAAAGCTGCTATGTCTTTCCTTCTGTGCTTATATATACTTCTGACATTACTGAGCAAGATCCTTTGCATAATGCTAGAGTTGTATAATGCTAGAGTTGTATTTGTGGCTTCAAATATCTAATATAGTCAAAACCCTTCCTTCCTTTTAGAACTTACAAAGGCACCCATAAGCATGATGGGGAGAATAAAACTGGTAGTGGAGAACTGTGTGAGTGTATCATTTAAAGAGTGTGTGTGTGTGTGTGTGTGTGTGTGTGTGTGTGTGTGTGTGTGTGTGTGTGTGTGTGTGTGTGCATGCATGCAAAGAAATACAGGTGTAGATCTATGATATATGTGTATGTGTCCATCACCTAGCTGCTCACCTCCTTAGTTGTATTAGCTCCAAAGTGGATACAACCCAAGGGTTTGCCCGCAGGTGGAAGAAATAAACTATAGTGTCATAAAGAGTATTTCGTGTTACTATTTTAAATCTGGAAATTATATAAATTATATTGGTTTTAGTTGTAAACTGTTAAATGCAGTACCTACCAATTAGCCACATTTTTTCCTCACCTTCGTTACCTCCTCCTCTGCATCCCTTCCTTCCTTCCTTTCTTCCTTCCTTCCTTCCTTCCTTCCTTCCTTCCTTCCTTCCTCTCTCCTTCCCTCCCTCCCTCCTTTCTTCCCTCCCTTCCTTCTTTCCTTCTTTTCTTCCTTCCTTCTCTCCTTTCTTCTTTCTTTTCTTTCTTTCTTCCTTCATTTCTTCCTCTTTGTTTCCTTCTTGTTCCTTGCCTTCCTTCCTTTCCATTCAGTAAGCATTCCCTCATTGACTGGTACATACTAGATCTGATGGCACAAATCTGAATGAGACTGTGCCCCCACTGTACAGGGATGGCAAAAGGGTAGATGCATGTACAGTTAGGACAACTAGGAGGAATGATACTTTTAATGAAAACAACTCTGGAATGCTCAGACAGAACTGAGAAGATAGGTGTGGCTTCATCACAATTCTGGTGGCTTCCTTTGACATCACCATTATTGCCATTCCTCATCGGCAACAATGTCTTCCATAACCAAAGACAACAAGCCATAGCTGGCCATATGACTCTGAAGGATAATGATTGGAGACCAGGGAATAATGGACTTATTTCCACCTTACCTCCATCATGACATTTCTCATCATCTATTAGGTGACAGATAAATAAAATAACTGGTCTCAGTATGTGATGCACAGAAAATGAGGCATGCAACAAGAAAGATTTTGGAGTACATTGAATAATATGTCATTTTGCCCAGAAAAGATTTAGCAGTTGGTACTGGGCCCAATGACTCTACATTTTGATTAGGTGTAGTTTTCTATAATGGTTTCAGTTTGTAGCAAACAGAAGTTTCCTTGACGAGGGGTGAGGTAACACTTATCTTGGGTATAAGGAAACATATTTAGAATTTGGTTTAAGAGCCATGACTTCAACTAGCACTAGGAAGTTGGCTAGCTTTCTGGTACCAAGCCTGATTCCCTCTTATTGAGCTGGTCTTAAATCCAACTGGAGAGCTCTTGGTTAATGCCAAGGTCTGTATGATAATACTGCACCTTTAGGTTTGTCATGCCATGTTGTGGTTCACAGGTGTCACAGAGGGGTAGGACTGCTGGTTGTCTCCCTCCTTTGGAAGCTTGCATGGCATCTTCTGGTACCATGAGAGCTGGTTCTCAGGGAGCATGCTCATAAAACACTTTAGTGTACTCCTTAGAGGGCTTTCTAGTGGACCTGTTCTAGAAATAACATTTCTCTCCAGCTCAGATTCTCTTTGTTTATATTCACTGACTTTTTTTTTCTGCTGTCCTGAGGCTTGAGATTTCATAGTACAACCGTACTGCTGGCTCTAAGCTTGTAAATCTTTAATCACTCTAATTCCTGTACTTGGGGTCATGTTACTTAAGTAGGCGCCATTACTCTCAGGAATAGAGCTGCTCAGATTAAAAGTGTATTTGTGTCTTTCCTTCCCCTGTCATTTACCTGAAACAAACTCCAAGAGCATGGAACTGGAAACCATAGACTTCTTATTTCCTCCAAAATTACACTTTGATGAAAACAAGCTCATGCATTTTGGCTTTAACTCAACTATTTGTTCTCTCTCTCTCTCTCTCTCTCTCTCTCTCTCTCTCTCTCTCTCTCTCTCTCCCCCTCCCTCCCTCCCTCCCTCCCTCCCTCCCTCCCTCCCTCCCTCCCTCCTACCTTTTATTTAATTCATAAGAAATTTGTTAGGTTATTTGTTTACTCTCTTCTCTCGGTATCTAACAACGATGCCGAGAACAAAAGAATGATGAGGTAGCATGCTCATGTGTGTGTCTGCATATGTGTGTGCAGTTATGTATGCCTGTATAGAGGGTACATGGGAAGGTGCATGCACATGTATATAGAAGCTACAAGTTAACTTTTGCGTATCACTCCTTGGCACCACAACCTGGCATTTTGAAACAGGATCTCTGACTGATCATGAATTCATCATTCTGAGTAGGTTGTCTGACCAGGAAGCCCCATAGAGTCTATCTCTGCCTCTCTAGCCCTGTGATTACAAGTACATACATCAAGCATGCCTTTAGGCATGTTCACCCGAGTCACAGGAGTTGAGCCCAGGCCTTCCTCCTTACACAATTTATACTTTACTGAGTGTATTAACTAATTTTCTATGACTTTGAAAAGACACCGTGACCAAGGTAACTTATAGAAGAATGAGTTTATTTGGGCTGACTGGAGGCAAGAATCCATGGTGAGCGAGTGAAGGCATGGTGTCAGGAAGAAGAATCTGAGGGCTCACATCTTAAACTGCAATCACAAGGTTTGGAAATCTCAAAGCATCCCACCTTCCACCATTCAGTGACTTACTTCCAACAAGGGCACACCTCCCAAACAGCACCACCAAACGGGGACCTGAGGGCATATGCATATATATATATATATGTGTATATATATATATATATATATGATGAGAAGAGTCAGCCAGAAAGTGGACCAGATGTGATAATAGCAGGAGACTTTGATGCATATATATATATATATATATATATATATATATATATGCATATATGCATAGAATATATATACCATATATATATATATATGGTATTCACTATATGAGAAGGTATGGATGGTTCAATATCATTCATACATTTCCTTAGCAGTTCACCATACTGTTGAACACACAGTGTTGAACAGAGTCTTTTGCAAAGACTGTTAGTAATACAGGTCCCTAAATTCTGCCATTAAAATTTTATTCAGTAGGTAGAGTGCTTTTGAATTTGGGGGTACTTCTGAGATATGAAGTAACTTACATTTTATGGTTGCCAACATATATATTAGAATGTTCTATTGAAGTTGACACTGGGACTGATGTAGAAACTGATGGATATATGAACTGTAACATATAAGGTCCCAGGATGAAATTAAGAGGTCTATGTCATCTTCTAACTATGTATCAATAATGGGCATTGTGAAGTGATGGGAAGGACTAATGTATGGTTTCTAAGAGGTAGGCTCATGCACTATGCTCTAAACTTGTGGAGGCCTTGTTCCTATATAGAGGACACAGTTGTTAGCTTAGCCTGTCTGTACCTTAGATTTTTATCTCTAAAAAGGTGCAACCATTGCAAGGAATGAATAGGTTAAAATCATAATTTGCTTAGACTCTATTAGAAATATTGTAAGCACTATTTGACATTCATCCTCATTATACTTCCGTTACCATGGGTTGTAATCCTTGAAATGAGGCTTAAAGAATGAGAAAGAGTCAGCCAGAAAGTGAGCCAGATGTGATAATAGCAGGTGGCCTTTGAAGCAGAGCTATGATCACAAGCAAAAAGCACAGATGTGAGAAGATGCCTCATGTTGCTCGAGCATAAAGCCACAGGGTGGGAGGTTTGAGAACTGGGCTGCAGCCACACCATAGCCCTTAATTTTGCATTATAAATTTTCAAGTGATGTGGATGTGTGCTCAGGACGAGGAGTGGATGATGTTTCCACTCTTATGTGGTAGATGTGGAGTTGGATGTAGATGAGCACATCTGCAGTCAGGGCAAATGGTTGGTTGGACCTACAGGATTCCAGGTGACAGGTGGTTTAGGGAGAGAAATGAGAGAGTGTCTTAATTAATATTTTTTTAAAAAATACTCAGGACCGGGTAACTTCTGAAGAATTGAACTTTATCTGGCTAGTGGTTCCGGACACTGAGACTTTCCAGAACATGGCCTTCACTTCACCCCAGCATGTAGTAAAGATTTTCTTACTGTACAGAAGACATCACATGACGACACAATCAAAGCCAGTGTGCTGGCTTAGATTTCATCTCTTTTCATTATAAATCTACCAATGTCATCTATAGGACCTCATACTAATGATCCCAGCTAAATAGCTGCCAAAGATCATTTGCAGATGTCATTTAGACATAACCTAATTTGGTGATTAAGTTTCTAACACACAAACTTTTAAGGTGACTCTCAGACCAGAGTTGATGGATAAAAGACAGTCAAGGAATGTTTAGGAGTGAATGAAATTGATATTTCTCAAGTTTGAGCTTATATGTCAGGAAGGAGCAACAAGAACAACTTTCTGGCCTTGAAACTAGAAGCAACGATGGGTTCATAGATAAGTTAGAAAGAGATTTTACAGACTGGTGGCTGTCTGGTGGCCGTTGTAGGATGTTCCTAGATAGATATGTGCTTTCAGTTGGGAATTATGGGCCTAAGAGTGAGTGACAGATCTTGTCTGAAGTCTGGAACATGTGATCTAAAATACAGCGAGGCTCCAGTAACCTGAAAGAAACACCACGGCCATGAGGCATGTGGAGCACTGCCAATGTGTTTGTGCTGTTTTGCAGAATTAATTAATTTGAGTTAGAGTACAATGAACTTCAGTGATAATTTTTTTCTAAAAGGGAACAATACTCTCCTCCCCCAGCTCATTAGAAGGATTTCTGTAAAGAGGATCTTTGTTCAATGACAGACGTTTGAATTTCAGACTTCCAGAAGAAATTAGCAGACAGCCCATTCTTGTTCCGTGTTAATTAGAAAATGAGTAGATAAACAGTGGGCAGACCTCCTTTGGGTAGCCTTTTCTACTTCTGGGAATCTTGAAGGATTACTTGTGTCATGGCTTGGTGATAGGGAGACATTCTGCATTTATAGAACATTAGATTTAAGCAATGCCACTGCTGCTGAGTGAACATTTGGCATGTGATGTTTGTGGGGCTGGCATTCTGCAATGTACTCAAGGCTGTGCAGAATTTTAACCCCAAACTCTGAACCTGACATTCAAATTCCTGGAACTGCATCCCAGAGTAGCTTTTGTTCTATGATGTGACCTTGAATAAACATTTAAATTATTTAAGCTTCAAATCCTCGTTAATAAAAATTAGAAATAAAACTGTCTACATTAAAGTAATTTGATTAAACTAAATTGAAAAAAAAAAGAAACCTATCACCCTAACTGTGCAAGGGAGGCCTTTTCTCCTAACCTATCAGAAGTTGGAGATTCTAATAGGTAAAACAGTACATAGTTCATTTCCCAGTAGAGCTGAGACGTCAGTCTTTCTGAGGTGCATGGACCTCTAGCTCATCTGTAACTGCCATGTCCAGTTCCTGTAGCTAAGTTGCTTCCATCTTGAATCAGAAAAATAGCTTCTTGTATCCTGAAACTGTATCTTCCTTAGGCTTTTTACTGTTTGATTTCATTTCTGGTGGTCTTACTGGATGATTCCAGTGTATTATGAACACTGGTCAAGTGTTTCACCACTGAGCTATATCCTCTTTTTATTATTTTAATTTAAAACCGTTTGTTTTTAAGTTACCAAGATTGACCTTGAACTAGCTATATAATTACAAGTAGACCCCAAACTATTCTCCTGCATCAATTTCCCAAGTAGCTAGGACCACAAGCCTGTTCTGCTATCCCTAGTATAATTCATGTTTGCTATCTCAGAACGCTTTTCGTCACATAGAATGTTCCATTTCAGAATCCTCTGGGCTTATTGCAGGAAGATGCAGGCATAGTAAAGTTTGTTCTCTCCAATCATGTCAGGACAGTTGGAAAAAGGTACATATTTTATATGGCTCCTTAATACAGTTGCATTGTAGAACATAAAAGCACAGGAACAATACATACTCTTTGTGAGAGAGTTTTTGAACCTGTGACTTTCCTTTGTAAAGTTTTGCATGGAGACTGTCATAGTTGAGCACTACCTTGTGTGCACTACATGGATCCTGCCTACCTTTATGTATGGACACATTAATGGTGACAGGCATAAACTTAGCTGTTTTTTGGTCCTTCAGTGGAGTCTACAGTGTATGTGACTTTGCTATTTTCTCTTGGGATAATAGTCCTTTGGGTACTATCAGTGAGCTTCTTTCTACTATGATTCTCTCCCATAAGCTAATTCAGAAATCAACTTGGCTTGGTTGATAAAAGCACTGAAAAGCTAAATAGAATACTACATTTAACTCCATAAAGGAAAGTCTGTTTTAGAAGAACAATAACAAATTGCATATGGGCCCAGGTCCCAAGAGTGACGTTTTCTAGATATATACACACATATATACATACATACAAACATATATACATATTACATATATTTTATAAATAAGCAATAATTTTCTCAAAACATTGTTTCAATACCACTCTAATGGAATCAGTAACATTATAACTGTATATAAACTGTTGTGCATTATAAAGTAGACTGTTTGACAAAGCACTATTTATAGTTTTGGATGTTTGAAGACTAAACGAGAAAACTCAAGCTAGCAACAAAACACACTAAGTTGAGGATGATGGTGGTAAGGATTGAGTGTTTTATTGTGTTGTAATATTTTAGGTTTACCTGATTCACCACACAGCAAGTACCTTGAAGGTAGGAATAAAGCGTTCTCTGGGACAAGCACCATTCTGGTTGCTTTGGGTTCATCCGGAAAATGTAGGAGTCCTGAATTAAAAGCATTTCAGTCTCGGAGTGTGAAAGCCTGATTGGCAGTCTCCATTCCCTTGCTGTTTGACATTGAGGCAGTCACTGACCCTCTTGTTTATCCACTCTCCCATGAATAAGGAGGAGGTATCGTACCTGCCCTTTGGGGATTCTTTAAGAACGTATTTAACATTTAATAGAGAATTGTCCCTTAATCTGCAAGGAATTAATATTTAATATTAATGAAGTTCACAGCCTTCGTTTTAACTCTTTTCTTTGTAGTTGCAAAGTACTTAGCAGCATAAAAGAACACAGATGAGAGAAGATGAAGGCCGTGGCTCTGTCTTGCATGTGCCAAGTGAGACACTGCCTCTGCAATCTGAGGGCTCTGTCTAGTGACAAAAGAGTGCTCTGGGCATTCAAGAAATTAATCGAGGAGCTTAACTCTACCCACCCTCCAACATACCCTCTTCATGTCTAGGTTTATATTTCAGGTGGCAATCATTTTGCTTCTGTATGAATCATCTGAATTTTAATTGCCTATTTTCTGTAGATTTTTATATGAAAACTAAATTTATTTGAAACTAAAATTATACATCAGAGAGCCTGGACAAGAATGCTCTAAAATGGTCATTATATGAGAGCAGTGTGATTACAGTTGGTTCCTTGTTCTTTCTTGTTCTAAACTTGGTTTAACTTATCTCGTTGAGTGGCATGGAACAGAGGCATTAAGCCTAGCACATGCTGGTGGTGATTATGGTCGTAGGCCAGTGGGCTCTCTTGGGACTTGTGAACTGGGGATGCTCCTGAGGCTTGTGGGAAATGGAGATGATCAGGATGTATCACTGCAGAGCTCAGTGGATTTCTGGAATGTTCTTGCAGTTTTACGCTTTCATTAGTTTTGTGGCTGGGGCTTAGTTTTTATTTTTTAGCATGTTGTTCTTGCTTTTGGTCTGATACTGACTAGAGAGTATTGAACAAACGTTCTCTTTCCCTCCCTCTCTCTCATTGTGTGTGTGTCTGCTTCTGATTTTCCAAAGCCTCTACTTCTACATACATTGACTCATCTATGAGTGTTGCTTCATAGCCTCCATCTCAGCTAGCTCAAGAGCTTTTTTTCCTCCCCCACAATCTGCAATGTAACCAGAATAACAGGGTTATAAATTCATATGTCTCAGTTTAATTTCAGATCGAGAGAACCTCAGTATACTGGTTCATTTTACTTTTAGTGGTGCTAGTGATTGCATGTCCTCAGACAGATGACTGTTTCTGTCAGTCTTGGAGGTGACCTGACATGAGACTTGGTGAATACTCTTCACAGCTGCCCAAAATCACACTTCAGTGGAAAGGAAGTTTCAATAAGAGGGTGGGTAGTAGATTGTAGACCTATAGTTACTGTGTTATTGTCATTTGCTGTATATAAATATTATACAGTTATGATGTCATGATAATACAATACAATACAATAGAGTTCTGTAGCCAACAGGTCTACAAGTAGAGATTGACCTGATGTACCAATTTGGCAATCCAGAATAAGGACCACATATAATCTTTTCATATTCTCTCTTAAAGTATTCTAGAAAAACAGATGCTTCCAGTATATTCTTCAGGTTATTGTGGGTATTGCCCATAGTTTTCATTCTGGATGGGGTATCAAGTGTCAATAACTATGTATAGGTCAAGGTATGCCAGGAGCTTGGAGATAATCGTTGTTTTCTGGGACTTCTGTCATACCTTAAGAATTTGTTCACCCTTCTTTTTTGATCTAGCATGGGATGGCACCTTGCATGTCTATCCCAATTGCTGGAACTATTTCTAATTGCTGCATGCTAAACCAACATTATTGGTTATTTTTTTTCCATTTTTCACTTTCTTTTAAGTCATAATCAACTATATAAAAAAGATTTTTACTATAAATTTTCCTTCTGATTTCAAAATTCATCCCTGAATTGGCTTATTTCTTAAAAGCTCTTTATTCTGTCATGAGTCTGGGGGGAAGAAAGATGACTTATCATTTCTTGTTTCTAATGCAGTCTAAAGCATAAGGACAGCTTGTCAATAATAATGGTTCTGAAGTTGTGAAACTTGCAGTGAAAGAACCTATTGTGTCATAAAGCCATTTTCCTCCCAGTGTCCTGGTGGAAGTATTCTTTGATGCTAACAGATGACAAAAGGTTTAAGGTAGTGTCCTTTTAAATGATTTACTAAAATAACCCTCCTTCTTGATCAGGACCACTGGGGTCAATGCAGGATGTTAAAACATTATTCTGGCAGGATCATCATTTTATCAAAATGAAAAGAGCTTTCAACAAGACACCCCACAAGTCCCAAGACAATAATTATACATTCTTGGAACTGAAAATCTCACATGTTTGCAGACATTTTAGAGTTTGGCATTTGTGGCTTTTTGAACACCATGAAATATTTATGTGCTGTTCAAATAACCCTGCTTAGCTACCACTGGATACCCACTGTGGTGTGGGAATTGCATTTAGGATAGAATTGTATCTGATTTGCAAAATCCATAAGCTCTCATGCCCAGGTAGTTAGAGATAGTAGTTAGTAGTCCTGGGGAATAGATGTGAATTCATCCTGGAGGGGTTTGATTGTTGATGATAGTGTTACAAAAAAAAAAAAAAAAAAAAAGAATTACTCTCAAAATTGTGCCTCTCATTTAGAGAGTATGTAACTGACAATAAACTTAGGTTATGTGTACTAGATATCTTGAAAGAATAATTAATGGTCATTCAAGTAATTTATCTTGTTAATACAGAAACATAAAAGCCAGATTGTTGATAGATGTCATGTAGAGCAAACGTGTTGGAAAATGCCTACCAGACTTCTTGTTTTCTTATCCTTCACTTTCTGCTTCCTTTCTGTCTGTGTCCATATGTGCAAGGCTGCATATGGTGGCACATTCTGGTGATATCAGTACTTCCAAGTTCAAGGCAGAAGGATCAGCAGCTCAAGGCTAGCCTGGCTTCATAGTGACACTTTGTTTCCAGGAAGAAATGTATATATGTTGATTTATTCATTCAGTAAATACATCTTGAGCTGATGTTATGTGCAGGGGTCAGAGCTATTACCATGTGTTAGTTAGGGTTTTTTTGGTCACTGAAATTTTTCTTTACAGGAAGAGTTTGGTATTCCATCATAATTTTTGCAGTTTGGAGATGTGGTTGGTTGGCTCCATGGTTCCTGAGCCATGGTGAGGTGAAGCATCATGGCAGAGAGTTGTAGAAAAGCAATGGTGCTCATGTCCACAGCCTGGAAGCAGAGCAGCTTCAAAAGAAGCCCAGGGAAGAAACAGCCCATAAGGGCACATCTCCTCCTATCATTTATCACGCCACCAAAATGGAAGAAACATTTCATATTCAAACCCCTAACACACCCTACAAAATGTAGCCAGTCTTTTTAAATCTATCAGCTTTGTGATCAATAATAAAGGAAAATCATTCTAATTTAGTCAGGAGCAAAGTTTTGTTTTCTTGGGATGGTTTTTCTCATCAGCTGAGAGTTCATGCTACTGGTTAGTGTTCTCCAGAGCTATAAAAGATTGTCTATAAGTGCCAGAGTAATATAAACTTTAAAATAATATGAACTCATTGAGTGTCCATGAGCTAGAGCATCTAAAAAATCCCAGGGCAATCACATTCCCCAAAATTCCATCGTCACAGGGAACCGGTGATGTCAACATATACACTGGCTTTATCCTTCCAAAAGGATTTTGGTTTTATTGATCACTTGTGGTTTTGATGCACAGCAGTTCCTGCTATAGCAACTAAGTAGGTGGAGACTGTGAAGTCATGTCTGAGGCACTGGCCAGGAGCTAGGAACTCTCAACACTAATCTGTGTTCAGCTGCTTGTAAGCAACTTGGCATTTGGAAATCATCAAATATTCTTAGGCTTCTGTTTCCTGCCCGGTAAAATGAAAGCATATTGCCAGATATTTCCTTAGTTTGTGTACATCCTGTAGTTTTGAACATGTCTGTTCTTTATTGTTTCTACTTGAAATTTATATCATAAATATTGGGCACTTTATTCTGAATATTACTTTATTACATTTACTAATGCAAAGAAAAGGAAGGTGAGTAACAAAACAAATGCCACAGCCTTCAACCAAGGGCCAGCTTGACATATCAAGTTCTAAAAGATGATTATTCTTATTATATGTATTTGAATAGGCTGTAGCAAGTCTAAAATCAGTCAAATCCGAAGATTATTTCAATTGATACACTGAACAATTATAGCAGTGTCAAGAATGATGGGAACATATTTCTTACTCTATTAGAGGTACAGATGTCTAGAAATACTTATAGCTAGGATACAGAGGAAGAGTGAAAAGGGTGTTTAGAAAGATTCTGTATTTGCTGGTTCAAGAACTGGACAGAGACTTGTTGCTATTTCCTGAGATGATATGTACTAAGATCTCATATCTCAAACATGTCAATTTGAGGCTGTGTATAAAGTTAGACATATTTGTCCAGAATTCAAGAAAAGGTCAAAACTGGTGATGTAAATTTGGGAAATATTAACATTGCCAAAATGATATTGAGATGCTATTCAGTTCTCACCTATAAAGTAAATGTTTTTTTGTGAGGGTCACATGAGGTAATGAAAGCTTTGTAAAGTATGTGTCAAACCATTTGCTGAGTAATAAGCACCTTCCTTTTCATTATGACAAAGATCAAGGAGCATGAAGGTACTAAATGAACAAGCATGACCACTATTCAGGTAAGTCCCAGAGGCTTGGCCAGTCTCAGCCATGATGAAGTTAAAGCTGGACTTCTCTCACTTTTCAGTAGAGTGGAGCAACCTGAGAGAAAAGGAAACATATTATAATTGAATGTAACAAATGGTTATTAATTGTATCTTCCAGTGAAATCTGAGCTCTAAATCCCAGGATCCATATTATCAAAGTTGACTATGCTAACTCTAGTTTTTTGTGGTTGAAATATGGTCCTGATCCTCTTTGCCTAGATAGAAAGGTTGACTGGGGGAGCCTGTAGAGTCCTTGAGGCACTCAGAGAGAATCTGTTTAATAATTCAACCAGTATTTACATGGTCCCTTGATGTCTGAGCTGGGTCTTGTTAGGAATAAAGAATAAAATATTAAAGAGAGAAATATAAACAATCCTGATCTGAATTATAACTTCCACCTTAAAAAAACATATTCACAATTCACATATGCTATTATATGTGCGAACTCTAAAACTGAGGTTGGCTGGCTGACCAGGAGGTCAAGACCTCTTAAATACTCAGTGAATATTTCATTATAATGACCATGACTTTGTACTTGAGGTTAGCAGCCAGAGACTTTCTAATCAGTACAAATTCCCTGGAAGCCAGATGTTGGTGGCGCACACCTTTCATCCCAGCACTAGGGAGACAGAGGCAGGTGGGTTCAAGGCCAGCTCAGTCTGTAGAGTGAGTTCCAGGACAGCTAGAACTACATGAGAATCAAAATAAATAAAGAAATAAAAGAATTCCCTCATCATTCAACCACTACAGCTGTGCAGAGAAACTAATAGAAGCCATGAATCTTGATGGCCAAAAGCTCAGTGTCTCTGGAATCTTGATGTCTTTGTAAAAACTGACAGGTCACCGAGACATCTCCATTCAACACTCCCAGTGAAGAAATTCCTGTAAGACTTATATTTCCCCGTTTTAAATTAAGCATTGATTTATAGATTGGCACCTATTTGTTAGAAATACTCGAGAGAGACAATGTGCACTTCTTCCTCAAGTTCTTCTCTTTTGAATTATACTTACTAATATGTTTTTATCGCTTATGATGACTTCTTGAAAAACAAAACAAAACAAAACAAAACAAAACAAAACACCACAGACTGTCTCAGCCAGTTTCATTTTTTACATTAAGATCTTACACAGGGCTAGAACAATACTCTATCAGTAAACTACTTGCCTTACAAGCATCCCCCAGAACTCACCTTAAACAAACAAACAAATAACAACTGGATGTTTGACACATACTAGTAATCTAGCACTAAAGAGACAAGCACACGTGGATTCCTGGGGCTTGCTGGTCAATTGCACACCAAGGAGAGACGCTGTTTCAACAAGCCAAGGAGACAGCATCTGAAAAGACGTATCTGAGGCTACCCTCAGACCTCTCCATACATGAACATATAACATACTCACACCCACCAACCCATGCATCTGCACATACACCAACATGCACACAGACATGTATACAAACACAACTTGCTTTAATTAGAATCACAAATGCAAGGTTTGAATCTTTAACTCTAAAGATACGCAATGACATCTTAGTTAATGCTACCTTCTCTGTTTTGTGCCCTATGTGTTTCTCCTTCAACTGTGACCCTGGCAGGTGTGGATAGTTCTCTGTGTACAGGAGCTCAGTGACCCCTTTAGTAATGCTGGGCTCAACCCTAATTCCTTCTTTCAGCGTCAGTTTCCTTTGTGACGATAGCCTCAGAGAACAAACATATCTACTTTTACAGTGTCTATAGCATCTGGCAAGGTATCTCCCATGCAGAGAGGCTGCAAGCCTTTTTTGGGGGGTGAGAGAATCAGCTCCTCTCTCCAGCTGAGATACATGCATTGCCAAGAGTTAGATCAGAGAGAAACCAGATTGCGAGTGTCAGTGCTATAAAAACAAAACAACAACAACAAAACCCAATGGCAGTGACATTTTGAATCTCAGAGCCCAAATCTGGATCCTCTCACAAGGTTTCCACCCACCAATCATGACCCCCTACCCCAGTACATGCCTATGTGCTCAGACTCATGAGAAAACATTATTCTTCAAAACAGTCCAATAGAGCTAAATATCAAATAGCCAGACACCAAAATATCTTGAAAACAGGTAGGAAACAATTCATTCCAGGACTAATTTCTCAACAGAGAACATATCTATGTTATCTTAACATCTGGGCAGGTTTAGGAAATTATTTCTCTATATTACAACACTGAATGTCAGTGCTTCCCTAAACTTTCCTGTGGCCACCCAGGACCCAGCAGACATTTTGTTTCCTAGGGATAATAGAGTGCTTAGGACTGGGTACTTTGAGTGTCTTGTCATGTTATCTGAAACTAAGTCTGGTAGGAGTCGGCCCTTCTGTCTAGCTCTGAGCACATATGGAATATCTTTATAAAGTAGTATGTAAAAATTCTTTCTTTTCTTTTTCTTCTCTTCTCTTCTCTTCTCTTCTCTTCTCTTCTCTTCTCTTCTCTTCTCTTCTCATCTCCCCTCCCCTCCCCTCCCCTCCCCTCCCCTCCCCTCTTCTCTCCTCTCCTCTTCTCTTATGTAGTGTGTATGTGTTTGTGTGTATGTGTTTGTGTGTGTGTATGTGGTATGCGTGTGTGTGTGTGTGTGTGTGTGTGTGTGTGTGTGTAGACACACATACATATGCCACAGCATGCATGTGGATTTTAAAGAACTGCTCAGGGAGTTGGTGGCCTTTGTGATTTGCTGGTACGAGACTCAGAATGTGTGGCTTAGTAGCCAAGGCATTTATATGTTTGTTTTGTTTTTCTACAGCCTGAAATAACTGGCTTACTTTTTCTTCAGGCTTCTTCCTCCATAAGACATAAGATGAAGGATTGAAGTTCCTCGGCTTCAATGCGAGACCTTTCAAGTTTTCTGGTTGTTTCATGTCCCGTTCCTACAGCAGTGAGAAGGCCCCGGAGTAAAATGATGAACAAGGCACTGTGTCTTCTGCCTTCAGAGAGCTTCCTTCCTACTTTCTTTCCTTTACTTCTTCCTTCTTTTTTTCCCCCTTCCCTCTTTCCTTTCTTTTTCATTTTTCCCTTTTATTAAAAATAGATTCTTTTCTCATACAATACATCTTGATTGAACTTTCCTTTTTCTGCTCTCCCAATTTCTTCCCACCTTCCATCGCTTTTGGATTCATGCCCTTTCTTTCTCTCATTACAACAGAACAGGCTTCGAAGCCATAATAACCAAATATGACAAAATAAAATACAATAAGATAAATCCCAAATCCTCACATCAAAGTTGGACTGAGCATCCCAACAGAAGGGAAACAGTCCTAAGAGCAGGCACAAGAGTCAGAGACCTGCTCATTCTCACAGTTGGAGTCCCATGAAAATTCTAAGCTGAAAGCTATACTCTATATGCAAAGCACCAGGTGCAGACCCATGTGAAAACTTCATTTCAGGCCTGAGGAGCAGAGAAGATATTAAGTGAGGAGACTCAAATTAAGTACTTATCAACTTTGGTAAGCTATTGCTTATCAAATTCACGAACTAACTGAGAGTAAGAAAGGCAGGTGGGAGATGGAGATGGCCAGCACATTGCCAGTCTCAATGAATGCTACCATAAGTACAAATGCTTCCCAGAACGCCATTCTCAGTCAAGGGCAGTACATGGTTATGATGGAATATGACAAATTATTCTCTGATTGCATCTAAAGTTACTTAGATGAAAATATGGACACTACCATTTCCTTTATATAACGAGTTATTCTAAGTACAACATATATTGGCTTTTGCTTACCAACTATCACCTCATTGCTCTGTGTTTTCATCAATATGCACAAGTAAATAAGATACCCAGTCACAGCATCATGCCAGCTTCCTGATAGCTTAAAGTCATTCCGAGGAAGGTGCTGAGAAGCTGGGTACAGTCTAGTCTTAGGGAGATAGCCATCATGGTAAGGAGCTATAAGAAGACACCTCCATGAGGGAGAGATTTTGACTTCTTCAAAGAAAAGTTTTAGACCAATGAGAGAGTTCTCATGGCAAATGGGCAGGGGAGAAGGAAGAGACTGAGTTGTGGCTGACAGTAAATTCATCCTATTTCAGGCATATCTTTCCTGGGGTTTGTTAAACATTTTGATTAAAGGATGTATAAGTATACCTATGATCAAAAGAATACTTCTTCTTTCCAACAAACAGTTCTCAGAAGTCCTAAACTGAAAGTCTGAGTGTCTGGAAATCTCCCAGAATAGCCATTGACCTTCTGAAAATTGCCAAGGCTTTCTCAGTTGGCTCCATGTGCCTATTTGGGGGTGCAGGATAAACCATACGGGCCAAGTAAGAAGTAACTGATGCTTTGACCCAGGGATTAAGATTTACACCCTACTCAGCCTTATTGTCCGGGCGGATGAAGCCAACTGTGAAAAGATAATTATATTGATATTTTATCCTCTCCTTTATTAAATATACTGTTTCAGAGTAGTTTGGTCACTTTTAGGTAAATAACCAGTCCAATCAATGATGAAATCCACTTTTGTGATGGTTTATTTCCTCTTAAAAGTTTTTCACTCTTCAAAATCTAAGATGTTATATATATATATATTGATGATGAAAGAAAGCAGGCTGGTCTGTCCAGGGGACTTTTGTTGGCATCTCTTGAGAGCAATCTTTCCAGCCTGCTCTCTGAGCATCTTTATACATGTCTCTCAGGTCATAACTGATGAAGCTGATATCTATATATGTATGTATCTATGTATCTTTACATGTATCTATATAGCTATGTAGCTATCTATCATCTATCATCTATCTATCTATCTATCTATCTATCTATCTATCTATCTATCTATCATCTACCATCTGTCTGTTTTGTTTACAGCCTCTTTCCCTAGCATTTTCTCCTCTCTACCTTATTTGTTGGTTTCCGGTAGCTCTGTCTTGCCATTATGAGTTTATGCTAATGTCCATCATCTTAACTTGGATATGAATTGAAAATTACCAAAGCATATCCGTTCCCAGTTCTTTTTGTTTCATGTTCTTTCTAACATTTGTTTTACCTACCCTCACAAAAACATTTTCAGGAAACTTCTAGATGTTTCAAAGCCATGAAATAGTGTGTTGGGATCTGGGTTGACATGGCAGTCCATTGGAGTCACTTTCTGTCTAACTATGCCAAGGGTTGATTTACATTCTTCTTTAACTGACCTTTAGCAGAAGGGTACACAGGGGTGGTATTCACCTGGAGTTGTAGAGAGTGATGCTGATGGCAACACTTATTGCTACATTTCATCATTTCACTGCCCCACTTGAGAAGTGGTCCACAGAAACAGGTAAAAGATAACAAAAATAAGAACTCACGTTTCTGACCTTCCTGGAAGCATTATCTTTATCACTTGCTAATGGATGTCTGTATCCTCCCTCTCTCAGGGATCCTCTACCTAGAACATAGGGCATATGGACCTTTTTGCCAGGACTTCCTATATAGGAAGTGACTTTTCAAACTTTTCTTCTCTTTTGACAACACCTAATTGTCAGAAATATTGTTTTGTTATGATCTCAAACTAAATCTAATCTGAGAGTCTTCATGAAGCAAGAATTTTGTTATTCCAGATGATATCTACTCTTTCTCTGAGGCACTGCATGCCATTAGGACAGAGGACGCCCCCCCCCCCAGGGTGTTATGATCGAAGATGAATGAAAATAAATCAGTTTAATATTTTTATCTATCAAAGCTCTCATTCTATCTAGTTATGATTATGACTTTGGTGGCTTTAGATATGTTTACATTATCCATCTTCTCTAAACCAATGAATGTATTTAAAATAATTTGTTTATATGTGGAGGTTTTACTCCAGTCTTATTTCTTTTATTAGAATATGAAGTCCACAAGGATTGGATTCTTATTCTCTTTTGTATCCTGAGACATGTTTGGTGCCCAGAACACACAGTTGGGACTTGTAATTGCTTGTTCAATGAATAGAAAGACCAGGTTTTCTTTATACCCACTCAATTACAGATACAGAAAGTCAGATCTTGTACATAGGTAGAGAAGTGATTTGTCATACTGATGGAAGGCTGCTTAGGGATATTGAGGTTGCAAATGGGAGAGGCAATCTTCAGTTCATGGAAGATGGGAAGAAACAGTTATTTCTCTGCTACATTGGCAACATTCTCAGAGATAAAATAAGATTATTTGCTCTTAGTTTTGGTCTAGGTATTTCGTGGCCCTTCAGTGGATGTTGAAAGCCTTCTGGTTTCACGTCCCAGGTCTTAACCGTTAGGATGGTATCAGGAGATAGAGAAAGAAGTGTGATGAAAGTGAATGGAAATTTGGTGCTCCTCATTGGTCATTGCTTTGGCAAACTGTGGATCATCCCACAGAACTGTGGCAGTATGTCCGGAACTGGACTAGGCCACCTGTCAGTCCAGAAGTGGACTGTAACCCTCTCACAGGCTTGCTGGTGGCTTGGCCTCAGTAATGTGTCATTCTGATCCTTTGTCTTAACACCATGGGGACACTGTGAGATGTCTTCCAAATACGTTTACAGCTTTGGGGCCATGCCTGCTGTGTCCACACTAGCTATAGTTCCAGGGCCTGACTCTGCTGCTCACAAAACTTCTAGTTTCTCAGACCTATGAGACTCACTTCCCTGCCCTAGATAGTACTTCAAGTAGGAATAGAGATAGAGATCTTTCTATTGAGTGGCGTTGTCACATTTTTAGCAATGCATTTTATTTTAAAAAGCAACATTGAGAGATATTTGTATAATAATTTACCCCTGCCTGTTGTTGCTTAAGCCCATGGGCAATTAGGATATGAAATAATAAGGAACTTTTAGTCTTGAAGATCTGGGCTGAAGAAATATTTATAAGGTCTTCACTTGGCCAGATGGTCTGGGGTGGTGATAGTGGTGGTGATGAGGATGATGGTGATGATGATGGTGATGATGTTGATGTTTGAAATGTGGGTAATGGACAGCACTTACTGAGAAGATCCTATGTTTCAAGAACTGTCAGACACCTGGCATGCATTAAATAATTTTACCCTGGCAAAAATAGTCGATGAGTTTGGCATTGTTAGTACCCTTATTATGTACGTAAAGGAAGTAGCTTCAGAGAAATTAAATAATCTGCAAGAATATTACAGCAGATTTCAGAAAAAAAATCCTTTACTAAAAATTCACTCGGTCCATCATTAGTTTTTTTGTTTTATTTCTTCCCCCCTACAATACTGTGACGTCAGAGTGTTAGCTACTTTTCCAGGCAAGGATGACGAGGCCCACAGGAGGAAGTTAGGTGACTTCTGCCAAGTCAGAGAGCTTGGAATCAGAGCTGAGATTTAGAACAACAAATCCAGAGCTCTGAACTTCTCGTCTAAATTCATTCCTGTCGTGGCATGGCTGAAGGTACTACAGAAAGACACGGGAACAGGAAGTGTGCCCAGGTGATATACAATCGAACGAACACATACAGATGTGCATGTAAGCATGCACATACACTTGTATGTACATCCTGTATGTTAAGAAAACTGGAACCACAAACCACTTTTGTAAGGCTTAGAAAGGAGAGTTTGGAAAAGTTCCTCTCACAGGTAATGGGAGACAGTAATCAGAGGGATTGGAAGGTTTTTGAAAACATCTAATTACCATCCAGCAGGTGTGTACCCCAGGGCACCCTCAGCAGGTAAATGGTACCTGGGGAATCTTAGGAAATACTTCTCTGAATAAATGCTCCTTTTCTCTCTCCATCCTGCTCCTGCAAGCTGAGGGATTTTCGAACAGATGCTCAGGGCTCAGTCTTATTAAAGGAAAAAAAAGAATCGTGTCATCTGCTGCTGTAGATGCACTTTCCATGCATGTATCCTGAGAGAAATGATCCCCGTATACACAAGCTATAGGAACTCTAACCTGGTGATGTGTTGCTTGTGGTTACAATGGCAGAATCCCAGGTTCATTAAAACTAGTGTTTTCTCCAGATACTTCTTTGCCATAACAATGTTCTTTTGAAAGGAACACCTTTTAGCTTCAGGGCCACAACAATTATGTCAGGTTGAAAAGCAGTTAGTTACTACTTATGTTAGAGTAAACAAAATAAATGGTTGTCCCTGTCTGTTTGCCTTCTCTATCTGTGTTTGCTTCTGTGTTTATCAGCCAGCATAGCCGTACTTAACATTCCTCTCCTTCCTAAAGTGAGCTCTGGATAATATGATCCTTTATAATGTAGGTTAGTGTTCTGTTATCTCAGAGCAGTTACTCAAGCTTTGAGTTCTTAGGGATTCAATTCTCACAGTCATTCTGTATGAGAGGGAGAAAGGCAAGGATATCCCCTTCCTATACCCACCTTCAAATCCAGCAAGAAGACAAGGCAGGGTATTTTGTTTGATTTGTTCAATGATGTACCCAAAGTATGACTTTTTTGTTACATTTCTTTATTTACATTTCAATGTTTTCCGCTTTCCCCATTCCACCCCTCCCCGGGAAACCCCCATCCTGTACCCCCTCCCCCCTGCTTCCATGAGGGTGTTCCCCCACCCATCCACCCACTCCTGCCTCCCCTCCCTGGCATTTCCCTACACTGGGGCATTGAGCCATCATAGGACCAAGGGTCTCTCCTCCCATTGATGCCCAACAAGGCCATCTTCTGCTACATATGAAGCTGGAGCCATGGGTCCCTCCATGTGTACTCTTTGGTTGGTGGTTTAGTCCCTGGGAATTCTGAGGTGTCTGATTGGTTGTTCTTCCTATGAGGTCGTGAACCCATTCGGCTCCTTCAGTCCTTTCTCTAACTCCTCCATGGGGATCCTGCACTCAGTCCAATGGTTGGCTGCAAGCATGAGCCTCTATATTTGTCAGGTTCTGGCAGAGCTTCTCAGGAGACAGCTATATCAGGCTCCTATCAGCAAGCACTTCTTGGCATCCACAACAGTGTCTGGGTTTGGTGACTGTAGATGGGATGGATCCCCAGTTGGGGAATTCTCTGGATGACCTTTCCTTCAGTCTCTGCTCCAGATTTTGTCTCCATATTTCCCCCCATGAGTATTTTGTTACCCCTGCTAAGAAGGACCAAAGCATCCATACTTAGGTCTTCCTTCTTCTTGAACTTCATGTGGTCTGTGAATTGTATGTTGTGTATTCTGAGATTTGCGGCTAATACCCACTTATTAGTGAGCATGCCATGTGTGTTCTTTTGTGACTGGGTTATGTCACTCAGAATATTTTCTAGTTCCATTCATTTGCCCAAGAATTTCATAAATTCATTGTTTTTAATATCCGAGTAGTACTCCATTGTGTAAATGTACCACATTTTTCTGTATCTATTCCTTTGTTGAAGGACATCTTGCTTTTTTTTTCCAGCTTCTGGCTATTATAAATACTATACACATAGTGGAGCGTGTTTCCTTGTTATATGTTGGAGCATCATTTAGGTATATGCCCCGGAGTGGTATAGATAAACCCTTAGCCAGACTAACTAGAGGGTATAGAGACAGAATTCACATTAACAAAATCAGAAATAAAAAGGGAGACATATTGAACATTTTTTCAGGTTATTCTCTGCCTTTTGGTATTCCTCAGTTGAGAATTTTTGTTTAGCTCTGTACCCCATTTTTTAATGAGGTTATTTGAATTTCTGGAGTCCAGCTTCTTGAGTTCTTTGTATATATTGGATATTAGTCCTCTCTCAGATTTAGGATTCGTAAAAATCCTTTCCCAATCTGTTGGTGGCATTTTTGTCTTATTGACAGTGTCTTGTGCCTTACAGAAGCTTTGCAATTTTATGAGGTCCCGTTTGTCAATTCTTGATCTTACAGCACAAGCCTTTTCTGTTCTGTTCAGGAATTTTTCCCCTGTGCCCATATCTTCGAGGCTTTTCCCCACTTTCTCCTCTATAAATTTCAGTGTCTCTGGTTTAATGTGAAGGTTTTTGATCCACTTAGACTTGAGCTTTGTACAAGGAGATAAGGATGGATCAATTCTCATTCTTCTCCATGATAACCGCCAGTTGTGCCAGCACCATTTGTTGAAAATGCAGTCATTTTTCAACTGGATGGTTTTAGCTCCCTTGTCAAAAATCAAATGACCATAGGTGTGTGGGTTCATTTCTGGGTCTTCAATTCTATTCCATTGATCTACCTGTCTGTTGCTGTACCAGTACCATGTAGTTTTTATCACAATTGCTCTGTAGAACAGCTTGAGGTCAGGCATAGTTATTCCACCAGAGGTTCTTTTATTGTTGAGAAGAGTTTTTGCTATCCTAGGTTTTTTATTATTCCAGATGAATTGGAAAATTGTCCTTTCTAAATTGGTGAAGAATTGAGTTGGAATTTTGATGGGGATTGCATTAAATCTGTAGATTGCTTTCGGAAGGATAGCCATTTTTACTATATTGATCCTGCCAATCCATGAACATGGAAGATCTTTCCTTCTTCTGAGATCTTCTTCAATTTCTTTCTTTAGAGACTTGAAGTTCTTATCATACAGATCTTTCACTTCCTTAGTTAGAGTCACACTAAGGTATTTTATATTGTTTGTGACTATTGAGAACGGTGTTGTTTCCCTAATTTCTTTCTCAGCCTGTTTATCCTTTTGTAGAGAAAAGTCATTGATTTGTTTGAGTTAATTTTATATCCAGCTACTGCACTGAAGCTGTTTATCAGGTTTAGTAGTTCTCTGGTGCAATTTTTAGGGTCACTTATATATACTATCATATTATCTGCAAATAGTGATATTTTGAGTTCTTCCTTTCCAATTTGTATCCTCCTGATCTCCTTTTGTTGTCGAATTGCTCTGGCTAGGACTTCAAGTAGTATATTGGATAGGTTGGGAGAAAGTGGGCAGCCTTGTCTAGTCCCTGATTTTAGTGGAATTGCTTCAAGTTTCTCTCCATTTAGTTTGATGTTGGCTACTGGTTTGCTGTATATTGCTTTTATTATGCTTAGGTATGGACCTTGAATTCCTGATGTTTCCAAAACTTTTATCATGAGGGGATGTTGGATTTTGTCAAATGCTTTCTCAGCATCTAATGAGATGATCATGTGGTTTTTGTCTTTGAGTTTGTTTATATAGTGGATTACATTGATGGATTTCCGTATATTAAACCATCCCTGCATCCCTGGGATGAAGCCTACTTGGTCAGGATGAATGATCGTTTTGGTGTGTTCTTGGATTTGGTTTGCGAGAATTTTATTGAGTATTTTTGCATCGATATTCATAAGGGAAATTGGTCTGAAGTTCTCTTTCTTTGTTGGACTTTGTGTGGTTTAGGTGTCAGAGTAATAGCATTTGAAATGTAAATAAAGAAAATATCTAATAAAAATATATAAAAGGAGACATAACAACAGAAACCAAGGAAATTCAAAAAAATTATGGGATCCTACTACAAATCCTATACTCAGCAAAACTGGAAAATCTGGATGCAACGGACAATTTTCTAGACTTATACCAAATACCAAAGTTAAATCAGGATCAGATAAACCATCTAAACAGTCCCATAACACCTAACTAAACAGAAGCAGTCATTAAAATTCTCCCAACCAAAAAAGAGCCCAGGACCAGATGGGTTTAGTGCAGAATTATCAGACCTTCAAAGAAGACCTAATACCAATACTCTTCAAACTATTCCACAAAATAGAAATAGAAGGAACACTACACAGTTCATCCTATGAAGCCACAATTATACTTATACCCAAGCCACGCAAAGACCCAACAAAGAAAGAGAACTTCAGACCAATTTGGAGATCAATGCAAAAAACCAATAAAATTCTTGCAAACTGAATCTAAGAACACAACCAAACAATCATCCATCATGATGAAGAAGGCTTCATCCCAGGGATGCAGGAATGGTTCAATATATGGAAATCCATCAATGAAATCCACTATGTAAACAAAGTCAATGGAAAAAAAACAAACCACACAATCATCTCCTTTAGATACTGAGAAAGTATTTGACAAAATCCAACACCCATTCATGATCAAAGTCATGGAAATCTATGGGGGACTTTTGGGATAGCATTGGAAATGTAAATGAAGAATATACCTAATTAAAAAAAGTCATGGAAAGATCAGGAATTCAAGGCCCGTACCTAAACATAATAAAAGCAATACACAGGAAACCAGTAGCCAACATCAAACTAAATGGAGAGAAACTTGAAGCAATCCCACTAAAATCAGGGACTAGAAAAGGCTGACTACTCTCACTATACCTATTAATATAGTACTTGAAGTCGTAGCCAGAGCAATTCGTCAACAAAAGGAGATCAAAGGAATACAAATTGGAAAGGAAGAAGTCAAAATATCACTATTTACAGTATATTTTAGTGACTCCAACAATTCCACCAGAGAACTCCTTAATTTGATAAACAACTTCAGCAAATCAGCAACTCAAATCAGTAGCCTTCTTCTACTCAAAGGATAAATAGGCTGAAAAAAGAAATTAGGGAAAACACACCCTTCACAATAGTCACAAATAATATAAGGTCTGACACTTAATATTTGCTCAGTAAAAGTTTATTGAAAAAAATATATGTATAATACAGCACAGTTCCTGGAGAGAAGGATAGAAAAATAAGGAAAAAGTGCTTAGAAATAGAATCTGCAATGCTTGGTGACTTTGACATTGGCCTCCCTAGTCAAGTAAGTGTGGGTCTAGAGCCCACTTCTGCCTACATTAAGTATGAAGGCACCATCATGATGTTCTTATGAAGTCTCAGTTTTCTGAAATGCAGAATGGGAACTTCTCTATGGGAAACTCTTTGTTAGGGACCAGACCATGCTGGGCAGTCAATACTTGTAATTGCCATCGATACTGAAAATTGATTGGCTTCTTGCTGCACAGAATTACACCATTGCTTTCAAATGAAACCTAAGTGAATTCAGTGTCTTAACAGAATCGTAATGGGAGTCAATAACAGGACGCATCAAAAAGAAAATAGAAACAAAAGCATACTCAACTGACGCCATTTTGATGTCCAGCTGTTTTTTAAAATATATCAACAGGTTTGAAAATGACTGGTATCTTCTCAGGCAGGAGTCATCTTCCCTAGTCTACTGTGCTACATCTCAGCGTGTGGTTTAGGAGAAGCCAGTGGACCTTCCAGAGTTTTAGTTGGCCCAACATACAAAAGTCAAAGAGAGAAAATAAGTGTGTAAGGTCACTGTCTTCTCTATCCCAGGACATTCACTCTGCCCATGTCTGCCTGGAGACTTTTTATTGCTTTATCAACTCACCAAATGCCCACTGGTCTCTGCTCATATGCAAAGAAGTATGGCAGTCAAACAATGGGATACATGCCTAGTGGGAGAATGTGATGGGGATGCATGCACCTTGGAAGAAAGACAATCAAATGCCTGCAAGGAGTAGGAAGTAAGAAAGGTGGTAGAAAGAGATGTAAGGGAATTGTGGTGGAACTGGGGTCTTGGCTATTGAGGCTGCAAGACAGATAGATGCTTTTCCCTTTCAATCTTGATCCTCAATTTAGTGTCTGATACTGGTTATCCACAGACCTTTCATATGAATTTAGACTACGCCAGTCTTAAGCAGTTCTGGTTGTTCACCATTCCTTATTCCGTGTGTCTCACCACATAACCTGAAGCCCTTCCCTTGGCATGTATTGTGTTTGCCATTCTCTGCTCTTCAATCAGAGTTGAGTAAAATCCTGTCTCCTTAAGAAGGATCTGGTCAGGGAATTGATACAGCTCATGATTCAACAAGTGAAGACCATGCTGGGATGCAAGTAAACTCCTGTTTCACTTTTAATCAGTACCAAGTATCTAGTCACCTGCCACGCTAGATGAGGGAGCTAGACAATTCTATCCATGTCATGGAGAAGAGGAGAGGTCCCTGTCTCAAGATATTTGCAACTGGATAAAGCTGAAATGCCAAGTCAGCTTATTCAGCAGAATAGCCTCTAGGTTTTGAGGCAGGTGAGGGAGACCATGAATAGAGTCAGGTAGCAGCACCTCCCTAGGTCCTGTGAGTGGGCCAAGGCTAAGAGATACAACTGAAAAAAGATATTATATTTCCTCCTGGACATAGATTTTCTTCTGGAGATTTCAGGCACATTGTTGTAATTCATAGATTCATGCCCCAGCCCCCTCTCCAAAGACTCTTGAAACTGCCCCCTCTGTATCTAGGAAGAAGGAAGGCTGCTTTGAATGACTTCTGATGGTTATTTGATTATTCCTATCTAACCACCTAACAGGAAACCCATGTTCTATACATCTCAGAGGGGATGGTTCTGGACAGAGACTCTTGCTTGGCTTTTATTCAAGGTTGAGATAGAGTCAGATAGTTTAACACAATCATCTGCACCATCGCATATAAAAATTCTTTACAACTTCTTTGCAAACAAGAATAGAATGGAATAAGATGGGTCATCCCACAGCAATCATTAAAACAAAACAAAACAAAAAAAACCAAACAAACAAAAAACAAAACAAAAAAAAAAAAAAAAACAAAACAGGCCTACAGCCTTGCTTACAAGCCGGTCTGAAGGAAACCTTTTCTCAGGTGTAGTTCTCTCCTCCCAGGTGAGCTGAGTTTGTGTCAAGTTGATAAAAACTGACCAGCACAGGAAGCTTACAGTCTTCTCCTCTTTAAGAACATTATCAACCTCACAGCCTAGGCCAGCCCCATGCTACTCTAGGAAAAGATAGCATTTCCAATGAGTCTGAAGGCAGAGGCCGACATTCTGAGCTGAATGATAAACGTAAGAAAGCAAACTGAGAAAGCCAAGAACAGGCTAGTAAGGAGCATTCCTCCTTGGATCTTGGCTCTGCTCCTGTCCAAGCTCTCTGATTTTCCTTAAGGATGAATTGTGAACAGGCATTAGAAGTCAAACAACTGCTCCCCCCCCCCCGTCTTTCCCCCTGCCCAAGTTGGTTTTGGTCAGTGTTTTATCACAGCAACGAGAGTAAGTAGGGTACTTTCCCATGAGACAACCTCTAAAATCACTTCCCAGTTCTTTAAGTACCCTGGACAGGGGATTTTTCTTTGAAGCAGAGTTGGGTTTAATAAAGATATTTCAATAGCAGCATAAACATGAGGGTTAAAGGAAAGAGACATTCAGAAAGAAAGGTATACCTCAGAGTCTGGGTATGGACTTTTCAGAGAGAGAGAGAGAGAGAGAGAGAGAGAGAGAGAGAGAGAGAGAGAGAGAGAGAGAGAGAGAGAGAGAGACTTAGGATTTTAAAGCCTGATCATTTAATACCATTCATTATCTACCTTTATGGTAACCATGATATTACAACATTGCAACATCCTGTATCTCTCTGACCCAGCATTCATTAAGATATGGCAGGGATGTTACACAATCCTGACTACTAAGAGATCCAACCAGGAGCTTTAATGCCAGTTAACTATGAATAAATACGGGACGCTCTCTCTTTTTCACTTAATTATTTTTCTTGAGTGGCTGGTGCTCTAGATGGAACTGAGTTGAAGATTCATGCTCCTATGAAAGTTAGTAAACTTGCTATTATGTTTAATGATTTTTAGCAGTTTATTGAAGAGCATCTTGAAGGATAAGAAAGAGATATCTGCACTCTCGGGAGGTTTCAGTTAATTGCTAACCTTTGGCATTTCCCAGAAGGCCAGGCCCAAGACCTTATCTATTTCTGTCTCTCCAGTCATGGACAATCTATGGTAGATTTAGTTGACAGACCATTTACTCTAGGCCAAGAGCTGGGTTTTAGGAACCAGCTAGTTCTGTTTTTCTTCTGGTTGTGTCTTTTGACTTATGTTTGGAATCCTTAAGTATAAAACTGTGCCCATCTGGAACCAATATTCAGCTCCCATACCATCCTCTGGGTACCAAAGACCCTAGAATTCTCGGAACGAGTAATTTCGAAGTTCTGGAAGTTTCTTTTTTCCTTGGGGTTACCCTGCCAAGGTCAGAGAAGTGTACTGGAAGTATATGTGAATAATCAAGGATGTTTATCATGGTAGAGATGAAAGTGTTTCACCTTCAAAATCATGTGTTCAGTCCCTC
Organism: Mus musculus; assembly: GCF_000001635.26. Taxonomy (NCBI): domain Eukaryota; kingdom Metazoa; phylum Chordata; class Mammalia; order Rodentia; family Muridae; genus Mus; species Mus musculus. Next base: position 96,206,312 of record NC_000072.6, read on the forward strand.
ACAGTGTAGGCTGAAGTCAAGGGTAGTAATGGACAAAAGGATTGTGTGTGTGTGTGTGTGTGTGTGTGTGTGTGTGTGTTCGCCAATACTCTTGCTTTCAACCCTTCGAGTATTGGGCAGATGGAGTTACCTCTGCTCATCTGTTAGAAGAAAATGTAGGGATTCCTCAACATATCTGAGGTCTAAGCATTGTGAGAAAGTACTTATTGAGTGTTCCTTCTCTTCAAATGTTTACCTACATGTCATGATAATTCTAGTCTCTTTGATTCCTTCCTCTGTTGCAGATGTTACATTTGTACTAAAATCTGAACAGTGCCAACCAGATTAGTGCTAATACTTTCATATTATGCACTCAGATCAATTAACATTTTTCTACGCACCCATCCCATTAGCCCCTTGGTGGTGAGTTATGAAGTGTCTAGGACCACTTTCAAGTTCCCTGGATCTGCTGAGTATATATAGGAGCACTCTAATCATCATCATCAAATAATAATAAAAACAATAATTACCAGTAGCCACTACTCCCTGCTTATTTGCCATATCCAAGCTCTGTTCTGAGTACCTTGCCTTGGTTACATGGGCAATGCTCATGAACCAGTAAGGTAGCTCTATTTCTTACCTCTAGTTCATGGATGATTTCCCCATCTCCCAAAGTTAACAGGACAAAAGAGCAGAGTGAGGACTTGAACCCAAGTTGTTGGTTTAAGATTCCTAGGTATATACATACACATATACGTATACATATACATGTCTTTTGTCATCCCAGTTTATTGATTTATCCTGAATGTACCCCCCAGAACATGGTAGAAATTTAAAGGGCCATGTGGGCTTTATCTTAATTAATTAATCTTTATGCCCTTATTATAATCATCCCATGCTGGACTCAGTAGCCACTTTATACCAGGCTCCTAATTTGGTCATTTAGAAGCTTGGAACATTGCCAAATTGAAATATATCTACTGAATTTACTTAGCTAAGTGCTGGGGTAATAACTCTACATCAAACCATTTCAAGAAAGGTTCTTTATGAATTTTTACATTGTTCAATTAAATTTTCATTATCTTTTCAAATGTATGCAAAACACAGAATTTTTAAATGAGACCAAGTATGTAAAAACCATAAAGTGTTCTGACAGAATTCATTATGTTCATATTACAGTTAAAATATCACATTCCTAGAATATATGAAATGATCTTTAAATGAAATGAATTATCCTTAAATTTCATTTATTTTTACACAAATTGTATTGCAATGAATTTTCTCTGAGAAAGGCTCAGATTAAGGAGTTGTCACTTCAGACCAGGGTTCTGCAAACTACAACCAGGAGTTACATCTCACCCTAAGACTTTTGTACAAATATAGTTTTATTAGTGATCAACCGCCGTGGTTCACATGTTGCTTGCGGTGGTTTTAATGTCATGACAGTAGAGTGGCATGGCAGTCATTGAGATACCACACCACACAAAACCTGGAGTTCCCAACTAATCCTTTGTCAAGAAAAGTTTGATAACTTTTGCTCTAAAGAATTTCTTTCAAACTGAATGTTTATAAACAGTCATTCTTAAAACTCCCAGAATCATTGAATATTTGAGACTTTCCAAATGTACAAAGTACTCTCATTTCAAAATAATTCGAGTTGACTAAAATGTTTAACCAGTTAAAGAAATATTTAATTGAATTGAAACCTGGCTTGATTTGAAAAAGACCAAAGGTTATTCCAGTCCTATAGCTGGTCTTTCAGCACAAAATCTGTTTATCAAAATTCAACAAATTCAGAGAAGGAAAAATAAACAGCAAAATGTGTGTGAGAGAAACACATTTCCCTATTGTTCTAGCTTCCTGTCTGTTGCTCTGGTAAGATACACTGACAAATGGCAACTTAGGAGAGAAAAGGGTCCATTGAGCTTATAGTTCCGGGCCACAGGCCATCACTTCAGAGAAGTAAAGCCAACACCACCAACTGGGCACATCTGAGCCATAGTTAAGGGCAGAGAGGACAATCAGGTCCTTGCTTGCCTAATCCCCCCCCCACTTTTATTTTTTTAGTGCTCAGCTAGCTTTTACCACTCATACAGTCCAGGGTCTAGCCAGTGAGAGGTGCTGTCTATCACATTTAGGGTGGGACTTCCTACCTCAGTTAAGCTTTCAAGATGGTGCCTCACAAGCAGACCCAATACAGATAATTCCTTAGTGAGGCTTGTCCTGAGCTTATAGATTGTGTTAAGTTGACAATTGAAACTAACCAATGCATCAATGCATTCATTAAGCTAATGGGGAAAAGAAGAGACATTGTCTCAGAGGGCTTACACTCCCTCACCCCCTATGCACTAAGGCCTGCCTGCAGAGACCTATCTTTACAGTCTGGATAAAGCAAGGGTTTGTTTCCGTGGTTCTGTGGTTTAGTAGCTTCTGTTAAGGAAGAAGTTGGCTTCTTCTTGCATTTAGGCTACCTGTTTGTATCTCTTAGGTCTGATCTGCCTTGGATCAGACTCTATCAGAGATTAGTTTTCCAAGGCCTAGTCAACAGTCTATCTGGAAAAAAGTTTGGTCTCAGAGATGAAGAGCAGTTGATAACATAATAGTTACTCGGAAAATGCGGTGGACACAATTCAGGTACATTTGCTAGTATCTAATCTTATTCTCAGGCATGCTTTATCTTTTGAAAGGAGTTTCTAAGTGCTGACAAAACTGGATTTTGTTGTTGTTGTTGTTGTTACACTTTCAAATAAAAAAATTCCATTGTACAAAATATTTCAAAATGCAACCAAAATAATTTTAAATCCATGTGCAAAAAAAAAAAAAAAAAAAAAAGCTAACACTGCCATACCTCTCACACCATATGCCTAGATTAAACACATTAAACCTGAAATAATAAAACTTGTGTGAACGGTATTCAAAATAGATATCAAACACTGATGGAAATGTTCACTAGATGCCTTGATAGAACCTAGTCAGTAAGTCAATTGGGGACTAGAAATATAGTCAGTAAGATGTTTTATTTCTATTTACTTTCAAATCAAATGTATAGTCACTACATGCACCCATTGCATTAGACATCCAAATGCTAGAGCAAAGTTTAGGAACAAATATTTATGTTTTTCCTAGGTAAACTTTTTAGGATGCAAAGCACAAACCACAACAAGAACAACAACAACCAACAGGTAAAGGAGGACAGGCAAGATGGCTCAGTGGGTAAAGCAGCTTAATACAAAGCCTGATGAGCCATGGTCAACCTGTCAAGTCTGCATGGCAAAAAAGGAGAGCCAGATCTTACAAATTGAGAATGATTGCAACAAAGTCCAACTTCAGAGAGCCAATGAGTTTATTGTGTATGTAGAGGCATGTGGGTGGAGGGTTCCTTACTGGAGCAGAGACAACTCACAGGCCAGCTGTGGGTGACAAGTCAGACACACTGCAACCCTGGTGCTCTCAACATGACTGGCAGAGTGTCCTCAGGGCAGAGTGTCTTCCCCAGCAGGTGTTTACTGCTTTCATAACCCAAGGGAGGGGCCTCGTGACTCCTATTCAGTTTTCCCAGATACATGAAGACTGTTTGCTTCTTAGGTCTCCTGAGCATCCTGTCTGCTTCTTGGGGGAAGGTTTTAGCTTAGAATTTCCAACTTTGATGAAAAGCTTTCCTGCACCTGGGATGTTTCAGTCAGGAGCAAATTGCTTTAGACATTCTCTGACCTTCACATACAGCTCTCCACAGACTCCCAAGCCCTCAGCATAAATAGATACAATAAATTTTAAAGGTAAATTAGACTTTGTCAGCACTAAAAGTCATACTTTGTAAACACACAACTATGACAATGAAGACAAGGTCTGCGTGGAAAAGCAAACACTTTTATTCAGAATACCTGATAAGGAGTACAAAACCTCTCAATATGCAACACTAAGAAAGAAGGTATTTCTATAAAAAGACTTTTGAAGAATGATGCAAATAGATATAAGAGAAGGCACTGAACATCCTCAGTCACTTGGGAAACTGATGAAAACTGTAGTGATAAAACATTATATACCTGACAGTATGACTGAATTAAAAGGGGTCAGTGTTGGATGCTGAGCACATGGAATTCATCGGCTTCGTGGTAGGAATGCAGAAGCCAAAGATCCTTTGCAAAGCAATATGGTAGTTACTTAACAAAATGAATATATGTGTATCGTTATCTTTATATTCCATTCTGGCCACTTTTGGAAGCTTGAAGTAGGACAGGGTGGAAGTGTTTATTTATATCACGGTAATTAGAAAATGCTGAAATTAGGAGCATAGACAGAGAAGAAGGAAAAGTGAATTATCAAATGTTTACCATTATAGCACTGCACATGAACAAGTGATTCTAGTTCCAGGGAAATTAAAATGTGTATCTACTCATATGCCTGTGCATTAATGTTTGTAAGAGCTTTATTCAGACTTTGACAGACCAGACATGACCAAAATCTCTATCCAGCAGGAGTGGATCACCAAATAGTGATGCATGCATATACATATGTTCAGCCCAAAACAAACCAAACGAACTGAACCTACTGACACATGAAACAATGTCTAAAAATATAGTCTCTCTGTGATATAAGAGTAAATGGTATATCTATATCATGTCTCTACGTCCAAGGCTCAAAGATCTTTCTGGAAGAGAGGAGAAAGATTTTGAGAGTTCAGAGTTGGTTGCTGACTACAGTGAAACAGTGTCGCACAATAGACAGCTGCACATATGAGCTCACAGTGATTGTGACAGCATACGATCTGCCCACGCCCACACCAAAAAAAAAAAAAAAAAAAAAGAAAAAAAGAAAAAAAGAATCCCAGCATAAGGGAGATACTGGCATTGGGTAGCCTTTGGAAGAGGGAATAGTGACTTTTAAGGGAGTGACCCTAGTAGGTCAAACATACTCCAGGCATGTCCAACACCCATGGGTATTTGGATAACACTAGAGAAGTTAGTGAATCTGGGAGGAGGTGGGGGAAGTAAATATGATTAAAGAACATTGAACTAAGTTCTTGAGCTAACAAGAATACCATCTTAAAGAAGGATTTGGGGAGGAGAACTGGATCTACCATGTCTTTTCTTCCATGTTCCTTTTTCTTGGATACTGAAAAGCTATTGATGAATTAGAAGGCAGGCTGTAGTTGCCACCAGCCAGTGGCCTTCACAGAGGAGCCAGATTGTCCATGGAGGCTCAAAGGCTGATCAGGGCTCTCCCTCCCAGGAAGCTCCTGGAATGGTTAGCCTGATATTCTCAGATAACACCAATTAGCAGCAAGCAGATTCAAATTCAAATTCAAAGGGCAAAAGTCTTTTAGCACATAATTTATTGTCAATTTCAATTTGCTGCTTGTGTTTTTATTGATTTTACAGAGGCTCTTGGATGGTTCTGCCCTAGTCATTAAAGTACTAATTTTGTTAAACACTTATTAAGTAAGACTAAATCACAGACTCATGCCAAACCTTATGCTTCAATGCCTGGATGAGGAAATGCAGAGACTGACAGGCTCTGTGATTTCTCTGTTACAAAAAAAAAAAAAGTTATTATGTTCCATTATGTCTGGCCAAAAATTTTTAAGGTTCCATATTAGCAAAAGTAATCACTTTCAGTAGATAATGATTGTATAATTTTATAGGATCATTGTGTCAAATGGTATGTTAAAATTTACTGTTGCTGTCCTTTAAGGTGTTTATCTCATGTGGTAAAATGTAGAAACTTGTTCAGACAAGAACTGTGGGAGTTGAACTTAAATGTGTGAAGCCACTTGAAGAGAAATTGTACTATAAATACTTTCCTAATAAATCAAGAGTTCTTAACACAATCAAAGAAAAATTGAGACCACAGATGTCTGTAACTTCTTTTATGAATGCCTAACTTAATGAAGCCAAGATTAGATAGTGGAAGTGATATTTCACTTACAGTGTGTGTGTGTGTGTGTGTGTGTGTGTGTGTTTGTGTTTTAAGTATAGCCATGTGTTTTAGCCTTTGGCAGCCACCCTTGCCCTCTGCCCACTAGGTTGAGAAGTGTGTGATACCAGCACCAGCTGATTGCTGAGTTCACAAGAACTCAGGTTCCTGGAAGGTTTCAGACATTAAAAGAGAACAACCTAATACAGGCAGCACAAACCTTTACAAGCACATTTAGCAATTTCTCAACACCCAGAGAACACTGTTGTTGATTAGATGAAGACATAAAACACACCCAAGGGAACTGGCCAAAATTAAACATAAACAAATTTTAAAATTCTGAGTTGTTATCTGATTTTCTGTATTATAAAATATGTAAAATGAAATATTAAGATAAAACAAAGGCATAAAAATTCAGTATAATAGTCTTTACTCTCAGTTTTACTCTATAAAACTAATATAGATGAATCTATAGAGAGAAATATTTCAAATTAAACCTGCATAATGTTATACATTCATCTCTGTAATCTATCACATAGCTTTCATGATTTATTTATCTATCCCCATGGTAATTTAACATTATATTCTTTCATAAAAAATACCTACAGGTTAGGCTCTCAGACACAGTAGAGTTAGCCAAGCCCATATAGCCAAGCATTTAGGTTTTACAGTTTTTTCCTCTTATGCTTCATATTCCTGTTCTTAATTACTAAAGTGATGTTCATTGCTGCAACTTTAGAGCTACTGCCAAATGCATATACCTTTGTTGAAAATAAAAGGGAAATATTTTCTTGGGAAGGAAATAGAATAACACCAAAGTGGAGATTAGGAATGAAGAGCAAAAGGAAAGAAAGACCAGCCTCCTCCCCATAAAGAATATATTCATAAACCTGTGGCTGGGTTAATGATTTTCACATGCTGGCCAGAACTTTGCCATGTCAGTTTTATCAAATACACTGAGTGCATCTTCTGTGTGCCATCACGATGCTTCAGTTTTATGTGCTCTTTCTTCCTTTATATTCCCTTCATCTGATAATCAATTATGGTACTTTTAGGCAGCTTTCTCTGTATCATCAAAAGGAATTACTATCTTTGACTGGAGGAATTTGAGTGAATCTTAAAAGAATAATGTCAGAACAGAATTGCAAGGACTATAAATATATAATATGTACATGCATGTGTAAAACACATTCATGCATCACATATAGTATACAGAAGTGCATGGATACACATGTATGTACATATGTGTGCCTGAAAGTGATTCTGTGGAGCAAGCTGAAGGCCATAGACATGCTTGACAAGCACTCTGCCCCTAAGATTCATCAATAGTCCATGGTGAACAAAGTTAGATGGATACACAGGGGACTTGTTGAAGAAGAACTTTGCTGAGGCCTTTAGTCAAGGCCTTTTTGGAAAGATACTGTAAGGATAGTGGTGTGACTCAGAAGAGTCAGCCATTAGGCAAGTCATCAACCCTCTTTATAAACAAGGGAGACCTTGTTGAGGCAGGAACAGTGTCTCTAATGAGAAGATATGGAGCAGAGTTAGAAATTGATGGTGTGGGTGAAAGTGATAGCCTGGTAGAAACAATTCATATTTTACTTTTTGATTTTTACCTAGGTTAGCAGCATACAGTATAGGCCTCTCTTGCAATGCTGGGCAGTAGTAGTTAGGCACAGCTCCTAGTCGCACTATGGCAAAATGGGTGGATAGTTGATACACTATATCAGTTATGTATTGTGGGACAAGTTCTGACATTGGGTGTTGGATATGATAAATGCATTTACAGTTTACAGTGTTGCCTGCTTGGATATAGCCATATGGTAGCTGTGGAGTATCTTTAGTGTGCAAATACCTGTGGTATCAAAACTGCAGCCTAGTATAATTCCATTTACACAAATGGCCCAGCTTGCTTTAACTGTATGTTTTGAAGTCTCTAATACTATAAGTGATATGATCCTGCCTTGGCATGACTTAGACACAGGCCTGGAAAAAAATGGCCATACTTGTAGAGGTGTACAATATTTCTAAGTCTCAGAATAAAGGAAGTTGTCCATAGAAAATGTTCCCACCATGACATTCATGAATTCATAGCTAGGGAGATGGCTCAGTGCGGAAGTGAGCTTGCTGTGTATCTGTGGGTACTTGTTTGATCTTCAGAAAGAATTTTTACCAATCCTAAATCTGATAGGGGACTAATATCCAATATACACAAAGAGCTCAAGAAGCTGAAATCCAGAAATTCAAATTACCCCATTAAAAATGGGGTACAGAGCTAACCAAAGAATTCTCAACTGAGGAATACCGAAGGGATGAGAAGCACTCAAAAAAAATGTCCAACATCCTTAATCATCAGGGAAATGCAAATCAAAACAACCCCGAGATTCCACCTCACACCAGTCAGAATGGCTAGGATCAAAATTCAGGTGACAGCAGATGCTGGTGAGGATGTGGAGAAAGAGGAACACTCCTCCATTGCTGGTGGGATTGCAAGCTGGTACAACCACTCTGGAAATCAGTCTGGTGGTTCCTCAGAAAGCTGGACATAGTACTACAGATAGATCCAGCAATGCCTCTCCTGGGCATATACCCAGAAGATGTTCCAACTGGTAATAAGGACACATGCTCCACTATGTTCATAGCAGCCCTATTTATAATAGCCAGAAGCTGGAAAGAACCCAGATGTCCCTCAACAGAGGAATGGATACAGAAAATGTGCTACATTTACACAATGGAGTACTACTCAGCTATTAAAAACAATGAATTTATGAAATTCTTGGGCAAATGAATGTATCTGGAGGATATCATCCTGAGTGAGGTAACCCAATCACAAAGAAGTCACTTGATATGCACTCACTGATAAGTAGATATTAGCCCAGAAACCTAGAATACCCAAGATACAACTTCCAAAACACAAGAAAATCAAGAATGAAGACCAATGAGTCGATACTTCATTCCTCCCTAGAATAGGGAATAAAATATCCATGGAAGGAGTTGCAGAGACAAAGTTTGGAGCTAATAGGAAAGGATGGATAATCCAGAGACTGCCCCACCCATGGATCCATCCCATAATAAGCCACCAAACACAGACACTATTGCATACGCCAGCAAGATTTTTCTGAAAGGACCCTGATATAGCTGTCTCCTGTGAGGCCTTGCTAGTGCCTGGCAAATACAGAAGTGGATGCTCACAGTCATCTATAAAATGGAACACAGTACCCCCAATGTAGGAGCTAGAGAAAGTACTCAAGAGTTGAAGGGGTCTGCAGCCCTATAGGTGGAACAACAATATGAACTAATCAGTACCCTCAGAACTCATGTCTCTAGTTGCATATGTAGCAGAATATGGCCTAGTTGGCCATCATTGGGAAGAGAGGCCTCTTGGTTTAGCAAACTTTATATGCCCCAGTACAGGGGAACGCCAGGGCTAAAAAGTGGGAGTGAGTGGGTAGGGGAGCAGGGCAGGGGAAGGGTATAGGGGACTTTTGGGATAGCATTTGAAATGTAAATGAAGAAAATATCTAATAAAATTTTAAAAAAAAAATTGGAAGAAGTCTGTCCAGTCATTTCTCTCCTTCCACCTTTACTCTGACTACTGGTCTGAAGGGGACCATTTTCTAGACGTGCAATTCATGCTTTACCACATATTTCTTTTAATACACTGAGACTATCATTTCACTCTGCGTCTTGGCTCTTAGTTTTCACCAGGATTTTGCTAATAGAAGAACCTTCCTGTGAGTGCCATAAAGCAGCAATGTGGTTTCCTTTCCTGTGTGCCTGGATATCTTTGATTGTATTATGGACATTTACTATGAAATGTTTGTAGGAATGACTGGAGCTGGATCCCTTGTTTATCGCTACAATGACAATATCATTCCAGCACCAGGCCTAGACCATGATTCTGGAATAAAGTAGTATCGTGTTAGGGATAGAGAGCCTGATGTCTTCTCAACCAGCTTCCACTGAGATGCCATCCATGTGGAGCTTGGCTTTCCTTTGGCTCATGCCTACTGCCCATGGTGTCACTTTCAGAATTTCAAGTCATACCAGAACGATCTGCAATGGAACCCACTCTAGCAGGCTCTGAACTCCTCTGTTTTATGACTACAACCTCTCACAGTTGGTTCTCTGAGAACCTCCTTTACACTAGAGTTGACCATAATATGTCTCCTTCTTTGACAGTACACCTGAAATTTGTCATCAGATCCTGCTGACTCCACCTCCAGGAATACCCTTAGTCTATGACATCTGTCAATCCACACTAGCATCCCTGTCTTGTCTCCTTCATCCCTCATTCCCTCCTTACTCTGACCTCTGACGGCATTTAACCATTCATGTAAACAAGATCATGGTAGGCTACCATTTTGATACATCTGGTACTTTGCTTTTGATACTTTGATATTTCTGATAGTGAAGATACTCTTCAGCTTATAGTACTCTATTCCATGATGAATACATCACTATTCCTCTATTTCCTAACTGATAAAAATTTGCAATGATTAGAGTTTAAGGCTTCTTATAAATAATGCCAATATGTGTGACCTTGTATGTTTCATAGAATACAAACAAAGGTCTTTTTTAAATGTGTGATAGTTTAAATGAGGAATGTCCCCAAAAGTGTTGGGCATTTGAACACCTGGGTACCAGTTAGTGGGTCTGATTAGGGAAGCTTAGGAGGTACAGAGGAGGACATTGGTCACTGGGGTCTAGTTTTGAGAATTATGCCACTTCTAGTCTCCTCTGTTTTTCTGTGTTCATGGTTGAATTATAATCTCACAGCTTCTGTTACAATTACTTTGCCTGCTGAGTGCTGCTGTGCTGTACTCTTGAACACACACACACACACACACACACACACACACACTCCGTGGCAATGCTAATTGATCAAGGCAGTGGAGATTTTGATGTGTCTCCGTAGAAACCCCACAATAGTTAAACACTTCCCAGCATGCTTTGTGCTTTGCTCGCACGTGCATGCATGTGTTTGTGTGTGTGTGTGCATGTATGTATATATGTGTGGGACAGAGGGAAGCCTCAGGTTTTGTTTCTCTTTAGATATCATAGATTCATCTTGTTTTTTTGAGACATGGTATCTCACTTGGAGCTGGGACTAATCCATTTGACTAGCCTAGCTCTCTAGGAATCCCCACCCTGTCTCTATGTGTCTAATTCTGGATTTAACACCATACCTACCTTTTAAAGTAGGTGGTAGGAATTGAACATGGTCCTCATATTTGTATGGCAAATGCTTTACTGACTGAGCCATCTCCAAACTCTATTATATTTTGTAAGGAGAAGATTTAATTTTTTATTCAAAAGCCTTGCAATACTGCAGAGGCCATATCCTTTCTGGCTGTAAAATATTTTCGGGAAAAACAAACTTTTGGAATGAACCACCCTTGAATGCCACATTTATGACCAAGCCTAATAAAATGTATCCATCTGAGTCATTCTGAAAAACCCTTAAGAATTAACATGGAATTTAGATATGCACACTATAGAAATGTATCTAGTATTCTTAGAAAAGTAAAAATTAATATCTCAGGCCACTATGCTACTTGTAATGCACAGGCACACTTAGCCTTTAATGAAGGAGAAAAGGACTCCTTAGTAGAGCATTGATTCAACATCACTGTTTCTATGTTTTTAGGGTGTTTTTTTCCCAATAAAATTAGCAAATCATTCTCAACTGTATTTAGAAGGAAAAGGTTGTTTGGCTAGAGCTCTCATCATAGAACTTAAAAACAAACAGACAATAAAAAATCAAAAGAACTAATTTTCCTTATCATGGGCAGATGCTTACTTGTGGAAGGTAAAAGGTTGATCACAAAGAATCAGAGACTAGAACAGTGGTTACCCAAGGCTGGGAAGGATGAGAAGGTAAGAAGGAGGGGTGGAGAGAGAGCCTACATGGGCAGAGAGGTAACTTCTAATGTTCTCCAGCACTGTAAGAGAACCATAATTGACCAAACATTTCCAAATAGCTGGCAAAGAAGATTTTGAGGGCTTCTAGCACATGAAAATATATCTGCAGGTCTAAGCTATGCTCATTACTCTGGTCCAACTATGGTACATGTGTATTGAAAGTTTACACTATAACCCATAAGTACATATAATACTGTGTACAAATAAAATTTATTTTTAAAAGAATTAGTGCTCTACAACTTCACCAGTAACTACCGAATCACAATCCTAGATGTGACAGAAGAGTCTGGTTTTCTTTCTACTGTTGAATATAATTACAGCATTTCCCTTATTCATTTCCTCCCACACCCCACTTTCAATTTATGTTATTTTTTTCTGTAAATGCTATTGTCACACACATAAATATTTATATATAACCTTTTGAGTCCATTCAATGTTGGTTTGTGTATGTGATTTCAGAGTTGACTATATAATTCGGTGTATATGGTGTCAGGTTTGGTACTGGCTAACCGATGAGGGGAGTCATCCCAGGGGAGAACTAATTCTCCTACTCTCAGCATTCCTCGGGTGCCTGTAGAGTTTTTGGTTGATTTTATTGTTTATTTTTTAATGTGTATGTGCGGTTTACTTGCATGTACCTTTATATGCCATGTGCCTACCAAATGTCTGTGGAAGCCAGAAGAAGGCATCAATCATATCTACTGGGATTGGAGTTACATATGGTTATAAGCCAGCTGGGGGATGCTGGGAATTGATCATGATTCCTCTGGAAAAGCAACAAGGGCCCTTAACTGCTGAGCCACGTCTCCAGGCTCTCTGCTAACAGTTTTTTTTTTTTATCTAGGAGCATTTACTTTGAGATTGCCACCATCCATGCTAGCATATCTATTGTCATTTTGGCAGCCATGTTGTTGAGGGGTGGTTTCCCTGTAATTTCTTGGAAACACAGTCTCACATCTGATGTCCTGGTACTCTGTTTGCTTGCTTATTTTGTTTTTGTATTGTTTATAGCTTTTCTATGTCCTCTTTTGTGATGTTCTCTAAGCCTTAGGTGCAGGAATTGTATTGAAGATATATCCATCGTAGCTGGAGTCCCAAGGATCAGCTGTTCAGGGTCTAAGTTTTTAGTGATCCCCTTGAACGTCTATTGATTTGTCAGGGATGGAAAGCATTAGTTTGAAAGAGTTGAAACTGCCTCAGTACCAGGCACACACACACAGTGGTCCTTTTATCTTTGTTTGCCTTTTCCTTATCCATGTACTGGGGCAGAAACTTCCTAAAAGAAAGACTTCTGGACTTTCAACCCTGGCTTCTGACAAGCAGAACGAAGGCTTCTGGGCTAAATCCACTCATTTGCCTGGCTTGATAAATAAAGTTGTTTTTGGGTATGATGTTGCCCAACAATTTACATATCATCTATAGCTGTATTCATGCTTCAGTGAGTGGCAGAGTGGTACAGTTGGCAACTGAGCCAGCCTGGCCTGCAAACCCAGAAATCCTTGTTATCTACAACTTTTCAGAACCTGTGTGCTGGTCCCAGAGTAGAAGACTGGGCAGCACATACTGCTTTTCCTTAACCGTGTCTGCTCTAGGTGCCTGTTTCTAAGTGTAATAATACAGTCCGTGTCTTCTTTGTGCCTGACTTGCTTTGCTTCCCATAATATCCACAGAGCTCATCAGCACACAGGAGACCTCCCTTTGCTTTTCAGGCCAACTATTCTTCCTTTGTGTGTGTATTGCATGTATTTATCCACTTACCTACTGTTGTACATTTTAACTGCTTCTGCCTTTTTGCCATTGTGAATACCCTGCTGTTAACATGGGTATACATACTTTTTTTTTCTGGGCTTCTGTTTCCATTATTTAGGATAAATACCCAGAAGTGAGATTGATGGATTAAATGGTAATTCTATTACTATTATTGTTGAGATTGTTGAGAAACTACTGTGCTATTTTATGGAAGCTGCATTATTTTGCAGCCCCACCAACCGTGCACAAGGGTTCTCACTTCTGCACATCTTTGTTAGTTTCTACCGACCTGTTCAGCCTGCTTGCTTTTATGGCAGTGGCTTTATGATTGCGAGGAGAGATCCCACCTGGTTTGTGTTTGCATTTCCTTAAAGATTACTGATACTGAATACCTTTTCATGTTCTTGCTAGCCATATTTGCATTCTTTGGGAAAGAGTCTATTTAAGTTGCCCCATGTTTTAATTGAGTTTATGTTTTTGTTTTTCCTGATTAGGTCTGTATCCTTGGTGTGAAAACCTAGTTAGGTATATATATATAACTTCACATTTTCTTCCATTCTGTAGGTTACTTTTATGTTTTTGATCATGTCCATAGATGCACAGAAGTTTGTGTTTCCAATTTTTGATCATGTCCATAGATCCACAGAATTTTGTATGCCCAAATTGTCTGTATTTACACCTATTGTCAATGCTTTTGGTTTCATGTCCAAGAAACCATTGATAACTCGTGTCAAAAAGCTTCACCCCTAAACTTTTCTTGCTAAAAGTGTAATCTAGTTTAGTGCTGGGATCTATTTTGAGCTATTTGTTCATGGTGAAAGGAAAGAGCCCAGCATCATTGCTCTGTGTGTGACTATCACATTTTCCCAACAGCAGTTGTTGAAAAGCTTAAGTCTCTTGGCTTCTGTGTTTGGTCCTTTCACCACCCTGGTCAGGGGTGACCTGCTGGCTTTCCAGTGCACTCCACTGGCCTCGCTACACATCGCTCTTTATGCTCTCATTGCCTTGTGCGTTTATCACTGTGCCTTTGAAATAAACTGAGATTTGGAAGTATGAGATCTCTAACTTTGCTTTCCCTTTTCAAACTATTTCTTCTTTGGGGATCATCTATACAGTTTTATATATGCACACATTCTTGTACTTGTATGTAGTGAAGTTTGGATACACTGAAGTTAGAGAGACATTGATCTAGGTTGTTTTTTTTTTTAAAGGGAAAATGGAGCATCTATATGCAAAAGCCTGCTGGTTGTTTTCAATCAATTCTTCTTTGAAGAGAACTATGAAATCCTTAACAGAGGGTGGGAGTAGAGGTGTGGTGGAGAATGTAGAAGCAGTCCAGCTTATCTGACGTTGTGACTTTTTGTCGTGAGACTCCTCTGTGTGCCCTAGCAAAGGTCCCAGTGATGATAGGGTCTCATCTTAGGAGGCCAGGCTAATAATCCTGGGGAAAATGGTCATTTTCAGAGACACTGCTGCTATGAAGATCGCAGCAGTGCAACAGATGTTCATTTTGTGCCTGCTGTTTCATGAAAATTCATGAAAGAAACTTGCATTTCCATGAGTCCTTGGGGATTGATTTTTTTCCAGTACTTGTGATAAGAACTTTCCCCCCATGATCTCTGAAGAGTGGAAGGAGCAATCTGCAGTAGGGTGTTCATACATTTTTAGGAATGTGACAGCCTAGTTCGAGGATTTCTTTATTTTTGTTTATAAAATTAATATATTTTAGTATGTGTGTGTGCATGTATGTATGTATGTATGTACGGATGTATGTATGCATGCATGTATGTATGTATGTATGTATGTATGTATGAAGATGATGTGCCTGTTCACATGTTTGTGGGTGAGTATGGGTACATGTGGTACACATCCATGCAGAGACTCGAGTTTCATGCAAAATGTCTTTCTATCTTATATATGACAGCAAGATCTCTCGCTTGAACCCAAGCTCTCTGACTCAACTAGTACAGCTGGCACTTGCTTCCCTAGTTTTCCCCATTTTTTTTCCTCTTAATCTCCTTTCTGTACACTGGGATTCTAAGTGGACTACCACACCCTCCTGGCATCACCTGGGTGCTGGAGAACTCAGGTCCTCTCACTTGTACGGCAAGTGCTTCACCCTCGGAGTCATCCCCTCAGCTCCGAGTTTCAGTCTTTATAAGACACATACCACACGTGAAAGTTAATTAAAGTCCACTGAAGAATGTTTACACAATTTGAGCCAAGAGCCAACTGACAAATTCAAGCCCTACCTGGAATCAATAGTCTCTCTTTTCTCACAGCAGCATTTCCTTTTATATCAGCGAACTGCTTCTAGGCCACTAGCTTGAGGGTGCAAAGGCATCAGATAGAGAAGCACTAATACAGGAAGCCTTTGATTTTAGATCCCTCCTAATCAGATTTTAATGGAAGCTGCAAAATGCTTTGTATAATGAACTCCATCCTAATTATTCATAGGACACATTTTAATTAGAGTTTTCAAATGTGCATGTGTCTGTTTTCCTTTGTGGATAATTGTGTACATAATTTCATATATATGACGCCTGTGTATATGTGCGTTTATCACCAGGGTTGAAGCTTCCCAGGAGTAAACTCAGGGTCCTCTGTTTCAATAATTATTAATGACACAGACGAGAAAGATGACTTTCCAGTGTTTTTGACAACTCTGGCAGAACTCCTTATTCTGTGTTGGTGGATCTTTCACATATGCAAGCTTATTTTTGGTGTTCTAAGAAATCAGAAGTTCACTAACAAGGTTTTTGAAGAACACTCTTGAACTGAATGTACGGGTTCTAGTTGAGTAAGAACAGTGTGTGTCTGGGGTGTGAATGGACCAGCTGGGACACTAAGTTCTCCATGGTGTCCCTAATTCAATAATCACAAGTTTTCCCGTTCTTCCAAAACAAGGCAGCGTTCATGATCGAGAGGAAAAAAACCTGAGCTCAATGTGTACAATTTACAGTTTTGTTCGGTTTCCGGCCTCTGTCATTTAGATCAATCAAAACACAGGCTGCACTGTGACTTCTCAGAACAAGTGACAATGAACTGAAGATCTTCAAATATCTGAGTGTGATTCCCAGATGGGAGAAATGTAGTTTTTTAAGGTCATCCCAGCAGCATGGGAGGCCAGCAGTTTATGCAGGATGTCTGCATCCGTGTTGTGGTCTGCTGTCTCTATTAATAACACCAACAGTGGTTTAGAAAGAATGCACTTTTTCTGTAAGCATAATGGTGTGCTGTCTTCATTATGCAGTGTTTTCTTTTATATTACAACTACCTCTTTTTTAAAACAAATTTTTAGTAATGACACAAGATAGTAACTTTCTGTGTGTCATTTCTGTGCACGTATCTTATACTTTCTCTTATTGGCTGCAGGTCAAGTTCCTGTTGCTTCCCTTCTTCCACCTAAACATGCCCCCTTTTTCTTTTATGTCATATACAAATATATGTCATATGCAATATATTAGTATTGCATATATGTGTGTGTGTCCTACGTATAAGAGAGAACATGTGATACTGGATTTTGCTTTTTACTGGTTGTTGTTGTATTGCTTTGTTTCCTCTATATGACTCTTTCTCTACTTCTGTATTACATGTCTTCATAATATTATGTATTATATATATATGACATATATATATATTTCATCACACACACACATATATATGTATATATATATATATATATATATATATATATATATATATATATTCTAGATTCTGAATGAGGGAAAATGTGATAAACATCCAAGAAAGCTGGATCATTTTGCTTAACATAATGATCCCAACTTCTAGCCATTTTCCTTCAAATGACATGATTTCATTTTTTTCATGGCTGAATAAAACCCCATGTGTGTATACATCAGTTTCTTTACCCAGTTCACTTCATATCTCTTTCTTTCAATCTCCATGTTACAAAGAAAGACCATTTTATCATGGCCTGACATTTAGCATGGCTCTGGTGTTCAAACCTCATTCCAAATAATTTGAGTCAAATTTTATGCTGCTTTTCCCCTGCAAGGTCCCCCAGTGCCACTGTCCTTTAACCTGGCTTGGAGGCTTTCTATATCACTTAACTTTTCTAATGACTTAGGATTTGCCAGTCTGGTCACAACCCACTTTTCTGTTGCTCTTGACAATGACATCAGTACTGGATAGAGTCATCCTATAATGTTAAATTTCATGGTGTTTATGAACACATTAGAGCAGAGAGCACACTGCCTTGTGTATAATGTCGATAATAAAAACATAAAAGAAGAGTTAGGTTGAAAAGAATCATAAGTGAGATGGAGATAATAAATAGGTTGAGGGTTTCAAAGGGCAAAACGAATTGTGACTTAAGCAACCCACCTAATGGGAATACATGCTCCTAGATAGGAAGAAACAGGAGCTCGACGTGAATTTAGGACCATGTCGTACTAAAAACTAGTGTTGAGACAAGCCTCAGAGTAGTGTTGGACAGTGATATCATTTATATCTTTTTCATAAAAGACAAAGCCTGGAAAAAAACATTTTTTATTTGACAATCAGCCCAATAAGAAACAAATGATAAGTTCACTATACATACGTGTATATGTACATGTATATGTATATGTATATATGTAATGTCATATATGTACACACATGACATATACACACAACAAAATTTCACTAGTCATTGAGGAGAGGGTCTGCCCATTAGAAGTAGCAGGAAGAAAAAACAATGCTTAAGCATTCCTAGTGGATGTCCATATACCTAAGTATATAGGCAGTATATAGTGGGTCTCTACGTTTTTATTTTCTTTTAAATGAGGACATGGATTTGGGAGAATATGGCATGAGGTTGGTCTGGAAGGAGATGAGAGAGGGTGATAACCATATTCAAAATAAAATATATTAAATTTCCCAGCCATAAGCAAAATATATTTAAGGTTACAGTATGATTTAAAACAATCAAACAAGCATCCAAAGGGTAACGATGTGTCTGTTCATGTGTATGATCACTAGAAACTTTAGCTGCCACTGTTTCTGAACTCTTCATTCTGTCAATATTTTCTTAAGTTGGATCACCAGTAGTAGCTGCAAAGGATGGCAGCCCATTTAATGTTGAAAACCTTGCTGTATTTGCTGATGTTCCTGTGTAAAGAGTTTTAAGGTTATTTTTTTTAAATAAGAGAATGTTGCCTTCAGCTTAATTAATTAAAAATTTTTAATTGTGTTGGCTGTGAGCCTTGCCACTCAGTGGTGCCAAGAGTTTTATAATTAGCAGGGGCTATGGAATGAGAGATTTAAAAGGGAAATTCTCCCTCTAAGCAATGAAAGCAGCCTCTGGTCATTCCTTATTTTCAGAGAAACTCCCTTGTATAATAAATATTTCCTGTGAACTGGCTAATATGTAGGGGATCTCCATGGGGTGGAGATACTCACTAAGTGATAATGTCTCTGAGATTGGGTACAACATTGTGTGTGTATGTGTACTTTTAAGAGAGGCCTGATTATAGCATTGACCTCTTTCTGTGTAGTGTGTGTGTGTGTGTGTGTGTGTGTGTGTGTGTGTGTGTGTGTTGCAGTGCTGGATGAACTTGAGTTTTCCACATTCAAGGCCAATGTTTTATCACTGAACTCCACTCCATTTCCTTCCTTTAAACTTAGAGAGGTGCAGTGTACCAAATGTAGAATCTGTAATCTGGCTTCGTGGATATGAATTCCTGCCCTGAGCTCACTAGTGACTTAACTCAGGAAACCTCAGTGCTTGTTTTGGGTTTAATTTCATCACCTGTAAAACAGAGCTGATCATAACGACACTTATGCTCCTGTATTGCTGTGAGGATGAAACCCCACCCATTACATAAAGGGCCAGAACAGAGCTTCGAATGGGGAATTGCCCTCACTACAGTTGCTGTTGATGCTGATGTAAGTTTTATCACTTCTATATGCTGAAAGTGGCTAGAGAAATGTGGCCTTGGCTGAAAGATGTGGAAACTTTAAAATTCAGAAGCCCTTGATCTTGTGAATCTCACAGACAGAAATCCTAGCATGGGGTCTTCTTGTAGGCACTGGGAGTAGACTCTTACTACAATCCTATCAAAGGATGGCTGTAGAATGAGGTATGGTGGCACCACTTGTCATCCTATTACTTAGGAGAGTGACTGAAGCAGGTTGATTGTTAGTTCTAGACCAGCATGGGCTACATATCTTAAAAACCAGATCATTATTCTGTCATTAATATCCCATCTGGTCCTCTCAGTTCACTCCTTCGTACCATCAAGGTAGATGGTATTTTGGGAGGCTTGCATTTACCTTTCCTCCCAGAAATAGCCCCTTAACACAGATGAACTCAGACTGTGCTACACATCCTTCTGATGAAGTCTCTCACCATGAAGACAAAATTAGCCTACAAACAGCCCCAATCAAGGTGAAGGCTGATGGGTCAGTACAGCAGCTTTTCATTCACCAGGTAGCACATCAACAAAGTGCTCCGTGCATTCTTGGGATTCCCACAGCCCATTCTGTCTATACCAGAGACCTCCAAGAGCAGCATTTTATTGAGTTTGCCCCGTTGTTATATCAATGTCTGTGTTGCTTTGATCCACTGACCTTTGATTACCCTTGAAATAAACTTTTTGTTCCTAAGGCCTGTCTTGGGCTCTGATTTGTGGGGATCCGAATTGAAGCACACATGTCTCTGAAATCCTAGTGCAGAAGCCAGTGTCCCTGTATATCTATAACAGATGTCATTTGTCCTGGTCATAGCTGACTCTCCAAAGTCTGCCCCAGTGTCTGACAGTCAGTAGAACTGGTTGAATGATTGAGTCAGTGATTGAGTGAATCAACATACTTCTAGGAAGCTGATAAGGAGCAGGTCAGCTGGGGGTTGTTTGCTTTTATTGCCAAGCACTGTACTGAAGACATGGCAAGAGGATGTCAAAGACTCCTCAGAGAGCTCTGTGTCATGCCTGGTTGCCTCCATCTTTAGCCGTGGCATGCTTTCTGTTTTCCCTATGATCACAAAGAAGGGGAATTTGGTAAATATGCTAGTTCTTTGTTTCCCAGAACTGTCTCTGAGGATATATATGTTTTACATTCTGTCAAATAGTTATCAGTGGCCTGCCTCATGAATGATAGCAGAAATGAGTAAATGCTTTGCTGCCCAGATTTTAAGGAAAAGCTTGGAAATCAAATGCACAGTCATGGATACATCATAGTGAGAGATGAAAACTAGGAGAAAAGTGGTCATGCACTTCTTGCTGCAGGAAGACTCAGGTGACCATAACAAAATAAGACTACAGGCATGCTCTGCTGATTGAAGAATGAGAGGCATCCCTTTAGCAATATGGGCATGCTCATGCCTCATATGTTCCAAATGAACACTTGGCACAACTGTTTTTAATACAGTAAGTACACAATTTTAATATTCTAAAGAGGGCAGATTTGATGGCGTTTATAGAATCTACCTAACACCATAGCTTTAGATAATGATCAGGGACAACCTGTACGACTGCTGAGATACAGTGCTATCAGCAGACCACTACTGGAAGGACAATCAGTACAAGCTGAAGAATCAGGGCGTGTCTTTACCAGCCGACTTTTGATTTAACCAGAGCACAAATAATAGTTTCTGTCCTAATTTTTGAATTCCTTCACAGTTATGTGACCCTATTGATCACTAAAGAGGAAGTAGACACCAAGGAAGAGATTTTTATGGATGTTTATAACTATGGAATGGGCCATATTTAGTGCTTAATTGTATATACCACAACCCTGACTATACATTGTGACCAAAGATGGACAAAGGTCAGGACATTTGAATTGAGGTAAAAGGAGTTAAGCTCTAAGCGTGTAGTTACTCTGGCTTTTGTTTAATACCTTGTTAGTTGGCTTTAAAACTATTCTTAGTTGAAGATGCTTTCTTTTTTCCATTGTATAATTTTGGCTTCTTTGTCAAGAATCAAGTGTTCATAGATGTATTAATTTACATCTGGGTCTTCTATTTGATTCCATTGATTCACCTGTCTGTTTTTATGCCAATACCATGTAGTTTTATTTATTATATCTCTGTAGTATAGTTTGAAATCAGGGATGGTGATATTTTAGAAGTTCTTGTATTGTTCAGGATTGTTTTAGCTATCCTAAGTTTCCTGTTTTTACATAAGAATTTGAGTATTTTTCTTTCAAGATCTGTAAAGGATTGTCTTGGAATTCTGATGGGGATTGTATTGAATCTATAGATTTCTTTTGGTAAGAGGGCCATTTTTACTATGTTAATCTTACCAATCCATGAGCATATGAGATCTTTCTACCTTTTGATATCTTCCTCAATTTCTTTCTTCAAAGACTTGGAAGTTCTAGTCAGATAAGTCTTTCACTTGCTTGGTTAGAGTTACATCAAGATATTTCATATTATTTATGACTGTGGTGAAGAGTGTTGTTTCCCTGATTTCTTTCTTAGCCCATTTATCATTTGTATATATGAGGGCAGCTCTTTTTGTTTGTTTGTTTACTTGCTTGCTTTTAGGATAATCTTTTACCCACCCACTTTTCTGAAGATGCTTGTCAGTTGTAGGAGTTCCCTGGTAAGCTAACCAATGACTGGTCCAGCATGAGACCCAAGTCAAGAGAGGGAGATCAGAGGGAGATCATCCCAGAAACTTCCTAAAAAGTTAGGGCCCAGAGGCTAGATAGCCCAGTGACCTAGGTTAGAACTAAAAACAACTGGCAAAAAGTCAGCAAAATGATTCCTATACTGATATATTGGTGCCTAGCCCAATTATTTTCAGAGAGGCTTCATTAAGCAAATGATAGAAACAGATGCAGAGTCCCAAAGCAAAACATTAGGTGGAACTCAGGGAATCCTGCAGAAAAAGAGCAAAGGATTGTAGGAGCGAGAGGGGTCAAGGACACCACACTAAAACCTACAGAATTGACTAACTTGGGCTCACAAGTGCTTACTGAGACTGAACCAACACCTAGAAAGCCTACATCATGGGACTGATGTAGGACTTCTGCATTAAAGTTACAGGTGGATAGCTTGGTGTTCTAGTAGAACTCCTAACAGTAGGAACAGAGCCTGTCTCTTATTCTTTTGCTGACTTTTGGGACCCTTTTCCTCCTACTGGATTGCCTAGTCCAGCCTTAATATGATGGAAGGTGCTTAACCTTACTGCAACTTGCTATGCCAGCCATGTTTTGTTGATATCCCTGGGAGACCTGCCCTGTTTTGAATAGAAACAGAGGATGAGAAGTGAATGGGGAAGAGCAGAGGGGAGGTGGGAAAGGGACTTGGAGGAAAAAGAGAGAAGAGAAACTCATTGAGATATAAAAATTTACAATATAATAATAATAATAATAGTAATAACTGTTCTTAGTTACCACATTACAAAATAAGAGCCAGGATGAAATGCACCAAGGAAGGAGAAATGTTGGGATTCACAAGAGATGTTAAAGACTCTTGTAAATTTATGTTGGGTGTTATTTATGATGGGTGTGGGTGGAACATGGCTGTTAGCGCTATTGTTAAAGTGAAGTAGATGTTGATATGGCGATGGTGGTAGTAATGATGACAATGACTGAGCTTGTACAGACAACCGTGTCATTGGTAATGATGTGAATAACAGTAATATTGAGGGTAGTAGTGGTGGTAGTAGAGGTGATATTTGTAGCAATGATCACAAAAGTGACAGTTTTGGTTGTAATAATGATAATGATGGTGTTGTGATGATGGGGGTGCTCAAAATGTGGATGAAGGGGATGATGTTGGTTGTGAAGATGGTGGCAGTGGTAATTAATGGTGGTAGTATTGTAATCATGTTGGTGACAGTAGTCATCAGTAATTTTGACAGTGTGGATGATGATGGCATTCATCATAATATTGATAGTGATGGTGACAATGGTGATGATGATGGTTCTTATGATGCTGGTAGTAATAGTAGTGATTGACTGATCATTGAAATGGATTGATGATTAATCATGGAAATGTCAGTGCTGGTGATGGTAGTGATGGTACAGGTAATGGTGTTACTGACATTAATGGTTGTAGATATGATGGTTACTGTTGTAATAGAAATGATACTAGTATTTATTTTGCCTTAGGAGCTCTACTTGTCTCTTAATCTTCATAATCATACATAGGTTTATGGTAGAAATCATTCTCATTATAATTACTATTCGTGTTAAAGCTGCAGGAACAAGCCTTGAGAGGTCCCACAATTAATATGTTATAGAACCTAGACTTAAAGTCACGCAGGCTGATTCCAGAGGCCACATGCTGAATTCCACAAAGTCTTAATTCTAATCTAACATCTTATTTTCCAATTTAAACGCATCAAGCTCAGGACCATTTGGATTCAGTTCCAAGCAAGACCCTGTGTCCCACTGCTAAGGGACTTCAGAGTGTAATGAACAGAAAATTGTGCTCAGATCCTGGGGTTAATGGCTGGAAGGTGCAACTTCACCAACCACAACTTTATTATCCAAGCAACAATTTCATTAAGTAGGCAAGCAACTCACAAGGGGGCTGTGAGCAGGAAGATGTTCTGTTTTAAAGGTCATAAGCTGGCTTCCCGAAGACTTAAATAAGTCAAAAAAAAAAAAAAGATGTGATCTGCAGTGCAGCTTTATGCATTGTCTGAGTACACTTCCTTCAGTGGTATGCCCTAGGATCCCTCCTGCTCTTGGATCCACCCCTTGCAAGCTGTCTTACACTCCACAGAGTGGTATCTATGGGCTTATGCAGACTGAGTGGCTAAGTCCTTATCTCTTGTCATTCCAATTTTCCTTGAATCACTCAGTAGCATGGTTTAGCACAAAGGGAACTATTTCCAGAACACAAAACCAAATAATCAACTTTGATGGACAGCTCATTTCTAGGAAAAGTAACTGACTTTCTAGAGCAAGTGAAAATATGTGACTTTTGTCTTTTATCACTTAAATGTATTTAACACGAATAAATTGTGCTGAAAGAAACTCTGGTAGTGGGTACTAGCCTTGTTCTCATGTTCAGAATACCATCATTCTCTAAGAATGTCAACATTGTGGGATTCTTGGTTATCACAATACACAATATGCACAGTACACAATAAACAGCTAACAGTGCATAAAGTAATAAGAAAGTCTAAATATTTAGCAGATGGTCCAAACATGTCAAGCACTGAACTCCTAAGTAAGGTCTCAATAAATATTCATGATCATTGCCATCTCTCCTACATAGATGAGTTAGTCAGAATGAGGGGAAGTTAAGCAAAAATGATATAGTCAGGATTTACACCCCTAGCCTTTTTTACTTGTGGTATGGAGTGGAATGAAGTTACACTAACTGAAAGGTTGCTACATTCCATCTAGACCTTTCAAGAAGAATGCTGTAAACTGGGCATGATGTGCATACTTCTAATCCCTATAACTGGAAAGCTAAGGTAGGAAGATATAGAATATGTATCCAGCTTGGGCTACCTTGTCAAGGGCATGAAAACTTTGTTTCCTAACTAAAATGCAAAGACCAGGAACAAATGGAAGAGTGATGTAGGAAGATAAAGAATATGTATCCAGCGTGGGCTACCTTGTCAAGGGCATGAAAACTTTGTCTCCTAACTAAAATGCAAATGGAAGAGTGATGTAGGAAGATAAAGAATATGTATCCAGCTTGGGCTATCTTGTCAAGGACATGAAAACTTTGTTTCCTAACTAAAATGCAAAGACCAGGGACAAATGGAAGAGTGATGTTGGTTTATGAGTAGGTTAAGAGAACTTCTGAAAAACACTCCATGTCTCCCAGCTCTAGATTCTCAATCAAATGAAAATCCTAATAGCTAACTCTTTCAGATTCTTGCATTAAGGGAGATGTTATTTCCCAGTCATCAGTGCTTCCTGTTGTTTTCACTCGCTGGCCAGTGCCCACATCAAGGCAATAAGTCCCTAAGCTAATGATTCATCTCCAAGCTAATGAAGGTTAGATTTGTCATGTGTTTCCTTCTGGGGGGTTTCGAACTCTAACCTCTAAAGGCCATCTGGTACCCAGTATTAGTCTTTCCATCTCTGTAGTACAGGGATTACCATACCAGGTTCTATGGTTCATGGAACCATCGTAAAAGGTCCTTCTCAGAATAAGTCTGAGAACAAGAGAGTAGTGCTGTAGGGTCCTGTACACATTAACTCACTGCAGGTTCTGGGAAGCCCCACAATGCAGCTTCCTGTAGAAACCTTTCACAGTGGGATAACCATTCTCATATCACTTTGAGCAATATTTTATAATGTGTGGTTCCTTTAAAGAGATCCAAGCATGACAGCTTAAAGGCTTTTTATCTTATTTATTACTGATTAATTAATTTCTCATAGCAACTCTTCTAGGAATAGGGCTGCCCAGGCCTGTAGAGACACGGAGCCTTAGTGACATTAAGTTGACCCTCTGCAATGGAGCCCTTACTTTCTAAATTATATAATTCTAAGAATTGAGACACTGGGCCAAAGGGCAAGCAGGAAGTATTTCTCTAAGACATTGTTCCAAGCCTTTCTGATGCTCTCCATTTCTGCTGCTCTTAAGCAGTCAAAGACCACCCAACCGGGCCATGGCAGCCACCGCCTCCAAGTCTGCCCTCTTCCCATCATGTATTGAAGAGTGCTTCTTCCTTCAGCAGCTCTGCATCCTTCCCCAGGTCAGCTCTGTCCTCTCCTTCCTCTCACCTTCTTCTAAAACAAAAACACCAAGTTTGTATCACAGGTTAAAAAGATCTTTCACCCCTTTTCTTACTCTCTGACCTCCGCTCACCTCATTCTCTCTTTCTCTGTTATATCCAAGCAGCATTTTTATCCTAATTTATCAAACTACTTTCTTCAGCAGGGCCTTTGCCCTCCTCGTATTATTTTTCTAAAAATCTCTTTCCTTACCAGAGATGGGTCTTTCCCATGAGTATCTCAGCACACATGTCATTTTCTTACAAAGCATCACTCTTCTTTCCTAAGATAGGAAATTCTGATTTTCTGGTTCCCTTTCTGATTCCCTCTTTTCTGGTTTGTTGAATCATCTTTGTTTCAGTTACTTACTCTTCCACTGATGGCTAGCATATGCATTGTCTGCCTCCCTCACACAGAAGACAAGAGTCATGAGTTGGCAGAGCCTTATTCTAACTATGGATTGCTACCATCATGTAACTGTGTAATGCATGTAACAGGGTAGGATCTTACAGGGTAGGATCATATTACTAAATAATATGCCCTGCATACTTATCAGAATGAGTTAGTATGTAAAAAAAAATGCCCAGTTGAAGGAGAACAAGGCCCTCTGAATCAACTAAGCAAGGCACATATGACCTCATGGAGACATAAGCAGCAAGCACTGGCCCTATATACATTTACACCAGGTCCTCTGTGTATATATTATAGCTACTCGCTTAGTATTTTTATAAAACTCCTGACTGTGAGAAGACCTGGGTCTTTGACTCTTGTGTCTACTCTTAGGACTCTTTTTATCCTGTTGAATTGCTTTGTCCAACTTTGATATGATAATTTTTGATTCATCCTATTTAATGTTGCTATGTTTGTTGTTATTGCTTAGAAGCCTGTTCTTTTCTAATGTGAGACAAAAAGGAGGTAGATATGAAGAGGATGGATGGTGGGGATTAACTGAGAGGAGTAGAAAGAGGGGAAACTATAATCAGGGTGTATTTTATGATAAAAGAATCTATTTTAAATAGAAGAAAAATGCTTTAAAAAATGCTCAGCTGAACTGTATTCCTTCAGGAAGATTCCAAAAACCAGAAATGATAGATCACTTGTGATCTTTAAAACCATGGCTAAGTGGTGTTTATTTTTTCCTTATAAGTGGCACTCTCATACTTTATCTATGTTCTATCCACTATGGGTAAAATACAATAGCACCCCTCCATGATCATCTCTGCACAGGAACACACACACACACACACACACACACACACACACACACACACACCAGACTACTGGCTTTCAAAGCTGCTCATGCTGACCAACTAGTTGATTTGTGTTCTCCCTAGAGAGTGTGAAGGTTAATTAGTGTCAAGAACCCCTGTTCTGCAGTCCTGCATCCTTACTTGTAATTTTGCTTGCCTCCTACTGTTATGTTGTTTCCTTTATTTGACCCACAGCTGTCTTTATTATTGTCTTCCCAGGTAGATCAAGTGAACTTTATAGCCATTGCTGTGAGCTAGTCACTGTACAATGATTGTCTATTTCTTAGCTCCTGCCTGAGCTAAGTTGGATGGCACATGAACCTTGCTGTAGGAGGCTGGGCTGCATCTAGACAGGTTAGCAGTCTGCGTTCACACTTCCCATAGGGGAGACATTAGCTCTAGAGAAGATCATATGGCCATAGCTGCTAGCTTTCTGGGATGGTATATTCAAAGAGGAAAGAGACCATATAAACTAGGCAGTATGGTTGGTGGAAGGGAGAAAGGAGACATCCAAACTATCTAGATCAAGTGCTCTTATGTGGACCAAGGGCACAGAAATCCTGTAAAGGCAGGAGTGGGTTGCCTTAGGAGGTAAAGTTCTTTATGAGAGAAGGATTTGAAAGGATCCCTGAGGTATATACAGTGATTCCCCCATCATAGATGCATCAGCAAGCTACAACATGGAACTCACTCACCTGAAATCCTGTATAGTGCATATCTGTAAAACGAGCACACGTGAGTCTATAGCAATTGTACTATATGTTTGATGCAGCCTGGACTGCATAATAAAGGTTCAACACCTCCACCAAGAGACATATTAAAACTGCTTATTTGCAGTGAGCATATTCACAATGTACTTTTTTAGTGAACAAGTGTAGGCTTGGCTTTTCTTTTGTCTTTACTACATAAGCAACATAGTATAACAATATTTGTGTAGCATTAATATGATATTAGACAACACACTATAGATAATATAAAGTTAATAAGAATTGCATGTAGGTTACATGAAACTACTGCATGATTTTATGCAAGAGACTTGACAACCTGGGTGGACTTTAATATCCATGGAAGCCTTGATTCAAGCCCCAGGATACCAAGAGAAGTCTGTAGCAGTTCCTTTGTCAAGTGTAATTATTTCAAAGTCCACAAGGCTCCTTATTTAGCTGCTGTCATTCAGAGTGACACATTGAGTGCTGGGTGGTTGTTTGCACCAGGTTGAGGAACATTTGGTTCTTGCTGTCAGTCAGTGTCAGTGGCCTGCTGGAGTCTGTCCCAAGCACATTTCCTTAGAGTTGGAATGTTTGAACTGAGTTTAGCTTTGAAACACTGATGTCCTGAAACTTAGTCTTTTCTTGGAGCTTCAAAATGATCTATGGGCTTGAGTAGAGAAGAGACTGTGGGCTCCATGCTATTTTCCTGGAATTGTTGGCTATGTTGGGGAAACATTAAAAGACAGCAACAGGTAGACTGCATTCCCAGAAAGTTCTGTTTGGGGGAAGACAAGGACATGAATTTCTGATTCCCTTTCTTCCTTAGTCCAATGCCATTATGTTCTGGTTGAAACCAATTTTAGGCTTCATGGAGCAGATCTCCCTTGCAGGACACACACACACACACACACACACACACACACACACACACACACACACACACACGTGCGTGGGTGGTGGTGGTGGTGGTATGCATATCCCACACTACATATGTGGAGGTCAGAGGAAAGCACTGGAACTAGTTTGCTTCGTCTTCACCACATGGATTCTAGGGATGGAGCTCAGGTCTTCAAGCTTGGCCTCAAGCATCTTGACGTTCATCATCACTTCCCTGGCCCATACATTTTCTCTTACATCGAATGATGTTTGAACCAGTATTGGTACATGCGGCTTCATGTTCTGTTTTTACCTTCTGAGTTCCTTCACAATGATGAATAACTGTTCACCTCTCAGCCTACCATGTTACATTCTAAACATACAGAGGAAGGCTATCATATCTCAACTGGTTATATATATATCCACAAGACTTGAACATAGAACATATAGTTATTTGGCTGAGCACATCCACCTGCTAGCAAAGAGGAGAGGAGAACAGATTTAAGGTAACCATTTCTATTAGCTACTCTTCTATTGCTGTGATAAAATACCATGACGAAGGCAACATAGAGAATAAGGAATTTATTTAGAATTACAATCTAGAGAGACAAGAATCTAAGATAGTGTGGTGGCTAGAGGTAACAGCTGACAGCTTACCTCTTGAACCACAAGAAATAAACAGAGAACAAACTGGAAGTGTCATGTGACTTTGAAATCTCAGAACCTGACCCCAGTGACCTGTTTTCTCCAGCAAGGTCACATCTCCTAAACCCATCCAAACAATATCACCACGTATAAAACACAGATTTAAACTTTTGTATCAAAGAGAGGCATTCTCACACAAACAACCATGCCACTGAACAACATCTGCCATGATACACGTGTCGCTTGCTGAAACTGAAATGGTCATGATTCTTTTCTTGGCATCATCCAAATACATGGTCTGAGACACATGTCTTGCACGTCTGAGGTTCTGAACTTAAATGCTGGCATTTCTTGATGTCCAGATAGCATGGGAGAAGAAGCAGATGCTAATGTGGCTCTTATGCAGGAGAATGAACTTTGTCAGGTTGCTAAGCAACTTTAGGCCTGTGTTTTCTGGTCACACACCACTATCTCTCATAAGTTGTTTTGAGATCTGAATGGCATTAAGTATAAAGGACTTGGCATTGTGCACGGGAACATAATAGATGGTTGATAAATGTCAGTGATATTTTTTTTATGTGCAAAGTTGGAGGTAGTGCTTTAAGGATCATAGCATTTGGACTTGCCAGATCATTTATTTAAACAGCTGTGATAGAATGAAAATTTTAGTTTTTCTCATTCCTTTAAATCTGTCAAGACTCTTTGAGGCCAACAAGATGGTTCAGTGGATAAAGATGGTACAAGCCCAACGACTATAGTTCAAATCCCTAGAATTAGTATAAAAGTAAAAGGAAAGAGCCTGAGTGTCCTGAGACCTCCAAGTATGTACTGTAGTATGCACTCACATGCACATAATACACACACACACACACACATATACACACACATGTACACACACACACACACACGTGAGTGCGCAAACACCTACTAATAATTTTTTAAAGTATTTTTCATATTATATCTAAACAACACCCACTATGATGAAAGTACATTCATTTATCAACATGTAGGGGTTGTGTGTATGTATCTCCAGTGCAGTTATCCTGTCCTTCATTCAAATCCAGGTAGCATGGCTCTGTCTAACAAATGGACTAAACTTCACTTTCACATGCTTAAATAACTTGTCAGCCAGGAAACAGAGCAGATAAGACTTGAGGAAGATAGATGTGTGTACACTCAGGTTTCGACTGATGGATTTCTGCCAAAATGTGGGAAGATGGACTTTGATTTTCATCCCAGCCAGAGAGGGCAAGAGTCAGAATTTTACAAGCTCATCCCATGCAGAGGAACTCCACTGCACCAAAAGTCCGCAGAGGGAGGAAGTAAGCATGGAAGAAAGTGTGGTCTCCAGAGTTCTATTAGATGGGGTTCTAGCCATGGGCGCTTGGAATGAGCTCAGATTTCACTCTAGGTGACAAGAACATAGCTCTGCTGTGAAGCAAAGCGTGCGGGGGCACACACACTCACACACACACACACACACACACACACACACACACACACACACGTCGTGTTATATTGAAATGAAGGGGGACAAGAATTATGAGCACTGCAGGGCAGCTGCTGCATGTCTGATGACAAGTTGCATGCCACTTTTCCATAGTGACTGTTCTTTACCTGGAACAGATTCTCCATGGCAACCTTTCACAGGGTGCTTCTGTCTTTCTAAAATGTATACATTGGGAAGGAGGTAGAAAACAGAGGCCTGAGTCCCTCCATAATGAAAAGGAAGGGTTTCAGGCTCTAGATAAAGAGTTGAGTGATTCTTTAGTTCTTATTTTCTGACATTTCTTCCTTTTTGGATGGGTATAGGTGGAAAGACGGGATTAAAATTCACTTTGTAGACACCATCAGTTAGCATCCCCATGAAACACGGTTAGAGTATATTAGCTGTTCTCAGTGACTTACATTTTGGCCCAGTAATTTGCTGAAATATCAAAGGACACTTTGGCCTCCCTCCACCTGCTAATTAAAGACTGCTCATCAAGACTCAAGTTCTGAGGACTTGGTAGGAAGAAAAGAGTCTCAACACAGTATTTACAAAGATGAAAGTTTTCAACAGAGAGAGCTGAGAGCCCCAGAATTATCATGGTAGGAATATTTTGCTACCTGAAGTCTTTCTTCAGGTCTCAAATGGAAGTGATTTGTAGCAAAACCTTTCCTTTGCTCACATGAAGCAAACATACAACCTCCTAGAAACAGAAAAACAAGGCAAAGCCTACAAAGAAGCCCTCAGCTTGTCACCTTAGACTGCTTCATACAGATGCCCTGATCTGATTGGTTCCCCCAGAGCATTTACCTCTCACCCTTCCTTCAATACTTCACCATCCTTTCAAAAATAACATATCCTGTCTGATTATACTAAGAGACAAGATACAATTTTAAATGATTGTTCTATAAAATGAGTGAATTAAAAGTTGTAGTATACTTGTAAGTAAAACTTACAGTAGAGGGCAGGTATATAATGCAAACTAGAAAGTTCTAGAAGCTTGTTGGGTTCCTAGAATATAGAAAGGGAAACAAAACAAAAACTGTGGTAGCTTTGGGAGTTTTTACACTCTGGATCTCACCATTTGTTCCAGTGAAGTAGAGAGTGAGAAGGATGAAGAGTGACAGCCACACAGGCTGCTGACCCTGGCGGGGTGCCCCTTAGACCTGTAGTTGTATTGGTCAGCTGTGGGCAGAAAGTGAGAATATAAACATTAAATTATGGCAGGCATGAAAGGAAAGGTACAGAAAGTTCATCTTCATATCTGCCTGGCAGGTCTGCTTGGTGCTTTCCCAAATAAACTCCTGAGAGAAAATAGAAGCTGTGATTTTTAGCAAGAAATGGCAATAGTATTGTGGGTAGGTACTAATGTACTAACCATATCCAAATCTGTTTCTTAGTACTCTGTAATTACCCCTTTCAAAGCTCTTTTATTTTTGTCAAATATTCCAGTGATAATACATATCCTTATCTCTATTTGTTTGATATGTGTGTGTGTGTGTGTGTGTGTGTGTGTGTGTGTGTGTGGGTGTGGGTGTACGGATATACATGTAGATATGGGTGTATGCGTATATGTGTATGCACATATATGTACAAGTCAAGGGAGAACCTCAGGTGTTGCTCCCCAGATGCTTTCCACTTAAGGTTTGAGGCAGAATCTCTCAATGACCTGAAACTTCACCAAATAGGCTAGGCTAGGCTAGGGGTTGGTAAGCTCCAGGGTTCTATCAGGGTTCCCATTCCACCATCAATGGACTAATAAACACATGCCACTATAGCTAGTATTTTGTGTGAGTTTTGTGCATTACACTAAGGTGTCATGCTTGGGAAGAAAGTTTTTAATTCTCCAAGCCCCACATATGGTAATCTTAGTAGTAAAGTGAATAAAATGTAGATTCAATGAGCATATTATTTACCTCTTAAAAATTCAGGTAAAGAACTTGACATTGTCTAATGAACCTATCTGAAAATGCCCAATGTATAGAACAACTCAGGATGTCACCTCCTATTTAAGGGTCATAAAAAGAGTTATGTAGCAGAGAATGCATGATTTCTTTTTTTATCTAACCTCCTTGAAGCTGAGCCATGTAAAGACAGTATTGTCTGGATTAAGAATAGATTTGATACTTAACTGTGGGCTGAATCACTTATGAGCTGATGGTGTAAGATTCCCACCCCTTCTTCTCCAAGTCTCATGACCATATTCATGGATGTCATGTGGATGTGGTAGAGGCACGATGTCAAAGTTTTCAGGAGCATTGTATGAGTATAGTGGCTTCTGTGTTAAAATAACATGAATTGTCTATTGCCAAGGTTTGCGTTTGTATAGTTAAAGGAACAGATAGTGTTGACTAAATCTACCCCTTAAAATAAAACAGTGTTAGAGTACACTAGGCCACTGTTTTCTCATGTGTCTGATAGGCACTCCTTACCCCTGAGCAAGTCATGTGAAATTACCAGTGTAAGCATTTAGTACAAGGTGTGGATTCAATCACATTGGTAGTTGTAGGAGTGAGTGATCCTGATGCTGTCCTGTTCCCCAATTGGTTCTTGATCTGTCAGTAAAGAAGCCATGGGCCAATTGCTAAATGGAAGGAATAGGCAGGACTTCTGGGTCCCTGGAGGAAAAGGGACATACACAGGGAGGAGAAGAGAGTTCAACATGCTTTGGAAAGAGAAAGGACAAACAACCATGTGAAGTCTTGGAAGGAGCTGTGGCCTGTGGCTCTTCCTATAGGTGGGTGGTCAGGGGTGTTTAGCAGGGACTAGATGTATATGAACAACTTTAAGTTTAGGGCAGGTGGGAGGTGCAGAGATAAGAATGTAAATAAGGGCACACTTCCATAGGCAAAAGATAGTAGCACCTAACAATTGTGTCCAAAGGAAGTTAAAAATGAGCAACCTGTGTGTGTGTCTTTTATTCATGCATTCAAGGGAATCTGGGTGAGGGCTAGTAGCACAGCCCATTCCCAGAGCTTAGGCAGGATAGAAAAGCTTCATATCACAGTTAGTCATGTATCATTATCAAGAATAATTGGCTTCCATGATGAGAGACAATCCCAATGAACCACCATATGGCAATGCCTCTGTTTGGTGAGTTACCTCTCTTAATGTGGCCATGCAGAATCAGGCATTATATTTCTGATGGGAAGAAATTAAACCTTTAGAATTCAGGAACTCATTACTGACCTTTAATTGTTAAGGAATTCCAGTAGGATTTTGGATGCGTTGTTACCATCATCATTTTAAAGACAGTATTTGTTTATGTTAACTCATGCAAACATTGATATACCAAATGTCAGGTCAATTAGCCTTAGAAATTAATTACGTATTTAAATAGCAGTAAGATGAGAAATACACACCACGGAAGTTAGAGTTGGGAATAGACTCGGTAAAGTGAACACAGTTTCAATAATATATGGGGGATGAATAATTCCCCACCAAACACCAAAGTAATAATGCACTGTAAGTACTGCTTTCCCTGTAGACACTGCCAGGAATTCAGTGGGAAACAAGTTACATTATGAGGAAATATTGATTCACTGTGGGCACAGTGAGTCCTGTTATGATAAAGACAGTCTGTGGCCATTTGTTGTCTTTTTTATTTTTTCATTTCCTTCTTGAAAGAAAAAAAAAAAAACTAAATATATGCCTTGCTTACTGTAACCAAGACATTTAGATTGCATCCTTTTATAGAATAAAAAGATTTATTGGGCTTCAACTTTTTCCCCCATGGCTTGGATACCCTGAGGTCATGAAAAAGTTGAGCTCATTCCATTATACAAGCTCTGGGTTTTATACTTATATTAAGTCTGGAGCCTAGTATACGAATCTATCCCAGTCCATAGAAAGTCTTCTCAGGCTTATCTAGACCCCTGCAATGCTGTATCTCAAACCAGGGCAACATGGCAAATAGAGAATATCACACTGAATAACACAGCTCTTTATTGGGACTAGCTCCACGGCTCACTGCCAGTATAATACAATACTGGGTCAAGTTTCTCCATGGCACTCTGTGAGATAATAGTTGAGATAATAGTTCTTCACTGGTGGAGGAGTTGCCAGGGTTACCTGAAATGTTGCATGTAGATTTTTAAATATGTACTGCATCAATGCTAGGTCCCATCCAAGTTGATGTACCTGTGATTGCTGTGGCCTGGGTCCAGTCTTGCATGTCAAACTACAGCGAGTAAAACCTAGTAAAAAGGACTTAAAAAGTGGCCTCATGAGAGCCTGTCCTAGCAGCCATCCACACTCAGATTAGGTGGAAGGAAATCTGGTGATGGTAGCCCTTGGCATTGAGTACTAACATTGATTTGCCACTGTGCTTGCTTGTAGATGAGTGCCTTTTCTTAATCCCTGTGCAGAGTTGTGGCCTGCTTCACCTTCAGAAGGAAGAGATCAAGTCTTAGCAGAGGTGGTCCTGAACAGCACTTCCCCTTTCAGAAAGCCCTTCCAGATTATATTACTGCATTTTTCTAGCCAAGTGATGTTCTTTCTCATTTTAAGGGCATTCAATGATTTGAGATGATCTTTATGGAATTTGGGCATTGGTGAGATGGCTCAGCTGGTGAAGGCATTTGCTGCCCATAACTGGAGACCTGAGTTCCATCCCTGGAACCCACATAAATGTAGAAGGTGGAAACCAATCTCATAAAGTTGTTTCCTTGCTTTCATATATAATACACATATTCTTCACACACTAGAAATAGATAAATAAATAATGCTTAGAGAAAGTCAGCAGCACTCAGTGTAACCACTAATCCCAGCTTATAGGACAAGCTAATCCTCTCTGGACAATTAAATATTGTTCATTTCCAGGGCTTCCCCACTAAATGCAACACAAAACCTAAACATGTAGCTCTTTTACTATGCTGCTTCCTAGAATTCACCCAAGAACTATGAATACTCTGACCTACCTTCCTTAAAAAGCCCTCATTCTCAGAGTGACCTCAGCAGGCTTTTGTAGATGTCACCTGAGTCTACTGGGCAGAGAGAAAGATGGCTGAAGTGTCCTAGGTTAGATTCCATATGACTGTAGAGTTACACAACCATGGATCAGTATGTAGAACATTGTACCCAGACTGTCCTTTCCTTCTTCCTCTAAGATCCTTAGCTTTAAAGTCTGAGAATAATGAAAGGAAGACAAAGATCAGTGTCCAGCAGTACTTGGTTAAGATCCTACTTCCTCGGGCTGCCAAACTGTTGCATGATGGATAGGTGACACTGGCATGCCCCGAGTTGGACATGATTTTAATGAACTCACAAAAATACCTTTTCAGCCCAGCTGTTCCTACTCATGATTTCTGCCCATGATTAACTCAGTTTTGGAACCACCCACAACATGTGATGGGAAGGAAGAAGGTTCCAAGGACCTTTATTAAGAAGGAGAGCTTGAGTGGCCAGCAAGACAGCAGAGAAGACTGATTGCCATCTATCTATTCTGCTTCTTCTCCACGACTCATGGCCTTCTTCATGAATGTCATGTGGGTGTGGTAGAGGCACAATGTCAAAGTTGTCAGGAGCATTGTGTGAGTATAGTGGCTTCTGTGTTAAAATAACATGAATTGTCTATTGCCAAGGTTTGCATTTGTATAGTTAAAGGAAGAGATAGAGTGTTTACTAAATCTACCCCTTAAAATAAAACAGTGTTAGAGCGGAAACCTAGCAGTACCCCTTATGGAACACAGGACACTCACTATGCCACTGTTTTCTCATGTGTCTGATAGGCACTCCTTACCCCTGAGCAAGTCATGTGAAATGACCAGTGAAAGCATCTAGTATAAGGTGTGGATTCAATCACATTAGTAGTTGTAGGGGTGGTTCTGATGCTGTCCTGTTCTCCAATTGGTTCTTGATCTGTCAGTAAAGAAGTCATGGGTCAACTGCTAGGTGGAAGGAATAGACAGGACTTCTGGGTCCCTGGAGTAAAGGGGCAGACCATCTATCCTGCTGGTTTCTGGTTAATTCCTTGCCATCTCAATCAACTTGGATAAAGTTTGCTCTGATGGCACAAGGAGACACATGACCAAGGCATGAGCAAAAGAGAATAAATTCTGATTTCTCAAGTGGCTTTGGGAAATCTCTTTTGTCAGCTGGCCTTGACAGTCAAAGGATGTAAGTGTGGCTGACCTTGAAGCTGCCTCTGCAGGAAGCCTTGATGAAGAATGCAGCCCAAACAAAAGAAAGACAACCATAGAGACCAGTTTGTAATGACTTATTTTGAGAGCTGAATTCTTCCTCATTGAGATAGCTGTTTAGGTATCTCATCTGTGCTTAATAAGGATGCATAGACATCTTCCTTCTTATTCCTTAAGGTAGTTGGAGTCCACTTTCGGTTATCTGTCACCAAAAGAGATGTGTTCAGTAAATGTGATTCCAACTCAGGTATTTTCTACCTGGGTCACTGTGCCCTTTGCCGTGATGTAACTCTACAGAGTCCCTGTAGAACCTGAGGTTTCCAAGGTTCTGAAATAATAACCAGATCTTACTGACATATTATGGAGAGAGAGAGAGAGAGAGAGAGAGAGAGTGAGAGTGAGAGAGAGAGAGAGCGAGAGAGAGAGAGAGAGAGAGAGAGAGAGCAGAAGTAGGCTCTGTGAGTGATTTGTTTCATATACTTGGAAGCACTAGCAATTAGTGAAACAATTTAATTTAAAAAAAAAAAGATTTATCTCCTTTAGGGGAATTAGGACCTGATAAATTTGACAAACTTAAATAAGTTGCTCAAGGTCTTATGCCAGCCACTAGTGAGTAAATATAGAGCTATAATTTTCACCTGCATGGAATAGAAAGGCAAGCTGGGAACCTCTAACCTTCCACATACAAGGACGCTCTACATTCAGCCGCCTTCTTTTCTAGTGGTGTGCCCATAGCTCTTCCCTTCATTCTGTTTCCATGGTGCACTGTACATTGATGTGCCTTGAACATTCTGGCATTTGCATGGGGGTGGGAAGCCTTCCTCCAGACCTCAGCTTCAGATGCTGCCCACCTAACCATCTGTGGCAACAGATTTGTGTGTTATCAATTAAAGTCTAAAGGAAGTTGGCAAAGCCTCCTACTCTAACAGGATGGGCTAAAGACGTTCCTGTTAAGACAGAAATGGGTTGTGTCTATGATGGTGGTGCCTGGTAGCTTTCCAAGAACACTTTAAATATACCCCATGTCATGAATCGCCTAGCTTGCATTCACTTTCAGACATTCTTCCCAGAAGTGGCTCTCTTCCATAAACTGGACCTGTGCATAGCTGGACAGGGCTGCCCCGTGGAAAGCAGAGCAAAATGCAGTTTGGAGAATCCAGCCTTGTGAATTTCACATTGACATTCACTTAGGAAATTACCCCTTTTTAAAAAAAAATCTGCAAAATCTTCATGTATCTATAATTATAATGCTGAATTCCATTTACAACCACAGAGTCCTTGGTTGCAGCTGCTCAGGAAGACCATGCAGCCCTTTGAGCTGTCTCCCTTGGGCACTCCAACAGAACTAAGTACACGGGATGGACCGCAGTTCTAACCCAGAACTCAGTCTCAAGCCCATGCTTGAAATCTGTGAAAAACAAAAACTTTTATAAAACTGGATTAGTGAAATATCCATGTAGAGATAATTATGTTGATCATTTCTTATATGTTACTCCCTATGTTAGATCCCTATGTTAGGGGTTAGCAATATGTGATTTCTGTTCTGAAAGCATTTAACAGTTACTAAGACTATCTGGTTAGTCTGTATTATTATTTACAAAGGTTTTTTTTTTTTGTGGGTGAGAGAGATTACTCAGCAGTTACGGGCACTGGCTGATCTCCTAGAGGACCCATGCTCAATTCCTAGCACCCCTATGGTGGCTTACAACCATATGTAACTCCAGTTGCAGGGGATATATCACTCTCTGTGGCCTCCATAAGTACTGCACACATGTGCACAGACATCCATTTAGGCTTAACACTCATACACATAAAATGAAAATAAATTAATTTTTCTAATAAAGACTTCTACAGTGGGTTATGAAGCAATGTGTTCCTGAATCACAAGAAATTTAGTCTCAGTATAGTTAGGCCCGTATGGCACAAACATTACATTGTCTGCCCTCCTCCCAGCTTTACCATTGCAAAGTATTAACTATGGGCCCAGAAGACTCTTTGTTGTGAGGCCGATCTCGGGCATCTCATCATCCTTGGAAACAGCTAACTTAGTGGTAACCTCGGTTTTTCAGTTTTAACAAAAAAGGGCCTTCGTGCATTGTCACATGTCCCTAGGGTGATTGTAATGAGGGGGACTCACTCCAGGATGTGAAGCACTGAGTTAAGCTAAGATTAAAGATTAGGGGTTTACAGGGAAATAGAAGAAATGACTTCTGGTCTAAGTCCATAGTAAAACCTTCTTCCCAATGTTCTCTAAAATGGGGTGAATTTTATTATCTGAGAGTACAGAGATAGTTATTGAGAAGACTCATTCTTGGAGACATAGAGGTAGACTAAGTCATCTCTCAAGATCTTACATGACTCTTGAATTCTATATCACTTTTAAACTCATAGCCTAGCCCAATTCCAATCTGACCCTTTAACTGTCACTAGAACTAAACATTGTGCCTGATAGGCAGCTCATCTTTGGCATGCCCTTTATGTCACCAGAAGCCAGAGGACTTTATGGTTTTTTTGTTTTTTGTTTTTATTTTTCAAGATCCTTTTGTTTTTGAGCAAACTTGGCAGAACCACTCTTTTATGAAGGAGGAAAAAAATCAAATTTCAGGGCTGTGGAAAAATAACTTTCTGTGCTCCTAGGTTCCAGAATCGACCATTTGTTAGAACCAAGTGTCTGCTGGGCTGTGAACAAATTCTTGGAAGGCATTTCCTAAATTTTGTTATTGTTGTTTTATCACCTCACTCTCATGAGACTTCTCATTTGCTCTCTGCTGCCTGTGAGGCTGGGTGGGCCAAGAGAGGCCTGGCTCATGTTTTATTCCTAAACATACTAATATGTATTTCATGGAGGAGATACATATGTTTGTTTTATCTTGTCTGCTTAGGCAGTATTCTTCATTTCAAATCAAGAAAACAAGAATATGTTTACTAAGAATATATTCCAGCCACACATTTTACATTAACCTTATTTGAAATATTGTTCTCCAAGTTCCCTTTAATTCCCCACTTTCTCCACCAAGAGAATTTTAACGTAGCTTTCTATGTGGAAACCAGTCACTGTAATTAGATTTCATGTCAAATTCCAACTCCTGATATTTTTTTCCTCTCTGATCTTTGACCCTGTGCTTAAGAATAAAATCTTTCATCAACCCACAGAAAACTCCATTTCCTAATTGGAAAATAGGATCCCAATAATACCGTGTTAGAGAGTTGGCATGGTGACAATACACAACAATGATATAAGTGCCATCATTTGCCGAGCTGGTTAACTATTATTGATGGTAACTACTATTACATGCATTTGTTAAAGTACTTTGACAAAACCCATATAAGGCTTTATTGTCCCAATACTGAGGGACAGAATGCACCATATGGACCATGGTTCTACCTGTTAGTGTATGTGAACAGCCTGTGACACTCCAGGATTTCATGGCTCTTTAAGATAGTGTTGAAGAGATGCTAAAGAAGGACCTTCGCAGAACACATTGGAAAGGCTTCCTCAAAGCCAGGATAATGAAAGTTCGGAAAGATATCAGGCAAGATTGTGGGTCAGAGCACATATTAATCTTGAAAGACAAAGTAACCATGGCTCCCCTTCTTTGTATACTACCTTAAAACAACTGAAACAGAATACGAACAAAGGCACACTTTACAAAGTTTAATGTAGAATTTCTCCTGGATTTTTCCATATATCTTTAGAGCAGATCACAGTTCTATGGAGGAGACTTAGAGCACTTGACCCTGGTATATAGCTAAGGTGACTGCCATCATGACAAGAACTATTCACAGAATTTGGGGGAAGACCCTCTAATTTAAATTGTTGACTATGAGGATATATTGATTTCCTTAAGGGTGGGACTATTCATATAGCATATTTCTTGCTTAAACACACTTATTATTGAAATTAACTTAGGGATGTTTCACTTGCTGAAACACAACAAATAGAAACCATAAAAACTTTTAAATGTCCCTCATGCAGAGTTTTAAAAATCTATATTGTGTTGTTTTGATATCTTTCAAAACCTAGCTGAGGAGTGACTGCTACCTCTGGACCAAAAAGCTTGAAGAAACAGCAACG
This sequence comes from Mus musculus, assembly GCF_000001635.26. Lineage (NCBI taxonomy): Eukaryota > Metazoa > Chordata > Mammalia > Rodentia > Muridae > Mus > Mus musculus. Next base: position 96,247,702 of record NC_000072.6, read on the forward strand.
ATGCACCAGGAACAGACTTTCTATTGGCAAACTAATTCGTACAAAGATGTTCTTGCCCCACCTGGCTCAGGTATCTAAGAAACAGTAATCTTCTGCCCTTACCATGCAAGAGTCAAGGATTGGCAACCGGGCACCATCTCTATTGTATATAGAAAACTTAAAGAAAAATTAAGTCAATCTTAAATTGTTCACCCTGCTCTACTCCCTAAGGAAACCAATAAATCTGATGGAGTGTATTGTCCCTTACAGCTGACTTCTCACATTTAATCCTTCCATACCCACTATTTTTTCCCAAGTATATCTGTGTGACATGGCATGCCTCCCTTGTTGAGTTGCTGTGAATACAGACTCTTCTTAAGTTGGGGGTGTAGTGCCATAAACCTATAGTAAGTGAGAAACATCATTAGGTGGCGAGTGTAGTCTATCCACATAGCTTCTTCAAACCTAACTCAAACATGCCAGAAAAACTTGCACTCATCATGCAAACTCACCTTACACAAAGCTTACTGTATACATGGTGTTAAATTGCCACCATAACTTACCGAATGTCCACATCCATAAACAGTGTCAGCACACTGGGACTTGGTAGCTCCATGATGCCAGGAGTGATTGAGAACTGCAGGTCACCACCAACGCTCCACATCACTAGAAATTTTGAAGCCAGGACATTATTAAAATTCCCAATCCAAAGCAGAGTTTCTACTCAATGGGTATCCTTTTCATATCCTATAAGGCTGTAAAAGTTAACACTGAGCCGCTGTAGGTTGGGGAATGGCTATGTAGTAAAGTTCACTTCTAAATCTCTTCTCTGTCTCTGACTGTAGCCATAGCTAATGGATCCAAACATAAAACAATATGCAAGGCTGTCAGAACTAATGCTATTGCAGTCATGGCCATCTGTGACCACCCTTGACTCTGATGTGTGGCCATATCAATGAAACATGTGAAATATTTGAAGGTAGACTGTATTATAGCTATTCCTCCAATGGGTGTATTCTTGGCTCTTTCCAGCCATCTAATGATAGACTTGGAACACAGACATTTAATCTCATCCACAGGGTCAATTCTTTCTGAATTAAGTGACCAGTTCTTTGTGAATGAAGTAGGGTTTCACCTGCTTTGCCTAATGGTTACACCTATTGGAAACATTTGTTGTGGCCTATGCAAAGAGAACAGCTTTTAAAACTCCTTGGTAAAGCAACATTCCAAACACATTTAAGATGTTGAGAGATGATCTTATTATCATGAAAGAAAAGTGTCTAGAATTAAGGAAGTTGTTGGCCACATTTGTACAGCATAGAAATTAGAAATAATAAATCAGGACACTGTTTCTGCCACAGTTTTTATGTTTGGCCTTTGTACAGTTTCCGGAAGTCATTAGTTCTATGTGGGAAAAGGCAAGAAAAACTTTGTTCACTGGTTTATCTAATGAACAGCCAAAGACCCTTTTTAAAAATCCTTTTCCTCTCTTACAGATTTCTTGCTGTATTTTTCCCCTTTTTTTAGCTAAAGGATTGTACCCATAATGGCAGCATATTATTCTCCACACTTACTCTGTATAGGTTAAAAGCATGACCTCTGACGGCCAGTGGAACAGGCTCTTTCCCCAGAGCTTATTCATTTAATTTCTTGCTGCATTCTGAATGAATGTTTTCTTCCAGCTGGGTCTCTATTAACTAATAGGCAATAAACTTTGACACAAGTTCACATCTGGGTGCCTCAGACATTTAGTTTTGTAGTCTGTTTGCCTGGCCCTCCTATCAGACCCTCAGCTTCTCCCCTCTGTCATGGCACGCACTTGAGAAAGTCCATTCTCAATAGACTCTTGGAGATTTGAGACTAGCGTTTGGCCAGTGGCCTACATCCTTGTCGCTTTTCTGCTCACTTGCTCACAGCCCCTGCCATCCTCAGTTCTCCTGTCAACTCCATCATCTTACTAAAGTAGCTCTTGATTTTTCCTTATTAAGCCACCGAGAAGTCCAGTTCCTATCATAGAAGGACAGTGCAGGGGTCTCCCATGCACAGGGCAGCCATCAGCCCAAAATGTGAGTGGAAACAAAGCAGCGATATTAATTTATTAGGTCATTTGACTGTACAGAACATGGAGTGTTCGTGTGCCCTAGTCAGCTAAGCATTGAGGATGGGTTCCCTCACTCCAGCCCCTGGCAACCATATGTGCTAAGTTATGCTTCCCCTTCAGTTTATGGTAAAGGAAACAAATGCTTGCAGTTATTAATAAATATTCACCAAGTACTTACTTGGTGCCAGCCATTGCTCAAAGTGTATACCATCATTTAAGTCAATCATCTTAATTATTCAAATAAAGCCAACTCAAGTATTAGTATGTGTTGTTCTCCTACTTAATTGAAGATGAGACTGAGGTATGGGACTCTAAGGAACTGAACTGAGTATTCCAGAATTAAGTAGTCAAGGTGTGAAAAGCAAAGGTGATGTGTTTGCAGAGTGTGGGTATACCCTCTCTCTCCTCTCATAGCTGGAGCTATGAGAATGGAGCTGTGGGCTGAGTCACCCGTGTCTGCCTCTACCTTGAGGACTTTCCCTGCAAAGCTCTGTTTATTTCCTTGGAGACGCTGCATAGGGTCTGGCACCAAGGAAGGTCTCTGGTGCTAAGAGGCAAATGCTGTGATCATCCACATGACTTGCTTCTTTATACAGTAATAGGAAAATTGTCAATTACGGATGAATTATGGCTGCCACAGATACCTGTAATTGTCAGCTGCAGTTTTGTAAACATACACAGCTGCCTTTAATTTCATTTAACCAGTCATGTAACTCATTAACACACACCTGCAGTTACCCAAGATACAACACCAAATGAACCTAGCTTTCGGTTTGCAATTTCCCTGTTTCGTATGCTCCCCTGTTTAATTACCACACTCAGAGGGAGGAAGTTGGTGAAAAGTAGGGTTCATCTAAAGAGGAATCCTGGTGATTAGCCTGTAAGCACATATTCAAGTTGCCTTTTTAGACATTGCTGTAAATCACTCGTTTATCACTCACAGCCCAGGGCAATAAGGAAAAGGAAAAAAAAATTATAAAATTGATTTTTTTTTTGCAACTGTTATATCAACAAGTCAAATCATTACAAGATGAATCTTGAAATGTCCTCCCACCATAGACATGGAGGTGGTGGCAGATTCTTATGTTCAAGGGAAAAGTCAACAGAGATTGTATCTTGGAAATATGATCTTACAAGACTAGATTAGCTGGATGCCTTTATTTTTAACTTTCTATTTTCTTCTGTTTTTTTCCACCAAATGAAAATGGGTGAATTGAGTTCTTTATGGTTTTCCCACCAAGCATTGAGTGACTTAGGTACTTTTCTACCAAACTATATCCATATCTTACAAACAACAATAACAATACCCATTATACTTTGGGGAGATATAAACTTATGTCCAGCATCCTCTTCAACATGTCCTCAGTATCACTCAGTGCTATTGGTTTGACTTTCTTCATTGTGTATACTCAGCATTCAGAAACTGAAGAAGCTAAGTAACTTTCTGACATGAAGGTTCCCTTGCCAAATGGGACTCTTGTGATTTAAACCCAGGATGGCTATCTCTGATGGTCACCCTCACTCTTGTGATGCCACTCACAGTGTCCAAGTGTACAAAGATCCTACTCACACCTTCCACACCTGTCACCATTAACTCTTCTTTGTGTACTCTACCTGTTGTACAATGTGCAGAGCATTTTGTGAAAATCTGCCTCTAGTGCCATCAACCTCCTGACTTAAGACTTGGTGTGTTTGGAGACACCAACTCAAAGTGGCTGAAGTATAAAAAGTGACTTATTTAATTATGTAACATCAGATAGCTCAGGTGCCTTTCTCTCTGCTTCATGTTTAACTTGCCCTTTCTTTTATGTTAAGTTTAGTTTTAAGCGGGAACGTCCAAAATGGCGAAGAGGAAGTCCTCACTAACTCTAAGTGTATGTTCTGTAGATCACACTTCCCATTTTCAAGAGCCAAAACTTCAACAAGATTACCTCAAAAATCCTAGGGTTTGTGGCTCATTCTATTTCTGTCACCTCACCAGGCAACATAGAACTTCAGAGATGGAGTTCTGTGTGTAAGTCTTGGGCCTGGAGGGTAAAGGCAGTGAAAATTGAAATCTACTACACATTATCCATATAGAGGAAGGGGAAAGTAAGCTTGGCTTCTAAAGGAGGGCTGGATCATAACTCTATAATTAAGGAGTCTGGATTTTAAGTAGCCAAGTCAAGGGATGCCCTTGTGGTCCATCAGTAGATAAGAAAAAGAGTCATTGTCTTTGCTCATGGTTCAGCAGTTATTTCCCCATTGATGCTTAGGCTTAGCAAAATTTTCTAGGCAAATAGTATAAATGGTGACCAATCTAAAGTGGTCTAGTTCTGTGTCAGCTGTGCCTCTACACAGATCAATACCAAACTACTCACATCAGACCCAATTAGTGTTCATCTGGTATTTACTTCCCAGATGCTTCAAATTACTGAAATGAATGAAGTGGTTTGTGACGTGTCACTGGACACTTTCAAGGACCATTTAGAAAGTGCTGCAGTGGGGGAAGCTGGAAGGTCATGGTTAGGAACTGGGAAGTGGAAAGATGAAGGAGTGGAAAGAATGATGTTTTGTTGAGAAAGCCAGAGGAGGTGGATGATTACGGACGCACTGGGTATGAGTTGAAAAGCTCCTCTATGGCTTTGAAGAGCCTTAGAATCAAGCTCTCAAAGGCTGATTTATTTTCTTTGTTTATGCTTTATTTATTTTATTCCTCCAGGCTCTGAGTGTTAGCATCACTTGTATTTCCAGAGAGACCTCCACAGAACGGTTAAGATTTGATACATTCAATCTGATGATGCTATGGCTCTCTCAAGGCTAAGAGGCAACACTCCAATGTTGAGTGAGAGCCCTGTCATATGGCTCCTCTGAAGTAGTCCCCACGGTAACCCAGGGTGAGAACATGTGCTTTTGAGATTAGTTTTGCTCGGACAGCTACATGGAAAATCCTCTTTTCAAGAAACTCATTCATAGATGTGTGACTCACTTTATGTTCATTACTTACCTTAAATCTATTGGCCTCTGTTTTCTAGTTTTTCATTTTTAGATATGAAAATTCTGTGTCAATCACTTGACTACTGAGAGTGACTAATGCTAGCTCATCTAATGCATGCCATATGATTCATTTTCACTTCTTTCTATTATTTTAAATACTTTTATTCATTGAAAGAGTTATAAACATATACACTATATATTGATCATGTCTCCTGTTTCTCATAGTGTCTCCAATCCTGTCTTTTATCCAACTTCAAGTCTCTTTTTTATTGTTATTAGCAACCCTGAGTTCATTTAGTGCTAACCATATGGACATGAATATATGGCCATCCACTGGGGCATGCATGTCTAAATTACCAGTGTACACAGCCTTAAAGGAGAGTGGCTTTCCCCTTGAGCAATTACCAACCGCCAATGATCCCTCAGATAGGAGTACGGCCACAGGGACACTATGTCATCCATACTGGGTTTTTTAATGTTTTGATCTTTTATGAAGGTCTTGTGCAGGTAATTACAGCTGCTGTGAGTTGACACTTGTCCAGAACTACTGGTTCTTACAGTCTTTCTGCCCCCTTTTCAGTAAAGAACCCCAGGCTTGGATGAGGAGAAGTTGAAAAGGATAACCCATTTATAGCTGAGCACTTGATATTATTTATATATGGCACTTGGACCAGTTATGAATATTCTTTATTGACCAACCTACTGCAATCTGTGCTGCTAAATGGGATTCCCCGAGTCCCCCCTGCCCAAAGAAGAAATGTGTTCTGTGAACATTTAACCAACTTCTGTTATAATCATTCCTGAACTTCCTTTGGCTTTTAGATTATTGTACAATCTCAAGAAATTGGTTAGAATACCATGTCTCTGTATAAATAATGCTTGCAGCCATTGATCTTCATACCATGGTATCCAAACGTGCTGCTTCCTTGAGATTCGTAGTTGTCTCTTCTCATCCCCTCCTGCTCTGGGCTGTACCAGTGACCTTGTGTGGTTTTCCTTCTCTGGCTACCTGAACACTGTTTTGGTTGTCTTGTCCTGAGGCATGTGGAAGGAGGATTAGCTCCACTCTCTCCAAAATTTATTTATTTACTTCCACATAATTCTCCTTGCCTCAGCCATGAGCAAATGCATGCATACACACACACATACACACACATACACACACATCTTATATTATCTACAGAATGCACATGGAACATTTAATCTCTACTTTCTGTGCTATCAAAATTCTGAAGCAAAAAAGCATAAAATAAAAATAAGAGAGGGATTATCAAGAAAAAAAAAAACCTCTAATAGTGAACTGCCATACAATAAATAAAAGTTGACATATATGGATTATATTAATTACATGCCTTATTACAGTTTGTCAGGTCAACAGCATGAGGGGTAGGTAATACTTCCCCCCATTTTAAGATATAGCTCAGACTTGAAGAAATCATACTGGTTCTCCTCAGACATAATCTACATTAAATGGAATTCACGATGAGAACCCATAGAGCACAGATTCCCAGTCCTAACTCATGGTTAGCTGCAGAACTAGTGACTGATCCGTGTGAAGACTATAATGATGGAGGAGCCTAAGAAGTCTTGACAATCCCTGGACCTGTGCCGGTGTTAGCAGAAAGGGATGGTACTGTAGAATCAGCATTTGTTCCAGACATTACATGCTCTCCTCATTTCCCCAGCACTGACGTTATCCTTATTTTATAGATGAGGAAATGGAAGTAGAGAGGGGCTATCACTTATGTCCTATTTAAGATCTGAGCCGGAGCTCAAGATAATCCATGACTGTCAATTGCAATCTCCTAGGTCAGACTCTGTGCCTACCTGCACACCTTGTAGAGCTCCCGTCATAATGTGCTGCACAGGACAAGCCGTGCCCCTTTATGATCTGAGAAACAGAGCTTGTACTTTGAGGGACCAGAAGCTGAAAATTAACAAATCATTAGAGTGCCAGGAGGGAAACAGAAAGGGTCAGAGCTGAACAAGTTACCCAAGGTTTGAATAGAGTCCAAATCTGAAGAAAACATTTGCAGAGTCCTTATTCATGACTGTGTCCCTTTGTTTGCCGCAATACTTCATTAAAAATCAGTCTTGTGCAGTAATTTCAGGGTATTAAAGTTGAACAGCTTAAAGTTATGTAATTAATTGCATTCAGCTTCAGTTACAATTACTAATTGATCCAAGCCTGCCAGCATCACACCTGGCAATAGACAGGCATGCAACAGTGATGCCAGGCAGGTGGTGGCAATAATTAGGTTATTACTTTTTTTCCCCCTTCAAGTACCAGGTGGTCTAAACCCCAGGATCAGGCAGGCTGCATTTGGCCCACGGGTACCATTTCTGTTTCTGGAGCTATTTTGAAGAAACTAAGAATAGTGTCAGGAATACCCAGTAGATGAGATGAGGTAAGCCTAGGACCAAAGTTGCTATACAAAGACAGGCTTAGGGAATGAAATCCATGGACCTTAAGATTTTCCAGGAGACAGATAGGGTCTAGAAGCAGAAAGGCCTGATAGACAAATGCCACTGTGTCTGTAAGCTCTTTGGCTGCTCTGAGCCAGGCTCTCTGGGCATGGATGAAGGATGAAGTTACAGAAGTGGTCATGTGATCTGAGACTATGGGTACTGTGTGTAGTGAGTGGTCCTGTATATCAGCCAGGAAGTCAGGTAGACACTTTTATTTGTCTGGTTGGTGGTTTTTTTCTTTCTCCCTGGATTTCCTTATGAAATATGACATTTTGCAAATTATGTTAGTTTCTGGGGCTCAGTTTCTTCACATATAGTATAGAAATGGATAATTAGTATGGATGCATGATAATTGTTATTCGCTAAAGAAGAAATGTATCAACATAGCCTAGTATAGTCTGGGCTGTACAATACATTATCCATTCATATAAACTTGTTTTATCTTATTATATCCAAAATAGTAAACAATTTGATGCCTTAATAGTTAGTTAAGATTGATTGATGGTGATCAGAACTTTGGAATCATAAATATTCTTATCTTCATTTCCAAAATAAAAATATCTTCATTTATTGAATATGTATTAAATTCTAGAAAAGGGATAAATGGATACTCTAACATATGAACTTCTTAATGTTAAGCTGGTATTAATATCTTTATTATGTAGATGAAAACCTGAGGTCAGAGGAGGCCGCATAGTTTCCTAAAGTTTGGATCTATTTTTAGCTAGCACACGAGGAGTTGAATTGGAACTCGTCCTGATTCTAATGCTATTAGCCACCATGAATGAGAAAAGAGGAAAAATGTTCTTGGGTTCTTTCTGCAAGTGTTGGGTATGGCTTATCCTATCCTACCCTCTGTGTTTTCATTCAGATTGATTTCAGAAGTGATTGGTGTGGGGCAGGAAATATGTATTTGGAGAGTGTTCAGAAGAGAGCAGGGAAATTTAATACTAATGCCACTTAGTTGTCCATTTTTCTCTGTTTTTGTTTATGGCTTTTGTGCTTTAAAGCCTTCTTTAGAGCATCCTGTAGAAATAGAGGCTGAAATCCACGTTTAGTGGTGTGTAGAAGACATTGATGGACCTGTCATCTTGAGTCAGAAGTAGAGTATTGCCAGGAGATATCAAAAGCCACCACAGCCTACAGGATCACAATTCTCTCTGTAACATCTGAGAAGCCAGCTTCTCCTTTACTGGAAATGAATTATCCCAAATGCAGTAGGAGTGAAGAGAATAAAACCTTGCTTGGAAGGCATACAGGCAGATTGGGAAAAAATACAGCTTGTTTATTTTTAACATAGTTTTCAGTCTTTCTGGAACTGTCTTTTCGTCAATAGACATGACTAAGTAATCCCACAGTCTCATCTCCCAGACTTTATTCTCCCCATTTATTTATCCAAGATGATAAAACCTCACATGTGGTCTCTTTAGTCATTTTTAAGTGGGAATGGCATCCTCCAGTTTATCTCCAGGTGTCTCTGACTGTACATTTCACTTTCAGGTTGTCTTAGTATGTTGGATCCACTACAAGGAGCGCAGAGAGTCATCACCTTCAGTTATTATTGTTTATTATTATTATTATTATTATTATTATTATTATTATTATTAATTCAAAGAGACAGAGCTCCTTGGATTGCAAGACTTGGATTAAATGATGAAAACCTGTATCTTTTCAGCCCACGGAGAACAGCTGAGAGCCCCCACTGTTAGTTCATTCCCTGATGACATGCCTCTTCCTCCACAGGGTTAACCAGTTCCACAGATCAATACCTTCCTGCTAGAATCAGCGGAAATTAAAACCAGCCATGAAGCTTCGCTCAAGCCCTTTAGAAAATATACCCCTGAAGAGCAGCCGTAATACTGGGGCCTCTGGTAGAATGGCTTTGCTGGACATTTATTCTTTTTGCCAATCCTGGACTGACAGGAAAAGGGCTTCTGATTTCAGCCACATCTCTCACAATAGCATTCATCACTATACTGCTGAGATTTCTCAGTGACCTCTCAAATTCAGAAGCATCTACCCACTCTATTGCACAGGACAAGCATCTGGCTTCCTAGCAAAGCTTGGAAGCACCCCCTCCCTCATATATAACTGCACACAGGGATCATTCGGAACATATGATGTAATGGAATAATCTCTTTGTTCAAACTCAACTTGTGAGGTATAGATTGTATGAATTGCTCACAAAAATTCTCTGGAAACCTTAATAAATAGTTACTTAAAAGTCTTAGTAAAATAAGATTTTGATTCATCATACACCTTGTACAATTTCCTGGGAACAAAGGTAAGCAAATAGAATCTGATCCCAGCTAACAGTCTAAGCTGAAGGCAGACATAACTAGTAGACAGGTGGGGAACCATGTGCCTGTGCAAACTACAGGGATGGACTGATCTCCTGGGAATAGTCTCCTGACATCATAAGAAGTGATTCAAGTCTCTTCATCTAACTAGTGTGGGATTTTAAGTAACATGTCTTTGTATTTTCATCTAAACGGATGCAATTAGGCCAGCAGTTCTCAACCTTCCTAATGCTGCAGCCATTTAATACAGTTCCTCATGTTGTGGTGCCTCCAAACATTAACATGCTACTTCATAACTGTAACGTTGCTACTGTCATGAGTCATAATGTAGATATTTTAGGAGATAGAGGTTTTCCCAAGGGGTTGTGAGCCATAGGTTGAAACCACTGAGGTAGATTGTGTGCCCATTACCATTTTCGAGGTTGTGCTGCCTGCAAGGATAGTTATTAGTAATGTTAACAACAGACTTCCCAAAGCAAGAACACTAGAAACTCTACAGTCAAATAAGGCAAGACACACAGCATACATATGGATGCTAGATGTGGAGAGCTGCTGGAGTTCTTTAAAGTCCATGGTGTGAACCTTCCCTTATAGTGAAGAGTCAGGCTGATATAAGGGAAGGAACTTACCAGTAAACCTGCCAGTTCATTCTATGGGCTCTCAGCGCAGATGTCAGTGAACTTTTCCCATATGTAAGATTTGCGGGCGTTCATTCTCTGTTGCTATTACTCAGATCTGGTAAGGAATTTGAAAATTAGATGTGATTGAATGGGTGTGGCTGTTTCTCAATAAAGCCTCATGGACAAGATTTATTCTGGGACTGGATTTGACCAGTGGGTCATATTTTGCTGGGTAAATAGTTCTAGATATGTTTGCTTCTAAGCTTGGTGAGTCTACATAGGATGCTTTACTGCAAGCACATAAACACAAACACACACACACCTTTCAGCTTCTGAATCTCTGTGTGGATGTAACAAGAGTATCAATGTCAGAGTTGATGTAAGGAGAAAAGTTGATGCAGAATAATTAGAGAAGCGACAAGCTCCTAGTAAGTTCTTTGTTTTTTTTTTTTTTTTTTGTTTTTTTGTTTTTGTTTTTTTTTATTGGTCATTACTGGTAAGATCCAGAAAACTTCTCTGCCGCACGTGAACATTAATGGGTATGGATGGGATTTCCACTTAGGAAGTCAGAGTCTGGACCCCTCCCACTGACATCCCAAGGCTAGAGAGAAGGATTTGGCCCAGGTTGTCTGTCTAAGCCTAGAGCCCAAGCTGACTCACTGAAACAGAACTTCTGGCCACTTACTCATGCTGGGTAGACTTTGTAGGTCAAAATGCAAATGTCCATGTGTTCAGAGTATGTGCCTGTTTAGAAGCACATTCTAAAAATATTCCAAGCCATGCCTTTAAAGCTGTTTGTTAGAGAATCCAATGGAGCTGTATATCCTTAACTGTATGTGTGTGTAATGTTATGGTAATGCTTGGAGGCAAAGCAATTCAAATGTGCTTCTTCGAGTCTTTTAGGAAGCTGGAGAAGGATGCTCGTGTTTATCATAGGGTCGTGTATTTTTCTGTAAAGTGCTTAAAATGCTTGATATGCTGACTATAAAATATATCTTTCAATTTTAGGTACTTATTATACATAAAAGACTCAAACACCTATGTAGCCCTCACTTTTCTGGTTTGGAATTCCATTTGTGACCTTGCCTTCACTTCTAAGGACTAAGCATCTCCAGGCAGGCAGTATCAGCATCTATTTTAAACTTGCCAAGCTTGAAACCATAGCACCCAAAAAGTGGCAGAATAACTCAGCAATCTGAGTTACAAAAAACCAAATAACTGTAATATCCATGTCATGTGTTTATTATTTTGAAGCATCGTAAAAACATTCCAAATGTTTGTTCATGCCTTTTTCCCCCTTCTTAGTACACTGAGTAATGAGTAGATCACAGTCAAGTCATTATGCTTGAATTCTATTCTTAAGCTTCCTTCATTCCTTCATTCCTTCCTTGTTATATTTAACCCTGTTGGCATGGAGACTTGATACTTCCTCCTTGGACAAGCCAGAGGATGCTGACACCTTTTGCTTTCTATGTTGAGATACACAGTTTCTTATTCTAGTACAGGAATAACAAAGCTGCAGCCCTGTGGATCAAACCCAGCCTATCACTTGCTTCCCTAAATAAAGTTTTATTGGAGCACAATCCTCATATTTCAATTGTCAGGCCTGCAATGCACCAGCAAACCTGCATAGTCATACCGCATGTGGATAGTTTATAAAGCAGAAATTCTTTGCTATTTGTTCCTTTATAAAGAGCATGATTTGTCTGGAGATGCAAATCTGTACAAGTAAGACAGCTGAAGAGAAGAGAAGGCTATTAGCTTCATTTTCCCACTTTTGAATTCAATATCGAAGATTCCCCACTTTTCTGAATGTTCTATATCATTCTTTGCATGGGGGCTATAATTTCTCCCACCTGTGTCAGTAAGATCAGATTTATTCACCCTTTCCCCTAAGGCTCAGTAGTGTAGTCTTTTGTCAGTATTCTGTTAAATTATCACAATTACATCTGTTGAGGAGTACACATCATTATGTATCCATGTCTCAATCTGAATTGTGAAAATATTCCAAGAGGAATATTTTGAGCCCAGACAAGAAGCCAAAAATGATACAATAATACTGTTGCCTCTCTGATTATACTATCTGAAAAACCTAAAGTGCTTTACAGTGTGCACTGTGTCCAGACTCAGAATGAAGAATGACAAAAATTTTGAGATAAATTGGTTTGTGAAATATTTATGTGCACTTTGGTGGCAAAGACAGGAGGTAATGTGTTTTGTATTGAATCAGCTTGGGATAAAAAAAAAGCACAATGTTAATGAGATTTTTTAAAGCTACTTTTAAATTCATGTTGGCAAAAGACAAATAGTCAAGACTTTTAATTTCTATAAACTTAACAGCTAGAGAACAAATAAAGCTTTATTAACTTAAATAAAAGTAGCTTTTCTTTCAAGGGCACTGTGATTTATTTTTCATTCCATGTAATGTTCTGAAGGGCTGTTCTTCTTTATGTATTGATCAGCCCTTTCCAGTGTATGAGCCAGGTTCTAACTAAGTACTACTGAAGTTTGAAATGTCACTGAATGACTCCAGAGGGGTATACTGATCTGGGGGTCAGCCAACATCTCTTCCAAACAAACCCTGCTATGACCTTGATCTATACCCTCAGGCCAATACATGATCCTTCCATTTTATTAGTTGCTTCATCCAAAATTTAAGTCTTAAAATAGACTGTATACCTGAAGAAGTTGAGGCTGTGCTTGAATGAGTTAATAATTCTAAGAAAGTATGCCAACAGTCAAATCATTCCTGAAGTACAGACTAAAACATTTCATTTCCTGTCACGGGGCAGCCATCTTTGCCCCCTAGACTGGGCTAAAATGGCTGCTTTTTGCTGCCTGTGACCCTTTGCACACCTGTGACAGTCTCAAGGCTAGGAGGTGAGAACTGCTCATCAGGGAGTTGTTCCAAGTGCCTGGAAGAGTGTGGGCACTAAGTTCATTTATGGTTGATGACATATCAAGAGACAAATTTTATTTAATGCACTGAAAATTCTTCCATAACAATGAAAGAGTGTGTGTAGGCTGATGATGGAGCCAGTCAGACAATGAGAACTCTTACTAAAAACATTCTTGTGGAATGAGCTTGGGGACAAAAGTGTTTCTACTCTACACCTCTGCAGTTTTAGCTGACTTCTATGAATGCTGAGATCCCCTTCCAATCCTCTGATTGGATATCCTAACCTTCCACTTTATGTAAAAAAATGCCCTTTCTGCTGACCACTAGCAAAATGTCTTGGCTCTGGTGGCTGGATGTCAGTATTTTATTTTACTTTATTTCTTATTTTTTAACGGATATGCTAATCTCAGGAATGATGCTGCACAGCTCCAGCATCATTAAAACAGTGTCCCCATGCCACTCTGAGGCTCACTGCTGAGTCAGCACCTCCACCACAGGCTTTTTTTTTTTTTTCCCCACCCAGGGATTTTAATTTGGCCATAAACTTTCACTCAGGGTAGAAAACTGACACAAAAGGGCTTTCTTTTCAATGAGGAATTTTTCACACAGGATCTCAAAGTACACTATTTAATGTATGTGAACTGCTGTGAGGCTCACAAATATTTGCGCAAAATTCTAAAAAGGCCCATTAGACATTGGAATTGGTGTTAACCACTGACTACTGGAATTATCTCTTGGAGGTGTCAACAGGCAAATTTTGAATAAATTCCCTCCCCCTTTAAGTAATTGTCCCAGGCACATTGTGTGGAATACTTCTGGTTTCTGGGAGTTCAACAAATTCTCATTTTTACAGGCTCTCTTCTTTTTCATTACAATCTCTTTTTTGTTTCCATCTGCCTTTGAGCTCACATAGTTTTTGACCTTCACTATGATAGTCTTTGTGTGTGTGTGTGTGTGTGTGTGTGTGTGTGTGTGTGTGTGTCTGTGTTTGTGTGAAGGGTATGTGGAGAAATTAGATGAATAACATCCAGTTCTTTTAGTCAGCATATGCTTTCCCATGCACACTTACTTTGTGAATCCTCTGTAACATACCCTTCCTTCAGTTCTACTTCACCTTCCATCTCGAAGATAACTTGAGCGTTCTTTCTCCAATTCTCTAATACACCTATTGTGACTGTCACAATTCTTTGACAGTCCTCTTACATGTATTATTTAAGATGGTGTTTTTGCCTCAAATCTTCATAAAATATTGGCTGGCAAAATGGCTCCCTGACTTGCTGTCGTACTTGGCCACCTGAGCTCAATCCTAGGGGCCTACTTGATGGGACAAGAGAAGCAACTCCTGAAAGTTGTGCTCTGTCCATCACACGCGAATTATGGCAAATTTGCACCAACACACCCTCAAACCTCTATTGAAATGATGAAGAAGATGATGATATGTGATTTAAGACGTCATAAAATATGTCTAACACCTCTTCTGTGCATGCCACTACTTGCAATGCTCACATTCCCTTTCTTCCATTCTGTAGATCGACAATGGTGGCTGTCCATGCTCAATAAAAGTAAGCTTAGACCAAGGTTCAGTAGAACAGATAGAATATAAAAACGGATGATAGCCTGGAAGCAAACAGTGTTGCGTTCTCTAATCTCATTTTAGAATCTCACCTTATGCTTGATGAGCAACACTACACGACAACATGTCTAGCAAGAAAGAGTAGTAATCAAACTTGAAGCAATATTTCAAATGTGAGGAGGGTCCCCACCAAGGCTCAATCAGGGGTGATGCTGGGTTATAAAGCTCCCTGTGGATTCTGTCCCAGTTCTGGCTGAGTCCTGTGATTAGACCCTGACTGTACACTGTCTCAGCATAAATTGCTGCGGAATGTGACCGTGCATAGTCTCAATACAGACTACTCTGAAGAAGCCAGAGTGCTAAGCATAATCTGTTTACTCGTGCACGTCTTCAGTACTGTGCTTCATTCTGCAGAAGGAAGAGGTGAAAATGAAATGGTCTTCACTTTCAAACTGTTTCAAGTCCATTATGCAAAATATTATGTTTATGTTAAGATGTTCTTTAAAGACTTCTTTATCCAACAACTACACATCTACTAAACTTTTCAAGTGCCATAAGTTGTCAGAATGTAGCATTTGAATATATGTGTGTATATATATATATATATATATATATATATATATATACACACATATATATTATTAGACCTGCCCTTTTGCCTCCAAGAAAAGGTAGACAATACAAAATAAGGTTAGGTAGAATGTAAGGAGCTTTGTTTTGTCCAGTTCTATGTTCCTAGGGTGAACTACAGAGCCTCGCTAATAACACATACTCAAAAATTATTTGGAAACTTGAGTTTAAGTAATTAAATACAACAATAATAGGAATGAGGAAATATTTTCATGGCAAAGTGGACACAAAGAACAGAAGAGGGAACTGTTCATTCTTACTGCATGGGTCAGGTACAAATTCCAATCTCACTGTGGACTTATCAACAACACTGAAAATGGTGTGAAGGAAAGTAGCTAAGGCAGATGGAAGAAAGGGAAACACAGGTAGAGTCATGGCAGACCATAGCACAAGCAACCTGCTGACAGCTAATGTGTTCAGAGCTTCGAGACCACACAGGGGGGTCAAATGTGTTTGCAAAGCTTTTATTTGCCAAGGACAAGGTTTTGTTAGTCTACTGAGATGAGAATACCCCAGATTTCTTTTTTCTTGTTAATATTTTAAAAGCAATGACAGTAAAACAAGAAAAAGAACCCTCCCACACGCACCAAAAGCAAAGCAATGGGAAACAACCAAAAAACCAGAGCCTCATCCAGTCTAGACTGGCTTTGAATTCTTCCTGCCTCTACCTTCCAAGTGCTAGAATTAGAGACATGACCACTGTGCCTCATGTCTGACTGCGCTGGTCTAGAATGCATATGTATTTCTTGTTGCTTCTCTTGTGGTCCTTTTATTCCATACTAGTTTTGGTGTTCCTATTGCCTTTCAGGGTACTGTATCTACTCTCAGTCAGTCATTCTTCTGCCTATCATGTTTATAACACTTTCCATCTTTCTCAGGTTACAGTAGCAACATTCAATGAACAAAGTAAGCTTTGTGTGCCTCTATTGAGATGCTAAGAATATGACACCTTGAGAATCCTAGCGGAAGAAAGCCACTTTCTCGGCCAGACCAAAGATATGCCTCACTGAGTTGATGAGAGGCCAACAGAATGTTTACAATGATGCAGGGAGCCAAAGGAAACTGATGTTCCACATTAAAAATTAACACTGCGAAAGGCACAACAAAGCTGGTCATGCCTCCCTTGCAAAGCCCATAATGGGAGAAGCAACCTTTCCCCTGGGACACACAGAGAACAGCTTTGTATGGAGGCGCCAATTTAATCATCAGAGGGAAGTTCTAGAATCAAATGGAGGGCAAGACTCTCAGGAAGAGTCTGAGGGTTTAACTGCCCATTTGTGGACCTGCAATCCCCTTACATGTGGGAGGGCCAAAGAAAGTACAGTGGCCTTAGAGTAGACATGTAGGTCACAGCTTCTGAGTGACAAAGAACAAAGAACAAAGGTATGAGCTGGTCACTTCTGGCTGATGCCTCCACAATGAGAATGGTTCAAGTGCTGTTTGAGGAGCTGAAAAGGTTATGAAGCCCATGAGGATTATGTCCTATTTCCACCTCAGCAGTATTCTTTTGTGTTAGTTACTTTCCCATTGGTGTTACGAATACCGGGCTAAGCAACTGAGGAAAGGAAGGGATTGTTTTCACTTGTAGTGTGAGAGTAGAGTCCATCATAGTGGGAGAGATCATGACAGCAAGAGTTTGAGGTCCCATTTTGACCTCAGCTAGGAGGCGGAGAAAAATAAATGCTGGGACTCAGCTCCCAACCCCAGCCCTTGGAATTTGTCACCAAATCTCAATTCATGCAATCTAAAAAACTAAACATACTCAGATTTATCTTGTAAGTGAGCTTAGACCTTGTCAAGTCAACAGTCAATAGTATCCATCATACTAGTATGTGACAAGAATTTGCTGTGTTTCACCCCCCCTCTGGAACCCTGGTAAAGTTACCCCAGATTCCATGGATGGTTGAAGCCATAGTTGAGACATGGGTTCAGGCATGTTGAATCTTTATTTTGAATGGAATACTTCCTTGATGCACTAAAAAATATTACTCATGCTATGGTATTCAGCTGTTTCAAAGCATTGTTCTAAAAGACTATTTCAGAATGAGCCTGGAAGAGTTAAAATACAGACTTTGGAGCTTCACTCAATCACCCATTCTAGAAGAACCTTCACAGTAATCTCCATTTTAAAAATAAGAGCATGAGAAATTGTTCCACATCAGAGTTTACAGACCACTGTGCAAAATCGAGCAACTGTATTATGATTTACAAGATTTAATAAAATGTACAAAGGTCTAAATAAATTCCAATATAAAGCTTAAAAAAAACTGAAGAAAAGCTGGAGAGATGGCTGCAGTGGGTAGAATACTTGCCACACAAGCAGGAGGACCTGAGCTTTAACACCTATCACCCATGTAAACCTAGACGCCAAAGCAACTGTCTATAATTCTTAGTGTTCCCACAGAAAGATGAGACCATTAAGCCAGGAAATCTCCTGGAACCCCACAATCCTCCTAGTCTGGTATATTCTGTGGCACAAAGGGACTCTATCTCAAACAATGTAGAAGATAGGTAATCCTCTAACCTCCATAGAATATTGTATATGTACCTCACTAATGCAGACAGATACACATACAAACACAAATACAAACACAAACACACTGAGAGAGAGAGACTTAAAAAAACGAAAATATCTCATCTTAATATTTTTACGGGTACCTTTTACTCTCTCCTCATTCCTCCTGCAGCTGCTCCTATGTCCCATTCCACATCAATACAGCTTCCTTTTCCCCAAACTTTACATTCCTATATAAGTGTACCCAGGTAAAAAATCATTTTACTATTTTCTAGTGAATTATATACAAACATTCACAGGTACTTCTAACGGTCATGCTGGCCTGAATAATATTCTCTATTTGTCATTAAGTTTTTCATTGAAAAACTTAGAAGAAACTGGTGGTTACCATGAGTTTGAATTTTTTTTTATTTTTATTTTTATTTTTTCCATACACTTCAAACACACAGACAATACAAAACACATGTTGTAGTTGATTTAATAGAAATCATGGGAAACATTGTCCTTCATAGATTTGAACTGGAGTGGCCCCTGTAAGCTCCTATATTTGAATACTTGGTTTCCAGGTAGAAATGTTTTGGAAGTGTATCCTTGCTGTAGGAGGTACACCACTGGGGCAGGCTGTGAGGTTTCAAAAACCTGTACTATATCCAGTCTCTCTCTCACTGGCTTGTGGTAGTATCTCAAGATGTGAGCTCTCAGCTACTGCTCTATAGCCATCCCTGCCTGCCTGCCTGCATGCCTGCTGCTATGCTCCTGGCAGTGATAGTCATGGAAATCTTTTTTTTTTTTTTTAATTAGTTGCTTGCTCATTGTGTCTTATCACAGCAATAGAAAGTGATGTAAACATTCATTCTGGTTTCCGTTGCCCAGAGCCCAGCGGCATTTACTCTAAGTACAGGAAATGGTAGACGGATGTTGGCCTGCAATCCAGCTCAACACACAGCACTGGTGAAGTAATGCAGTCACAGAAATCCCAGTCTCCTAGAGGAAGCATTTCGGAAGCCATATAAAAGAATGCAAGGTTTTCAACATTGACAACTACATGACTCCTTTTTTCTAGAGACAGCTATTATCATTTATATATTAGATAGTTATCAGTAATATCTGGTGAATGTATGTTCTGATTAAAGAAGGACAGCTTTAGGAACCATTTTTTCTGTCCTTCAGGTCCTAGGAGCAAAGTCTAGTTGTAATCAATTAATCCTACTTATTATTCTTGATAATTTTGATGTCCTCTGGTCGTTTCTTTTATAATGCAAATTATTTTACCAACCACAGGGCCTAAAACTGTTCATGGTCTTAAAAAATCCATAAACCATATTTTTCTTTAAAAAAGACCATATTGGGGTTAAAAGTGGATATTACAGTCTTTTTATAGAAGCAGGCAGTGCACCAGTCTGATACAAAGTGAACAATGGTTTTCTGATTTCTCTGCCATAGCTAAAGAGGTTCTCTCAGTCTAAACTCCTATTTAAAAAAAAATGGATGCAATCCCTACTTTTACTGAATTTTCAAAGTGTATCATCTTTCTTTCATTTTTGACACATGAGCTATGTAGAGTTGCATTGTACTGGAATGCTTGCTTTTATTTCTCTGCATAGAGATTGGCACTTGTTTAAGAGGTGGCCACATCTATAAATATTTATACCCTGCAAAATAGTCGTAGGTAAATTAGATACTAGAGCAGCCGCTCTTTAAGATACTCTTGAATGATTTATGTTACTATTAATTTGTGTCCTTCTCAAATTGAATCAGGGCTGGCCCAGATGACCAGAAGGTGAGAGATGAGAGGATGAGAACCTTCCCTAGCTGGAGCTTTCATACTTGGGAAGATGCAGGATGCAGTGTAATGATGACTTTCAAACAACCTTTAGATGGTGCCAAGAACAGAGCAACTTCAGCTCTAAGTAAAATAAAATTTACTTCTAGCTTTCTAACTGAGTAGCCTAGGGATTGGATCCCTTATACCCAGTTATCTGCTAACTACAACAGGAGGGAATAGATTATGATCTCTCAAAGAAAGTGTTCCATGGCATACTTTTTCATGGAACCCAGGCATCAGTAATTGCTGTTTGATCACTAACCCCAAGTATCCATGGAGTAATAAGGACATTTTTGTGAAGGAATGATGACATCTGTTTGAAGACATTGATTTGTGGGAGTTGTTCTATGTAGCAGGGTAACAAGTGTATGTCAGACATTCTAATTCCAAATCTGAAGTGCTCCAAAACTTGAAACTTTTGAGTATTAATAAGGTTTGACAAGATTGGTCAAATTCAAAATGAAGGTGAACTGAAAATATCATATTAAATTACATTTAGGGTATATATATTAAGTATATTTGAGACACAAACTATTTCACATTGATACTTGGATCCAAATCCAAATATCTTACTATATATTCACATATTCAAAAGTATAAAATATTTAAACTCCAAAATGGCTGGTCCTCAGTCCTTCAAATAAACAAAGCATGTTCAACCTGTACATGCTTCATTTATAGAAATTTATTGTTAAAGGCAAAAGGAAGACAAATAAAAGGCTTGTGTTATTAGATGCAGCCAGACTCCATGGCAGGAATAAATCTCACTGTGTTGATCATGTGAAAAGTTTTGACACACGTTAGTTTTAATGAGGTTTCAGAAAGAAGATTATGACAATGAGGCAGGGAAAAGTGATGTTTCTGCCACAAACACTTGACAGATGGGAAGCTGGCTGCCTTTAGTGAGTGATAAACAAGCTTGATGTCCTGATAGTGATGGGATATGTTAGTTAAATAAGAAGCTGAAAGATAAGAGACTTTAAGAAGGGCTTTCAGAAAGACCTTCTAGGATGGTGAAGATTAGAGTCTACCCCTAGTCTCCAAAAATTGATGCAAAGAATTTTCAAATCTTATAGAACTCTGCCAGTGAACTAAAGGCTTATTACAATACTTGGGGCATTTATTTATGGAGACAAGTGAATATCAATAAGAAGAACGCGATTCATCTCCTTTTTAACCTGCCATATTCTCACCATCCTCTTTTAGGTTTCCAGTCACCTTGGAAACCAACAGCTTCACATCCATGGTACTGGGGGAAAATCAGCAGTATATCTGCCACTGGAGGGATCAAAGCAATTTTGGAGCTTCCCCAAAACTGGATCACCATTATAGTCATTACTAACTTCCTTGGAATGCCCTATTTGGGAAGCTTGGATTATTTAGTCTGACTCATATTTCTCTGTGCAAATAGCCTTCTCCCTGGGGTATTTGGGGGAAAAAAAGAAAAAACCCAATGCAAAACAATCAGCTGTCCTTGTTTAACATTACAGTGCTCTCAAGCAGTGGCACAATGAAACAAACAAAAAAGAGGCTGACCATGAACTTCAAAGGGAAATGTAGGTCAGGAGATGTCTACAAGTGGTACTTGAAATATTGCAGCAGGTTTTTTGGGACATGAGGAAGAGCTTATTTTCAGAGCTTCTAGATTATATATGTGAAATATTTAGCTATGAAAAAAGGTTTGAGGAGCTCATGGCTCATACACAGAAAGCAACCCAATGATAGACTCTGTCCCCGGAACAGAAGCATGTTGGCTTTGTTTACCAAGGTTTTAAATATGCTACTATAGATATGGTAAAAGAAACACAAGAGACTGCCTTGAATCATTAATGGATGACAAAACAATGATATCTTGCCAAATGCAGATATTCAATAAAGATAAAGACATAAAATCTAGAAGGATATTCTTGAATTATAAAGTGAAAAAAAAGAGCAACAACAACAACAAACTGAAAGGAAAATTTCACATGTAGACATCACTAGCAGTTTCCAACAGCCTTTGGAGGGAAAAATCAACAGAAGATAACTTTGCCTTAAGATAGGTCAATTGAGATCATTCAGGTTAAGTAATAAAAATAGTAAAAGAAAAAAAAGAAAAAAGAAAAGATGTTCCTCCCGGGCAGGGCAGACACTTCTCCTCTGGCAGGGAAGGTGCCCAGACCTGTGTATCTAGCTGCATATGTATCAGAAGATGGCCTAGTCGGCCATCATTGGGAAGAGAGGCCCCTTGGTCTTGCAAATTTTATATGCCTCAGTACAGGGGAATGCCAGGGCCAAGAAGTGGGAGTGGGTGGGTAGGGGAACGGCGGGGGGGGGGGGGTTCTGGGGGACTTTTGGGATAGCATTGGAAATATAAATGAAGAAAATACCTAATTAAAAAAATAAATAAAAATTTATATACATAAATTTCTAAATCAAAAGGAAAAAAAAAAGAGGAATAGATTTCCAACACCTAGGACACACCATTAGATATAGCAATATGCAGAAAGCAAACTAAGAAAGAGAAGAAAGAAAAAGAGAAAAATCTAGGAAAACGAAAGACAGAAGGAATGGCCTGAATTCTTCTAAAGTTGCTAACAAATAATATCCAAAATGCATCAGTTTAGTGAACTGCAAGCAGGTGATACTTCAAAAGAAGTTTACCTACAAAATGTAGCAGAGTTAAGCTGATGGAAAAGCGAGAACGGAAGGGAAGAGCAACATCACTGCTCATAAGACTGACAGGTGACTCCTTATCAGAATTCAAGGACAGTAGAAAGCAATAGGTTAACGTATTTATTGCACTGAAAGAAAAGGCTGCTGACCATTCTCAGCCCACTGATATGGTTTGAATATGATTTATGTCCTCGATTACTGCAAAACTTGGTCCTCAGTGCCAAAAGAAGCTGGAGCTTTAAGAAACGGTTGCGTCTAGAATCTGGCAGCTCTTGTAAAACCAACTCATCGGAAGAATGGACAGTTGAAAAGCAAGGTTGTCCCTTCTGCCTTCTCTCTTTGGCGTGAACCCAGGTTATTCCACTCCTCAGCACTGCCATGGTGCAGGGCAAAGTCTCTGCCAGGTGGAGGATGTCTAGCCTTGAAAGCTATGAACAAAGTCCTATTAAATAAATTCCCCAGTGTCAGGTATTCTGGGATAGTAACAGAAAGTGAGATAAGACATTTAGCTAATCTGTGCTTCAGGAATCAAGAGGAAACAATTGTAGATAAGAATGAGAGAGCTTACTTGTTAAGAGTTCTATCATACCAGAGATGCATAAATGCTGTAGGTTACAAAGTAAAGGCATAGACAATAACTTGAGTCTGTGTGGAAAAATTGTGCCACTAACTACTTAGGCATATGTAGAAGACAACATGAGTGTATTTTTTCTCTGTGACTCTTTTCTCCTTCTTCCTACTTTTAAATAAATCTGAATAAATAGCATAATCAATAAAGATAATTTTATAATATAATGAACAGAATAATAGGGAAATTGAGCTAAGTAGGAGCAAGTTTTGTATATTATTTAAGTTTTTTATTGTTATAACATGTTGAAAGGTTAGGTGTACCCTCAGAAAATAATCATTAATTTAAAAAATTTTTACAACGGTGAAAATTGTAAAATAAAATATACACAGGCATTATCTATTTAACACAACAGAGGTAGGATTGAAGGAATAGAGGAAAGTAACATGGCAAACAAGACATAGGACAGAAATAGAAAAATTGCAGGAGTGATTCCTATTTTACATGTAATTATGATAAATCAATATGGACTAAACAAGAGGAGAGAGATTGTCAGGTGATAAGAAAATATAGGCGAATTATATTTATAAATTTTTATTTTTATAATCCTTTTATACTTGGTGTGTGTGCATGCATGTGTGTGTACATAATCTGTGTGGGTGGGATGATGCATGCCACAGAGCATGTATAGAGGTCAGAGGTAGACTTTGTAAAGTTGATTCCCTTCTTTAACCTTGACCTAGTTTTCAGGGATTAAACTCAGATCACCACGGAGACTTGGCAATCACCTTTGCCTGCTAAGCCATCTTGCTGGCCTGAAGTATATGATGTTCGTAAGAGATGTGTTTCTTTTGTTCCAAGAAAGAAAAAACAGGTTGGAAGTCAATGTATGGGAAAGAGACAACATCAAAGGCAAACTGAAGGATCTGACAGTGCAATACAGATGTAAGGTGAAATAGGCTTAAATGCTGATGGAGGCAGAGAAGGATATTTTATATCATGCGTCAGTCCATAAGAAAGACAGAGAGCTCATAGTCAGATGTGTAGCAAGTAATAGAGTACAAAGACACAAAATTTAAATAATGAAGGGAGAGTAATAATTTTAATAATACAATGTCCAGTGCTCAATATGATCACAAAGAAATAAAAGACTTGCAAACTACTATACACTAGCCACAATTAACAGACATTTATAAAATCTTTAATGTAGCAGTAAATGAATTCGCCTTCTCATCTTTAGACCACATGGAACATTCTCCAGGATTGATTTGTTAATTCAGAAACAAACCTTACAATGTTTTAAAGAATTAAAATCATTCAAAGTATTTTCCTCAACACTAGAAGAAAAAGTTTGAGAACTCATATGTGTGTAAGTGCATGTGTGTGTAGAGAAAGAGAGAAACTAAACAGCACAGGAATAAATTTTAAAAAATGAAGTTACATACAAACACACGTATAGACACAAATCACCCTTAGTAATTGAGATTAATGTAATATAAGATGATGCATAATCTATGAAATGCAGATAGAAACGGAAAGTAATATGTGTAAAAGTGTACATTTGCAAATAACAAGTATTTTAAACAAACAAACAAATTCCTCAAGATTCTAGTCAGGGATTTATTTTTAAAGACCATAAAACTAAATCTAAATAAAGAATAACATTGAAAGTTAAAGTGCTAATAAACAACCAAGAGCAGAAAAACAGTAAGGAAATCAATAAAGCAAAAGAGACAAATTCTTTATAAAAGAGAATGTAATTGACGAAGTCTTTGCTATAGTGAGTGAAAGATTAAAATTACCAGAATCAGGAAGAACATGTGGGCTATCACTCATCATCTCACAGAACTGCAAGGAATAAAATGACATCAAGACCCATATGCAAGCAGATCGGATAACAATGAAATGAACAAAGGCTAAGAATCACACAAACTACTGAAACAACCAATGAAACAGAAATGTAAATATTCCTACAACAAACATTAAGTGAATAGCCAATGTCTTCCCTAATAGAACTCAGAATTCACTAGTAACTTCTTTTCCTTAAAAATATTAAGATAACAACTTCTATTTCCCCTCCATATGTGTGTATTATATGTATTTTTATTTGTTATATATTATATGTATACTATTAAATATTACCTAATCCATTTGTTTAATGTTTGAAAAGTAACCGTAATTGTTCCCATAGTCTTTAAAATAAAGGGGGCTAGAGATGGTCCAGCGGTTAAGATGACTTGCTGCTCTCCCTGAGGACAGATTCAATTCTCAGCACCTACACCATCAGAACTTCCAGTTCCAGAGACTTGATGCCCTCTTCTGCCCATGGCATTGTGTGCATGTGATATACAAACATGCATGCAGAAAAAACACCCATACACATAAATGAATGAATAAAGAAATATCATAATTTTAAAATAGAGAAAGTAAGTTTATTGTCTAAGGGCAGCTAGTTATCCTGATACCAACATTAGAGAAAGACCCAAAATCCATTATAAATAAAGACAGAAAACTTCAACAAAACTCTACCAAGCAGAAACTGTGTACATACATATTATAAGAGATTATATACCATAAAGATTAGGGTTTGATACTAGAAAGTAAGACTGAGCTATTCCATGAAACAAATTAGTATAACAAGCCATTATTAATAATTGGTTTGTTAATATTTTAAGAAACCAAACTACATGACTTCAGTAGGTACAGGCAAAACTATTTTTAAAGAACTCCTAGCAAAATACATTCAACCAAGCAGTGACATTTTTATGAAATAAATAATTTCATTTATAATATCATCCTAAAAACCATTTAGTCATAAATTTGACAAAAGGAAGATCACATGTACATGTATTCACAACAGCATAACTCATTGCAGTCAAGAGTCAGAAACAATGAACAAATAAAATATGTTTTAAAAAACCAAAATGGGATAGTATTCAATTATAACAAAGAAAAGGAAAAAGTGTGTGTATAGTAACCATTCACAGGAAGTAACCTGTTGATATGTGATGGTATTTGTGCTGAATAATTTTTCTCAACTTGACACAAATTACAACTGCTTCAAAGCAGGGAACTTCAACAGTGGAGTTGCCTCTCTTAGGTTGGCCTGTGGGCATGTCTGTGGACATCTTCTTCATTTCCACACAGACAAGAGTCTAGCCCACCAGGGGAAGTGCCACCCTGGGCTGGTTGCTGGTCCTAGGTTGTATAAGAACAGACTGAGCAAGCCATGAGGAGGAAGAGAGTAAGCAGCATTCCTCCAAGGCCTCTACTTCAGTTCCTGTCCCCAGGTTCCTGCCTTGAGTTCCTGTTCTAGTTTCCCTTAATCATGAACTCTAATCTTTAAAATATAATAAACACACACTGCCCCAAATGGCTTTTGGTCATGGTGTTATCACAGCCACAGAGAAACAAACCACTAGAGTATTTCTATAAATTTCCCACACTATAAAAAAAAATCTATAAAAATAGAAAGGATGTTGGGGGAAGTATAGGAAGTGATGGTTATTCTCAGGGATAGGGCTTTCTTCCTAAAAGGATCAAAAATTAGATTGCTTAATAGCCATATGACTATGCTAAAAACTCTGAATTAAAAGGATAAATTTTACTGTATATATTACCTTTATTTATTTACTCAACGTGATATGTATGTGTGAGTGAGAGTGTATGTGTGTGTATGTGTGTGCATGCACGTGTGCGTGTGCGTGTGTGTGTGTGTGTGTGCATCTATTGTACTGTGCATGTGAAGATGATCAAAAGACAACTTGAAGAAGTCAGTTCTCTTCTTCTGCCATGAGAATACTACGGATCAAATTCAGGTCATCAGGATTGGCAGCAAGCACCTTGATCTGTTAAGCTATCTTGCCAGTCCTCAGTTTTATGGATTTTGAACTATAGTTCAATAAATCTATTATTTAAAAAGACATCTTAAATAATATACATTAAAACTGTGGACATTTGAGTTCAATGTAGCAATCTTAATTCAGGAGCCAGAGCAAAGTTCCAAGATTGCTCCTCTGGTACCTGACAAAGGTGCTTTGGCTAAAAATCTCATCAGTAACATCCACTCATGTTCCACCCCCCACCCTAACCCCCAGCCCATTGGGAAAGCCAGCGAGAACTCTAGCTCAAGTTACAAAGGAAAGTATATGCATATTATTTAACCAAAATTTCTGTGTTCTAAAGTGACATGTGGTCCCTGAACTACAGCAGGAAGGGAATACTTGCTCCAGAGAATCACTTTTCGGTTTTGTGGGGTTAGAATATGGTGTGTGTGTGTGTGTGTGTGTGTGTATGTGTGTGTGTGTGTGTGTGTGTGTGTATGGGGATGGGGGTGTCAAGGTGAGTATAGTATAAGGGGCCAAGACAGTAGAGGACCTCATCTAGGAAAAATCTGATTTCTTGTGTTTTGAATTTCATACAATGCTTTGTCTTCCTGAAAAGAAAGCTTCAAATTCTTCAGGCCAAATGTCTGTGGCACTGCTTTCCAGCTGTATCTTATCTATAGGCTGTTTTTATATCAGTCCCATCCTCTCACATCACACGAATATTTTCCTGGAAGCATTTTCACTCTCTCCTTCCAAACATAGCCACATTTCTTGTGTTACCTAATATTTAAACTATCTAAATTCTCATCAGTGCTGTGTGGGTTAAAACTCCAGCCAGAGACATGCGGCCATATCACTGACATCTCATGTGACCTAATGCCAACGTTGTGAATCATTCGAGACATTCAATAGCCACTTCACAAATATTTAAGTGGCACTTCACATCCAGGAATATATATATATGTTTGCTGACAAGTTGGAGGTGTAATTCGTAAAGGAAACCTGCCACGATGCGCATCCTGTTTTAGCGCACTGGAGTGCGTGGCTCTTCATCTTCTTCAGAGCTAATATCACCTACATAGTATTTTTTCTACTAAGCATAATGACCATATCTCTGGATCTAACTTTCTGCTGTTCTTTAAAATGTCTTCAAGTTTCCCCTAAAGTGAGAAGAGCAAGCATTATATTTCTGCTACACAAGCCATTTTGTCTTAGTCCATTTTATGCTGCTATAACAGAACACCTCTGACTCATTTATAAAGAGCAGGCTTATTGACTGGGTTTCTTGCAGTTCTGAAAGCTGAAAAACACAAGATGAAGGGGTCAGGCATGTTCTGGGAAAAGGTCTTTTCTCTGTGTTATCCCATGGCAGAGTGTCTAGAAGAGCAAGAAAGGAAATAGAGCATGTTTTATAAGAGAGAAATCTTTTCATGAGAGAACTCCCAGAATGATGGCTGGCCCCCACTCATGTCCCAAATCTCTCCCATTAAGCTCCACCAGCCAACATATGGCCTCTGGGTGCACATTCCAACCAAAGTCTTATCACCTTGTATCACACATAAAAGAAAATAGACCAAGGAAAACCCTCTACTTTGATATGCCTACCTTAACATTAGCTAGATTTTAAAGCTGTAGGCTGAATACTCTAGGCATTGTGACTATGTGGAAACCTCGAGCATTTTTAGAGCTTGCAGGTTTCAAGACTTGCCTTGCTAGGAGAGTTCATTTTCAAGATGACTTTTACTGAGGAGATGTGGGCTAATGTCTGTTCATTCCAGCATAGGACACCAACAGCACACAAAGAAATAATTACTCTATGTGAGTCTAGCTAGGTGCTTTTACACCTCTTATTTTTAAGGTCATGGATGTCCAGAAAACTTGAGTTTTAAAGCAGTACGTGAACCAACACTTATAGGTATTTAGACAAGAAACAGGTGTAGGATGCTTTAATTAGAAAAAGAAAGAAAGAAAGAAAGAAAGAAAGAAAGAAAGAAAGAAAGAAAGAAAGAAAGAAAGAAAGAAAGAAAGAAACTGTATCACATGCAATGACAGTATCTCTTTGGGTGTAAATTTGCCCCACATGTTTTCAAAGTGCATTTGACTGTTACAAAAACAGTGCTGTGTAACTATGACCTCTCAGAGACGTTTCATTGCTATAAATAATGACGTGGACTAGCAATTGGTGAGATAATTAACAAAGCCCTACCCCTGATCCACAGACCCATACTCTAAATTTGAACTGGATTGTGCTTCCCACGCAAATAGCATTTTCAAAACTGCCAGATTGTGTGGAGTAGAAAGGGACGGCTGATATTTTGGTTTGAAAGTCAAGTTGTTGTCCAATGCAATAAAGGATGTAATGTAAATAGAAGCACAGATTACAGCACATTTAGTCTCCTATTTAATCTTGATGCATTTTTGAAAGTTGGACATGTTGGCATTAATTCTTTTTTCTATGATGATGACTAATGTTATTACCACTTTGGTATCATACTCATTAAAATCTACATAATTCACATTTGCATTCATATACACATTTACCAGTTCTCCAGTCCAAAAATATCCCAGTGAACCCTGACCAATGTGTTTGTACATTTCCACAATGCTCCTTCTGGGATCCCCAGGCCACATAACACAGCGAAGAGTTCATTAGGACCTTGTCACCAGCATAGCTATAATTAAGGCTGCATCAGCAATTTCAGGGTTTATAACTCTGCTGTAAAGTTGTTCTCTGGGATGAAACTCAGCATAAAAGCTCAACCTGGGAATAGATCGTTTAGCAGATCTGGGGGAGTGAGTGTGTAGGGGGATTGATTTGGTTGTTTATGCTTCTCTGTACTGCTCAACTGATTCTTTGTGGCATTTGAATCAGGTTGTTTTATGGGCGTGGTGATCATCAAGAACTGACAGTATCATTAGTGTTTGTGTGGACTTCACTTAGACCGTAAATATCACAGAGACTTGGCCAGCGTTTCTGCCTTTATTCCTTGAGTGGGGACACTATGCATAGAAATGCAATTCACTTGGAGCAAGAGGTACTCTAATTAGGTGGCAACTGTGCCATTTCAGTTAAGTAGATAGACTGAGTTCCATAGTCAGTCATACATCCTTGTCAAGTAGATACTACACCACACACCCTCAAATTGCTCTGAGATATTTGATTGGTAAATCACTGGAAGTGCTCAGAAAAGTTTAGATCCAGCTCTGTTAGAAAACTGCTACTGACACTTCTAGTGAGGAACAGTTGATGGCTACTTTGCATGAGTGTAGTCACTGGGAGCTTCCCAATACTCCAGAGACCTATCCACACTTGTGCATCTTGTGTTCGTCAACAGAACTAATAGGACTCAGTGGGATAACTAACCAACTAACTAGCTAGATAAATAAATAAATAAATAATCAATAATTATAACAAGAGGAAATGAAGTTGGAGAAGGGGTGTGATGGAAGATCTTAGGAAGGTTGGAAGAAGGGAGTTATGGAGTGGGTACAATCGAGCTATATTTTATATATGTATGAAATTTTCAAAGAACAAATAAAACATTAAGAA
This sequence comes from Mus musculus, assembly GCF_000001635.26. Taxonomy (NCBI): domain Eukaryota; kingdom Metazoa; phylum Chordata; class Mammalia; order Rodentia; family Muridae; genus Mus; species Mus musculus. The sequence goes on from NC_000072.6 coordinate 96,278,189, forward strand.
AGATTTAAAAAAAAAAAAACCCCGAAGCCCAGATTTCACAGTCACTACAGGGGGACCATCCCAATTGCAAGGCCCACACGTTCTGTATGTTCTTGGGCTGCTTACTGTCGGCGTCAGTTTTTCATATTAGTTTTGTTACTTACAATTTAATATAAAATGTATCCTGCTTACACCAAACCTCTCCTGGTCCTCCTACTGCTTCCAATCTCCACTCATAGGCATCAGTCTCTCTTCCAGATCCACGAACTTTTGGTTTTGTTCTATGCCTCATTTAGTTAGCCAGGGTTGTCTATATGAGCACTGAGTTGTCAGTATCCACTGGAGTCTGTTGGGCTCCTGAGCGAGTCCATGACTGGAGATACCAGTTACCCCTTTCTTTGAATATGTCTGTAGCAAATAGTCTAGCAGTGAAGGTAGGGTTTCCTTAACCAATGCTCTGTTCATTCCTTAGTGTTGACAGAACTAGTCCAAGCCTCTGCAGTTTCAGTGAGTTCTTGGTGGCAACGGTTGTATTTTTGCCCAGGAGATGACATTTCTCTGCCCTTTTGCCTATCTTCTGATTATTATATTCTTTCTACATCCTTTATCCAAAGTATTTCCTGAATTTCTGAGACAATTGTATAAATGTCTTATTTATGGCTGAGCATTCACACATCATTTATTCTCAACACCCTGTATAGCCATGAGTCTCTTCTCCATCACTGTTCACTAGAAAGAGCGGCCTCTATGACTAAGGCTAAAAGGATTATGTGTCTGTAAATATACAGAAGGCAGTTTGATAGCATGGCAGTTTGTTAAACAATACTATTCAGCTTATCTCTAGGGCCTATAATATCCGTGTGTGTATGTGTGTGTGTGTGTGTGTGTGTGTGTGTGTGTGTGTGTGTGTAGGTGTGTGTGCATGATATTTTTAGTACCAAGCATGAGTTTTCTCTACTATGGAACCAGTCTCAAATCCAATTAGACAGTAGTTGCTTGACCCCATAGGAGTAGTGCCATTGTTACACAATCTACACACCTTAACTGGCAGGTTGTTCTAAAGATGGTAGGCTTCAAGACTGGATAAGACTATTGATGTGTTTTCTCCCCAGTAGCCTGCATAGCACCTCTGGGAACTATGAAAGTTATCTGGCAGGAAGGACGTTTCTAGATAAGCTCTAGGATGATTTCCCTACATCATGCATGCAAAATGTGTTGTCATTGCTGAAATGAGGTCTTAGCTATACCTCCTCTTTTGAAGATGTTACCATCTTGAGACACGACTATAGTATGAAAGAACAAAGCAGGAGTTCATTCCTGTTACAGTCAATTTGTGGTTAGGGACATTGTCATATTTGATACAAGTTTAAATGTAGTCTTAGGCAGTTATCCAAATAATTAGAAACCATGTTTTTTTTTTTAAATGAGGGAATAACTATTAATGGCATGTGCAATAATTACAAGCTGGAACTTAGAACTCCAGCAAAATGAAATAGGATTCAAACATTCTTCCAGTGCTTTTATCCATCTAGTTTTGGACAAATGACTTAATACCATCAAGCTTCCATTTCTCGTGTATAGTATGTATATTCATACAAGGAATTGGATAAAATATAAAATTTGATAGCCCAGAAAAGCACAGCACTTAGGACACAATGGCAATTATTATGTCGAGTTGTATTTGGCCTAGTTGGAATGGCTTTCTAATTTGTCACCTATCATTTGTTTATTCACTCATTTTCTAATGGAGTTGTTTCCACTGTGCCAGACACTCTGATGTGTCTGGAAAACATGCTGACCTGGATTGGCACAATCCCTTTCCTTCTTAGATAAAATTCTAGTGAAAGAGACAAAAGTTATTAGATAAACAAAATAATCATGAACCTTGGCAGGTGCTAAGAAGGAAACAGGTAACAGGTTCAGATAGAGACTAACAACCGGGAGATCAAAATGAGACTTAATTCTAAACATCCAGGGAAGGCTTCCAGGAGAAGGTGTGTATAATGCTGATATGTAATGGACCAAAAGTGGTTGTAAGACCTGCTCAGAACAAGGTATCTCAGGCCAGCAGGAGCCTACGCTGGGAGGTGCTTGAAATGGATGCTCAAGGACCTGAGAGAACACCAGTTTTCTGGGCTAGGGCTACCATCTTCTCCAGGTTCCTTCTTACCCAGAAACCTGAGTAAATGACCAACCATTGTAGGAGCAAGAAGGAATTCCTTTTGATGACAAATCAATGGGCAAAGCAATCACAGACTCTAATGATGCCTCTTCTTGGTGGATCTGGTTCGAAGGCTAGGAAGGGATTATGAGGGAGTATGGTATTCATGATATCACCAGAACTCCTCATGCAAAGAGAACAGACCTCTAGCAGTCAAGGCACCATAGTTGGGCATAGTTGTATACGTATGGTATCATTATAATGAAACCAAGTAGTCTGGAGTTCAAAATGACATTCAGATCAGAACAATCAGGTTTTGGAGCTCCCTGTCACCATAGGGGTAGGTATATGTGACACCTCAATATTTGAAAATTGAGATCATATGGTTTCAGTATCCAGGTTTTAACTTTTGCAACCAACAGTTATGTGAATGTCAGGATGACATCAATCAGCATTTTGGTGGCTTAGGCTGGTGGGAATAAAATGATGTGAGAGACTGGAGAAGGAAAGGATGGGGAGAGGAGTAATCAAGGCTTTTTGTTCACAAAAGGATTTTCCGTTCCATCTGAGGTGTGGTTAGCAGCCCAGTAATGATGATAGACTGTGATTTTAGGGCTTAAGTACAAAATGTATCCCAAAGGTTCTCACTTAAGTATTATATTCTTAATTCCCCCAGCCATCAGTTTAAGGAAGTTGTGGAAACGTTAGGAGGTGGGGAAAAAGGGCTACTAGTAGTGGGACTTAAGAGTATGTTGTGTGACACCCCCCCCACCCCACCCACACACACACTTTCTGTCTGCCATGAGGTGAACATCCCTTAGGCTCCTGTCTCCATGATGTTCTTTCCTAGCAGGTGAGTGCAAGAGATGGTGAACTAGCTGCTTTACAACAGTGAGCCAAAAACAGAAGCATCCTCTCTTTGAGTTCTTTCAGATGTTTAGGTCCTATATGGTTAAATTCATGCATGAAGTATATTCTTCCAGAAGCATGTCTCAAGTTGACCAGTGAAAGCTGTTTCTAAGAAAGTCAGTGGTGACTCTGATCTTCCTCTCTGGTCAAAGAGGGTATCAGCAAACATCCATATCTGGGGCTGTATTGTGCCACAGGGTGATCTGAAATAAACTGGGGGATGTTACATGTTCTCAGCATCAGTGTACAGGCAAGGATAGGAGATGGTGCTCGCAAGGGTCTCACTTGATGAAAGTAGTTTTGATGGCAGAACCATTCAAGACTTCTGTAGGTGGTCCTTTCTACTTTGTGGGGTCTTTTTTTTTTTTACCACGCTTTATCCCTCTGTTTTTCTCTACTGTCATTAGGAGAGAAAGAAGGGTAGAGGAGAGAGAAAGAGAGAGAGAGAGAGTTCTTTCCCTTTACTTCTTAAGTATGACTACTAACAAACTGCAACCAACCCCTTGAGTGACCCACAACCACCCACACGGCCTATTGAGGCTCTAGCATTTATACACCCTCTGAAAAGTTTCCAGAATCCCAAACACCGTACAAATGAAACTATCTGCAGCAGTAAACAAACAAACAAACAAACAAAACCAAAAACATGCCTCTCATAAAGCATTAGGCAAATCACAGTCAGCTGCTGCAGACATTCTGAAGGAGCTCAACATACCAACACAAGAGATTAAAATGCAAACCTATTCTTATTTCTGTGTTTTTGTAAAGAACCCAAAATTCTAGGATTCTCACTACAGACTTTAGTTCTATAGCTTGAAAATACATTTGGTATCATCAGTCATAATTCTACCATGTTGTAACCTGTCCACTTCCAGGAAAACAGTATGTTGTATCTCCTTCATACCTCTCCTCCCTATATTAAATACTATTTTTTAGTGCTATGAATCTTTAAAATCCAAGAAAATGTACAAGATCAGCTAAAAAATAATATCTTTAGGACCATTACAACATGGTCTTTCTAAAGAACCTTAGAAACTTAATTCTAAAGGACTCAGAACTTAATTCAAGTGACTTGTTATCACAGGGTGAACAGAAAATTCAAATTTTCATTAGATTTTTTTTTTTGGTAGTATCATCTTGCCTTAGTTTCGTAGCTTTTTTTTTTTTTTTTTTTTTTTTTTAATGCTTTGTAAAAACTGCACTGAGGGTTTTGAGGGTTTTCTGGCTTTGCTTTGTGAGTGTTATTAGATTGTTAAATAACAATGTAGCAACAAGCAATTGTCTAATGCTTTCTTCAAGGACTTCTTATTTGCAACTCCAAGAACATAGAAAAAGTATTCTTTGTAAACGTTTCAAAGTAATATTGTCTGGTCTTCATCTGCTTGATTTACTCTCAAGATGCTACAATTATTTTCAAATAAAGAGGTTCAGTGAGCCATAGAAGATGCCCCCTCTCTTGGATTGTGTTGGAGGCTCAGTTAGGATCTTGAAGAGATGTTCCTGGAATGTGTTAGGCCATCCCCATCACTTGTGGTTTATCTACCTTGATTCTTTACTTGTGAGTTTCTACAAATGCAGAGAAATTATACATATGGTTAAATGCCAGACGAAATTCATTCATTCATTGCATACCAAATTGTCACACTCACATGATGTTTGTTCACACTTAAAACAGTGTTTTTGTTATAGATTTGGGAAGAATTAGGCTGTGAATTATTACTTGAAAGTGAGGAAGAACTGAAAAGCTTACAGCTAGTAAGAGATAAAGGATGCTGCACGAGGATGGGCAGGCAGGTTTTGTTGGAACAACTCTTTTCTGAGCAAGAAACTTGCTGGTTTAACACAGGAACTGGGTCCATGCCACTCTTGGAGTCTCATAGGATTCTGCCACTTATAGTGCTTATCTGCTCTCTGGAACCTGAAATTTGTAGTCACCAGGACAGTGACAATGCCTAAGGGGGAGGTAGCTTCTCAACTCGTCTTCAACCACCCTCTGCTCATGTTCATGCCCACGTGCCTCCCCATGTGCAGGCAATGGGTTGGGTCTTAGGATTTTCTTCCAAAACAACATTTCAACTTCTGAGCTTGGGTAATAAAATGGTGAAGCTTCCTCCTGCAGGCCCCTACCTTCTATGCTTACTTGCTTTCATGATGCAAGCTGCCTGCCAGAAGAGGTGTACGGGAGCCTGTTGAGTAGCTTAGGCTCCACACTGAGCAGCTTGCTAGGAACTGAATCTAGCCAAAGCCACAGGAATGAGCCCATCTTTCCTTTACCTGGAGAGTTTGGAGCAGAGCTGCTGCTTTGGCTGAATCCTTGGCTGCAGCCCTATTAGATACCTAAAAAGCAAGGACCCAGCTACAGTGTTCCCAGATCCTTGGTTTATACAAACGCTGTATTATTTTAAGCTATTACATTTTACCCTAAATCATTACATAGCAACAGATAAGCATAGTTACTCCAGTAAAGGCAGCTTGCTTTTCTTACTGCAGAATATATACCTTACTCCACAAAAGCAGCCCATGAAGACATTTTCCGAAGGATTCTATATGAAAACAGTAAACTTTCTTACCCCTTTGCCTGTAGTTTTAGAGAAAGATTAATATCAGAATCTCTCAGCATCTATGAAATGAGGCAAGGGTGACTCATGGTGGGTGAGTCAACCACGGTAGACTTTGACCTACTAATATGTTGTGTGTATGATAATTATCCTTTTAAAGTCCAGTCATATGTGGCTCATGACATTTGGGGTTATAATGGAGCTAAAAGTTTCCTGTCATCTAGTGATACTGTGACCAGTGAAACACTACAGCATACGTCATGACTTCCTGTTTGTGATGATGCCGGTATAAGCAAGCCCACTGCAGTGTCTGTCACACATGAGAATGGCACATGCAGTTAGCACAAACTTCTTGATAATGATAGCAAAATGCTATGCTAATGATTTGTATATTTGTTATATTTTAAATTGTTTAAGTACTTACTGATCGTATACCATGTTTCCTATAATCCAGCAGGAGTGTTACCAGAAACTATCTCATTATCTTCTCTCCATGTTGACCACCTCTTGATTGAGTCTAGAGCTCATACTGGGATATTGGCCTGTACCCTTTAAGGTCTAAGTGAGTGAGTATCGTGATGTCCACTTTATGCCATGGGCCTCAGTCTATGTCCCTGGTATTAAACAACACATACTTACAGAGATTATCTTTCAAATGTTCTACAATATGTCATAGATCCACATAGAGAATGTCACTGGTGATGGCAAGTACCCAAAGTGGCTACAAAGGGAGATGGCTAGGAACACAGCAGACATCAAAAGCAGCTTCCTTCCCAGCAGTTAGAAGAAGGAAGGGTTGCCACCTTCATCTGAAACATAGGTATGCAGGCTCACTGATGGCAAAGGGCACAGGGCTAAATCATGGTAAAGGCAATGTGAGACATGAAAGCCATTTTTTGACTGATAACTTATGTATCCCTTAGTGGCACTGTTCTCTGTCAGGCTCTCAGCTGGAAAATAGGGCCCCTTCATGACTCTATTCAGTGAGCTTTGGAACCGCCTCCACGCTATTGTGCTGGGTATAGAGACAAAAATGAATGTGATCAGAGAGCTGTGGGGTGTCTTTAGTTCCCGAGGTTCTGACATTTAGCTTTTAAATGCTACACACAATGCACTAGTATTTGATTCAAAAACGCATTAACAGCTTAACATATTCAAATATCAGAAATGGGAATTTGGGACTGCTAATGCTAAGGTTCTTGATTCAGCTGCTAGTTTGTTATCGCTTGATTGCTCTGTGCTTCAGCCTCCTGAGCGCTGGGATTGTAAGCATGTACCACCACACTTGGGAAACATTTATTTCACTTTGACTCCTTTGCACAGTTCTGGGAACAGAACTTAGAGCCTTACACATGCAAAGGAAGTCTTCTCCCCAGACCTGCATGGAGCTGTTTAATGTTCTTATTGATGAACACACATATGCATGTTAATGTATGTTTTTTGCAGAATGTCTTATATTCCTTAATACATTTCTTTACATAAACTTTGTATTATTGAGATTCTTACGTAAGACACACTGCTTTATGAACTGTATACATCTATTCGCAATTTCAGCCAATTCAGTTTGCTTTTTAGTAGTAGTGTCATGTTTTATGGATGTTGTTTACATTTTATGCATATGATACCAATAACTACGGGTTGGACTGAATTGAAAACGGAAAGAAATATAATTTATGTCTAGGTTCTGGAGGTTCTCAGATAAAACAGTAAATCTTCAAAGCAGTGCTTATTATCAACTGACTCAGTCCTTCTGAATAATTACTCTGTCTGTCATTGAAACCTAGCAATAGTCAATACATTTGACTTGAGGTGTATGTATGTAGGCTTGGCATCAATCAAGAACATCATCTGCCTCATTGCTCCAGGTGAAAATGTCCGTTTGAGGTGGTTTTAGCTGTTCAAAAAAATAATTCACTGACTAATTCTTGCCCAAGTTCACCTTTTCGAGTTTTCCTGGGACCACTCATTGGCCATCAAGTGTGAGGAGTAGATCAAAGGTTAATGATACTTAATTGGACTTCATTAAGTGATAATATAAGTCCTGGAGCTCCTTGTTACACCCCAGGACTAGGCAGCAATGTCCTAACATCAAGAAATAATGAACCAGAAGCCATGCATTACCATGCACAGGGACACTCCAGCTGCTTATTATGTTTCAGATCTATTGTCTCCACTGAGGTATAGAGTGAGGTGCATATTAATATCTTGGTCAAGTTCCAGTTTTGAGAAGAATCATATTTTCATATAATAAAGACTCTCTGGTTGGAACTGTTAGGATTTAAACAATGATTGAGTGCTGTTTATCTTTTATTAGTATTTATTAGCTGCCTTCAGCCACAGGAGACAAGGTTATTTGATCCTTCCCTGGGATGTACCATCTACTTGAAGCAGTTTCCTGTTCCTGCATCTCTTTTGAATGTAGGGCCTGTCCATTCTCTTATTTCTGTGGTTGGCAATTTCTAAGCCACTTAATGAAAATAACATATTTGCAAGTAAGCATATTCTATTTACATCGGACTCCAGGCTGCAGATCTCATTTTGATTCTAGGATGGAAACCCATGCATACAAAACAGTAGTAACTGTCATTAACATGTCAGGGAGAACGAATGTGCAAACGGGCGGCATAATGCCATGTGCTTCAGAGATAAGCACAAGGCTGGGGTAATGAGCTGACCTTGGCCTTCTGTTGCACAAAGCTAATACACTAAAAAAAGATAGTGCCCTTCCTCACAATTGAATGTAATTATCCCTAATCTGTAACCCAAGCAGAGAGCTCAAATTGTTCATCCAAACACTAACATTAAACTACTCCTCTCTAAGATGTCAGCATGATGTTTTAGATTCCTGTGCCTGACAGAGGAAGTGGGCAGTACAATATACCTCTTGTGCTGTGTTTTCCCTCCAGTTTACCATGAATAAAGGAGTAAATGATTAAGTCTACACTTCATACTAATTTAGGATAATTGACTGTCATGATGGACAGGATAGATGGGATAAAGAAAAAAAAGAGGTCAATGTCCCCACCTGAAAACAATTATCATCAGTGGACTTTGCAGTTGAGCCCATATATTAAGGATGGCATAAATATAAGGTATATCAACATATGTTATTTTCCTCTTGTAAGTTGTTAGGCTCTGTGTGTTAAATGGCATTTTTATCCCATTTATTTCAAATCAATAAATTTTTAACCCTGTTATGTGACAGGAAATATGTCTCAATGCTGCCTGCATAAAAATCACAGCTTGCATCCTAAACAGAAGATGAGATAGATTATTTTGGAGCCATTATGAGTGAGTGCCCATATGCCAGGAATACAGATTTGGGTTACCCCAAATTCCATGTTTCAACATGGAAGCCATTTTATAGGGTTTTTTTTATAGTTTTACTGAACAATGAAAGCCATAAATCAAAACAAGTTTAAAAATACATTGAGGGGTACACCCTAAGCAAATACAGCAGGATGGGGGAAGCTTTAAAAAAAAGTAGGGCAACAATGTGATATCTGATGACATGACATCATAAACTCTTGGACTGGTAAAATCTAGTCTTCTGCTATATCAATAGCTTCTGAAAGGAACTTTTTTATTCATTATCACAACACGATAGTTCAGATCCAGGGTGGGGCAAGGAAGGCCTGTTTGTTTAAGAAGGCTACACCTAGTCCAAAATAATTATCCTCTAAACCTGCGGAATTCCAATCTCCCCACAGTACTGAAATTCCAGCAGGTCCATCAGACACACACAGGAATTCCTTCCAGATGGTTTTGTTGATGCTGTTGTTGTTATTTAAAGTCAGGCACAACCTCTTTTCAGGAATTTCCACTCACAATGGTCATCTGAATGTCCTTCTTCTTAAGAAGTTGCCAGGCTTTTAAGGAAAACAAACCTCTCAGCCAGCACACTAGGTATATATTGCTGGGGGAATCTTAGTCTCCTGGATGATAGGAGAGAGGTTATCTCTGAAGGACTCAATCACATAGAAGAGCCACTAGAAGCTAGTCAAGGGAGGCCTGAGAAAGACAGAGAAGAGCAGGGATCCTTTCTGATAGAGAGACACATTTCTTTGAGTCCAGAGACAGTTATGTACAGAAAGCCTTACTGGCTGCAAAACTGCAGGTCCTGGCAGCACTGGAGGCAGTGTTCCAAGTCTGTCTTTCTCAGTCTTTGACATTTTTTCCTTTCTTTTCGTTTTTTATTATTTTTTATTGGATTTTTTAAATTTACATTTCAAATGTTATCCCCTTTCCTGATTCCCCACCCCCCCACCCCCAGAAACCCCCTATCCCATCTCCCTCCTCCTGCTTCTATGTGGGTGTGCCTCCACCCACCCATCCACCTACTCCTGCCTCCCTGCCCTTGCATTCCCCTACACTGGGGCATCGAGCCTTCGTGGGACCAAGGGCCTCTCCTCCCATTGATTGCACTTTTGTAGCTTGCTCCTCTGGGAATCACCTGTACTATATTTTCCTTATTTTACCACAAAATCATTTCTCTTAAAAGACTCCTTTCATATGTGTAAGACTTAGCATCTGATATTGACTATAAGTAGAAGAGAACTTCCAAGAACGTAAATCAAGACAAATGAAAGCTTTCATCTAGAGCTGCATTTGAGCAGGACTTGCTGAGCATAAAGCTGAATCTCATCATGTAGGGATGTGAACACATGCTAGTGAGGTTAGCTGCATTTTATCATGTAGGGAACTGAGCACATATTAGTGAGGCTACCTCAAACAGGAGCCTTTCTCCTATAATGCCTGAAAATAACCTGCTAAGTTTCACCAGCCAAGGAACAAAGAAACTTCTTGGAATTCTGGGGATGGTAATTCCTGGAAACTAACAGCCTCATGGGAAAGCATAGTGACCTAAAGGTTTGTCCTTATAAAGCCCTGCAACACATGGTTTGGGGCCATTCTCAGCTGGGAAACTCCAGGGAGTGGTCCTGACCAAAGTCCATCTCTTGGTCAGTATTTACTAGTTAATAAAACTTGCTTAATTTATGCAAATTTATGGCTCAAGATGGTAGAATTGGTTTTTCTCTCGCGCAAACCTCAGGATTAACAATCCTTAAAAATAAAGATGGAGACTGACCTTCTTGACTTTAATGCACAGTGTCCTGTGCCTTCTCTCTCACTGGGTTTCTTTTCTAATGTTGAGTTTCTCCTGGTATGCAGTTCCACTACTTAGGAATAATTATTAGAGCTCATACAAGATTTTAAATTTTGCCCTAAGGGTCACTTGAAATTGTTGAAGAATCTTAACCACTTCTAGTATTCTTTCCTAATTCTCTCAGGAAGTTGAACTTACCTTTCTTTCCTTACACCTCCCAGGAATTTGTGCTCTGAACCTTAACTCAGCCCCTTGCATTAAAACAACAGCAGACTGTGGGTTAAAACCAACCCTATTTTCCTGAGATGTGAGTGTTGAGAGTGAAACCGAAGGCCTTTCTAGTTTGCAGCATCAGACCCCTTCCTCTCTTGCATGTGGATGGGAACATGGTAGGTAGTCAATACAAACGCCATGTTCTGATAAGCAGACAAAGGCATTGTGTTGGTGATGCGATTGATGGGCTCCACCATTGTTCTTTGGCTTTAAAAACCATGTATCTGCTGCATTTAATTCTTTGTGCTGAAGGAAAATCGGCTATGCATGGCCCACAGAGCCATCTTTGTGTATTTATTATCTACTTCTCTGAAGCTCTGGCTGCGTCAATCACTCAAGTCCTGGGCCTTCACTTCATGATTTAACAGAAATATTAAGCTTTTGCATTTTTTTTCTGAATTGACCTTTTGTTGAATTTATTTCCTTGGCTGAGGACAATCTATGTCTCATCCTTGCCTGAATCTGGAAATAATTATTGATTTTCTGTGAGCATCCCTGGGGTCTCCTTCAACTTCCTCATCTGGGCACCTGACCTGCCTGGGTCATCTCTTCTCCTTTCTTGCTTTTTTTCCTCAAAACCCATCCCCGCCTGAATTCCTTCAGCTCTTTTCCTAGAGAGCCAAGATGTTTAAATTGCTCTCAGCTCCTAAGGATAACAGCATGCTCAATGCCCTGCCCCGCCCCCTTCACTATCAGTTAGCATATCAAAGCACACCCTGAGCTAGCCCACAGACGATGCTACTGGGAGTCAAGTTTGCTTCTTGCCTCTTCCGGATAATTAGCAGATTCTTTAAAACTTGTTAACTGTGAAAACAATGAGTCAGGCCAGTTTGCTTTTCCAATATGCTTACCTCCTGCTTCATCTTTACTATGCTTCACACACCAGCTTCACTCAGAATTTCAGTAGAGAAACTTAGAGTACACTGGAGCTGTGAGCTGCATGCTCCCTACCTCATTTCCTTCAGTATGGATTAAAAAAACAAAAACAAAAACAAAAAAAACAAGCACAGCATATTTGCTTACTCCACACATAACCTGGGATCATTTTCTGTTCATCAGTAGCTGATCAAGGTACTTTCTGAACTCCTGTTGATGGGACTATAGCACACGGAAGTCTTATATAAACCATAAATGCTCAATGGATTAGCAGAAAAGGGGCTTCGAACAAAAATAAATAAATAAATAAAATGCTAGACTTTTGTATAGGTGATTTTTGTTTGTTTGGTTGTTTGTTTTGTTTTGGTTTGGTTTGGTTTTTGGTTTTGCAAGACAGGATTTCTCTGTGTATCCCTGGCTGTCCTGGAACTCACTCTGTAAACCAGGCTGGCCTCGAACTCAGAAATTCGCCTGCTTCCCAAGTGCTGGGATTAAAGCTGTGTGCCACCACTGCCTGGCTCTATAGGTGACTTTTTACATGTGCTTTCTGGTCATTTTAGGGGTCATTACCCCTAGTCAAAGGTTACATTGCCCCTTTGGTTTTTTTTTTTTTTTTTTTTTTCCATTTTTTATTAGGTATTTAGCTCATTTACATTTCCAATGCTATACCAAAAGTCCCCCTTACCCACCCACCCCCACTCCCCTACCCACCCACTCCCCCCCTTTGGCCCTGGCGTTCCCCTGTACCAGGGCACACAAAGTCTGCGTGTCCCATGGGCCTCTCTTTCCAGTGATGGCCGACTAGGCCATCTTTTGATACATATGCAGCTAGAGTCAAGAGCTCAGGGGTACTGGTTAGTTCATAATGTTGTTCCACCTATAGGGTTGAAGATCCCTTTAGCTCCTTGGGTACTTTCTCTAGCTCCTCCATTGGGAGCCCTGTGATCCATCCATTAGCTGACTGTGAGCATCCACTTCTGTGTTTGCTAGGCCCCGGCATAGTCTCACAAGAGACAGCTACATCTGGGTCCTTTCAGTAAAATCTTGCTAGTGTATGCAATGGTGTCAGCATTTGGAAGCTGATTATGGGGTGGATCCCTGGATATGGCAGTCTCTACATGGTCCATCCTTTCATCTCAGCTCCATACTTTGTTTCTGTAACTCCTTCCATGGGTGTTTTGTTCCCACTTCTAAGGAGGGGCATAGTGTCCACACTTCAGTCTTCATTTTTCTTGAGTTTCATGTGTTTAGGAAATTGTATCTTATATCGTGGGTATCCTAGGTTTTGGGCTAGTATCCACTTATCAGTGAGTACATATTGTGTGAGTTCCTTTGTGATTGTGTTACCTCACTCAGGATGATGCTCTCCAGGTCCATCCATTTGGCTAGGAATTTCATAAATTCATTCTTTTTAATAGCTGAGTAGTACTCCATTGTGTAGATGTACCACATTTTCTGTATCCATTCCTCTGTTGAGGGGCATCTGGGTTCTTTCCAGTTTCTGGCTATTATAAATAAGGCTGCTATGAACATAGTGGAGCATGTGTCCTTCTTACCAGTTGGGGCTTCTTCTGGATATATGCCCAGGAGAGGTATTGCTGGATCCTCTGGTAGTACTATGTCCAATTTTCTGAGGAACCGCCAGACTGATTTCCAGAGTGGTTGTACAAGCCTGCAATCCCACCAACAATGGAGGAGTGTTCCTCTTTCTCCACATCCTCGCCAGCATCTGCTGTCACCTGAATTTTTGATCTTAGCCATTCTCACTGGTGTGAGGTGGAATCTCAGGGTTGTTTTGATTTGCATTTCCCTGATGATTAAGGATGTTGAACATTTTTTCAGGTGCTTCTCTGCCATTCGGTATTCCTCAGGTGAGAATTCTTTGTTCAGTTCTGAGCCCCATTTTTTAAGGGGGTTATTTGATTTTCTGAGGTCCACCTTCTTGAGTTCTTTATATATGTTGGATATTAGTCCCCTATCTGATTTAGGATAGGTAAAGATCCTTTCCCAGTCTGTTGGTGGTCTTTTTGTCTTATAGACAGTGTCTTTTGCCTTGCAGAAACTTTGGAGTTTCATTAGGTCCCATTTGTCAATTCTCGATCTTACAGTACAAGCCATTGCTGTTCTGTTCAGGAATTTTTCCCCTGTGCCCATATCTTCAAGGCTTTTCCCCACTTTCTCCTCTATAAGTTTCAGTGTCTCTGGTTTTATGTGAAGTTCCTTGATCCACTTAGATTTGACCTTAGTACAAGGAGATAAGTATGGATCGATTCGCATTCTTCTACATGATAACAACCAGTTGTGCCAGCACCAATTGTTGAAAATGCTGTCTTTCTTCCACTGGATGGTTTTGGCTCCCTTGTCGAAGATCAAGTGACCATAGGTGTGTGGGTTCATTTCTGGGTCTTCAATTCTATTCCATTGGTCCACTTGTCTGTCTCTATACCAGTACCATGCAGTTTTTATCACAATTGCTCTGTAGTAAAGCTTTAGGTCAGGCATGGTGATTCCACCAGAGGTTCTTTTATCCTTGAGAAGAGTTTTTGCTATCCTCGGTTTTTTGTTATTCCAGATGAATTTGCAAATTGCTCCTTCTAATTCGTTGAAGAATTGAGTTGGAATTTTAATGGGGATTGCATTGAATCTGTAGATTGCTTTTGGCAAGATAGCCATTTTTACAATGTTGGTCCTGCCAATCCATGAGCATGGGAGATCTTTCCATCTTCTGAGATCTTCTTTAATTTCTTTCTTCAGGGACTTGAAGTTTTTATCATACAGATCTTTCACTTCCTTCGTTAGAGTCACGCCGAGATATTTTATATTATTTGTGGCTATTGAGAAGGGTGTTGTTTCCCTAATTTCTTTCTCAGCCTGTTTATTCTTTGTGTAGAGAAAGGCCATTGACTTGTTTGAGTTAATTTTATATCCAGCTACTTCACCGAAGCTGTTTATCAGGTTTAGGAGTTCTCTGTTGGAATTTTTAGGGTCACTTATATATACTATCATATCATCTGCAAAAAGTGATATTTTGACTTCCTCTTTTCCAATTTGTATCCCCTTGATCTCCTTTTGTTGTCGAATTGCTCTGGCTAATACTTCAAGTACTATGTTGAAAAGGTAGGGAGAAAGTGGGCAGCCTTGTCTAGTCCCTGATTTTAGTGGGATTGCTTCCAGCTTCTCTCCATTTACTTTGATGTTGGCTACTGGTTTGCTGTAGATTGCTTTTATCATGTTTAGGTATTGGCCTTGAATTCCTGATCTTTCCAGAACTTTTATCATGAATGGGTGTTGGATCTTGTCAAATGCTTTTTCTGCATCTAACGAGATGATCATGTGGTTTTTGTCTTTGAGTTTGTTTATATAATGGATTACATTGATGGATTTTCGTATATTAAACCATCCCTGCATCCCTGGAATAAAACCTACTTGGTCAGGATGGATGATTGCTTTAATGTGTTCTTGGATTCGGTTAGCGAGAATTTTATTAAGAATTTTTGCATCGATGTTCATAAGAGAAATTGGTCTGAAGTTCTCTATCTTTGTTGGATCTTTCTGTGGTTTAGGTATCAGAGTAATAGTGGCTTCATAAAATGAGTTGGGTAGAATACCTTCTACTTCTATCTTGTGAAAAAGTTTGTGCAGAACTGGAGTTAGATCTTCTTTGAAGGTCTGATAGAACTCTGCACTAAACCCGTCTGGTCCTGGGCTTTTTTTGGCTGGGAGACTATTAATAACTGCTTCTATTTCTTTAGGGGATATGGGACTGTTTAGAAGGTCAACTTGATCCTGATTCAACTTTGGTACCTGGTATCTGTCCAGAAATTTGTCCATTTCGTCCAGGTTTTCCAGTTTTGTTGAGTATAGCCTTTTGTAGAAGGATCTGATGGTGTTTTGGATTTCTTCAGGATCTGTTGTTATGTCTCCCTTTTCATTTCTGATTTTGTTAATTAGGATTTTGTCCCTGTGCCCTTTAGTGAGTCTAGCTAAGGGTTTATCTATCTTGTTGATTTTCTCAAAGAACCAACTCCTCGTTTGGTTAATTCTTTGAATAGTTCTTCTTGTTTCCACTTGGTTGATTTCACCCCTGAGTTTGATTATTTCCTGCCGTCTACTCCTCTTGGGTGAATTTGCTTCCTTTTTTTCTAGAGCTTTTAGATGTGTTGTCAAGCTGCTAGTATGTGCTCTCTCCCGTTTTTTCTTGAAGGCACTCATAGCTATGAGTTTCCCTCTTAGAAATGCTTTCATTGTGTCCCAAAGGTTTGGGTACGTTGTGGCTTCATTGTCATTAAACTCTAAAAAGTCTTTAATTTCTTTCTTTATTCCTTCCTTGACCAAGGTATCATTGAGAAGAGTGTTGTTCAGTTTCCATGTGAATGTTGGCTTTCTGTTATTTATTTTGTTATTGAAGATCAGCCTTAGTGCATGGTGATCTGATAGGATACATGGGACAATTTCAATATTTTTGAATCTGTTGAGGCCTGATTTGTGACCTATTATGTGGTCAATTTTGGAGAAGGTACCATGAGGTGCTGAGAAGAAGGTATATCCTTTTGTTTTAGGATAAAATGTTCTGTAGATATCTGTCAGATCCATTTGTTTCATCACTTCTGTTAGTTTCAGTGTGTCCCTGTTTAGTTTCTGTTTCCATGATCTGTCCATTGGTGAAAGTGGTGTGTTGAAGTCTCCCACTATTATTGTGTGAGGTGCAATGTGTGCTTTGAGCTTTACTAAAGTTTCTTTAGTGAATGTGGCTGCTCTTGTATTTGGAGCATAGATATTCAGAATTGAGAGTTCCTCTTGGAGGATTTTACCTTTGATGAGAATGAAGTGTCCCTCCTTGTCTTTTTTGATGACTTTGGGTTGGAAGTCAATCTTATCAGATATTAGGATGGCTACTCCTGCTTGTTTCTTCATACCATTTGCTTGGAAAATTGTTTTCCAGCCTTTCATTCTGAGGTAGTGTCTATCTTTTTCTCTGAGATGAGTTTCCTGTAAGCAGCAAAATGTTGGGTCTTGTTTGTGTAGCCAGTTTGTTAGTCTATGTCTTTTTATTGGCGAGTTGAGACCATTGATGTTAAGAGATATTAAGGAAAAGTAATTGTTGCTTCCTGTTATTTTAGTTGTTAAAGGTGGCATTCTGTTCTTGTGGCTGTCTTCTTTTAGGTTTGTTGAGGGATTACCTTCTTGTTTTTTCTAGGGCGTTGTTCCCGTTCTTGTATTGGTTTTTTTCTGTTATTATCCTTTGAAGGGCTGGATTCGTGGAGAGATAATGCGTGAATTTGGTTTTGTCGTGGAATACTTTGGTTTCTCCCTCTATGATAATTGAGAGTTTGGCTGGGTATAGTAGCCTGGGCTGCAGTTTGTGTTCTCTTAGTGTCTGTATAACATCTGTCCAGGCTCTTCTGGCTTTCATAGTCTCTGGTGAAAAATCTGGTGTAATTCTGATAGGCTTGCCTTTATATGTTACTTGACCTTTTTCCCTTACTGCTTTTAGTATTCTATCTTTATTTAGTGCATTTGATGTTCTGATTATTATGTGTCGGGAGGAATTTCTTTTCTGGTCCAGTCTATTTGGAGTTCTGTAGGCTTCTTGTATGTTCATATGCATCTCATTCTTTAGATTTGGGAAGTTTTCTTCAATAATTTTGTTGAAGATGTTTGCTGGACCTTTGAGTTGAAAATCTTCATTCTCATCCACTCCTATTATCCCTACGTTTGGTCTTCTTATTGTGTCCTGGATTTCCTGGATATTTTGAGTTAGGATCTTTTTGCATTTTCCATTTTCTTTGATTGTTGTGCCAATGTTCTCTATGGAATCTTCTGCACCTGAGATTCTCTCTTCCATCTCTTGTATTCTGTTGCTGATGCTCAAATCTATGGTTCCAGATTTCTTTCCTAGGGTTTCTATCTCTAGTGTTGCCTCGCTTTGAGTTTTCTTTATTGTGTCTACTTCCCTTTTTAGGTCTAGTATGGTTTTGTTCATTTCCATCACCTGTTTGTATGTTTTTTCCTCTTTTTCTGTAAGGACTTCTACCTGTTTGATTGTGTTTTCCTGTTTTTCTTTAAGGACTTGTAACTCTTTAGCAGTGTTCTCCTGTATTTCTTTAAGTGATTTATTAAAGTCCTTCTTGATGTCCTCTACCATCATCATGAGATATGCTTTTAAATCTAGGTCTAGGTTCTCAGGTGTGTTGGGGTTCCCTGGACTGGGCGAAGTGGGTGTGCTGGGTTCTGGTGATGGTGAGTGGTCTTGGTTCCTGTTAGTAAGATTCCTCCGTTTACCTTTCGCCATCTGGTAATCTCTGGAGTTAGTAGTTATAGTTGACTCTGTTTGGAGATTGTTCTTCTGGTGATTCTGTTACCGTCTATCAGCAGACCTGGGAGACAGATTCTCTCCTCTGAGTTTCAGTGCTCAGAGCACTCTCTGCTGGCAAGCTCTCTTACAGGGAAGGTGCGCAGATATCTTGTATTTGGACCTCCTCCTGGCCGAAGAAGAAGGCCCAAAACAGGACCTTTCTCAGACACTGTGTTGCTTTGGCAGTTCCCAGGTGGTACAGACTCTCACCTAAGCAGACTAAATTCCTAAGTTCCTTGGAGTCCCGGGACCAAGATGGCGACCGCTGCTGCTGTGGCTTAGGCCGCCTCCCCAGCCGGGCGGGCACCTGTCCTCCGGTCCGGAAGGTGGCTGGCTGTCCCCGGCCCACACAGGGTGCTGCCTCAGCCCCTCTGTGCTTCTGCCTGTTCCAGAGGCTGTCAGGTTCTCTGGCGCACCCTCTCACCTGTTCAGACTAATTTCCTAAGTTCGGCGGGTCCCGGACCAAGATGGCGACCGCTGCTGCTGTGGCTTAGGCCGCCTCCCCAGCCGGGCGGGCACCTGTCCTCCGGTCCAGACGGTGGCTGGCTGTCCCCGGCCCACACAGGGTGCTGCCTCAGCGCCTCTGTGCTTCTGCCTGTTCCAGAAGCTGTCAGGTTCTCTGGCGCACCCTCTCACCTGTTCAGACTAATTTCCTAAGTTCGGCGGGTCCCGGACCAAGATGGCGACCGCTGCTGCTGTCGCCCCTTTGGTTTTACACATTACCTTTGTCTGTTCTTAGCTTTACACAATAACTTTACATATGCGGCTTCATCAGTCCTATAGAATGCCTGTGAAATTGGTTGTGTGTGATGATATAGCTCACCATTGCATGACAGGATTATGGAGACATGTTTAGAAGATCCCTGTAGTATTGTTTTTCCATTTTGAGCTAATGCCACTCTTTTAGTCGGGTTTCTATTCCTGCACAAACGTCATGACCAAGAAGCAAGTTGGGGAGGGAAGTGTTTATTCGGCTTACATTTCCACATTGCTGTTCATCACCAAGGAAGTCAGGACTGGAACTCATGCAGGTCAGGAAGCAGGAGCTGATGCAGAGGTCATGGAGGGATGTTCTTTACTGGCTTGCTTCCCCTGGCTTGCTCAGCCTGCTCTCTTATAGAACCAAGACTACCAGCCCAGAGATGGTTCCACCCACAAGGGCCCTTTCCCCCTTGATCACTAATTGAGAAAATGCCTTACAGTTGGATCTCATGGAGGCATTTCCTCATCTGAAGCTCCTTTCTCTCTGATAACTCTAGCTGTGTCAAGTTGACACAAAACTAGCCAGTACAGCCACTAACAGTCTTCCTGAGTTTTTCTCAGGAAGTGTGTCTTAGTTGACATGAGATACTTAGCATGTAATAAACTCCATTACCCAAAGCCAACTGGGGAAGAAATGGTTTATTTCATTTTATAGCTTGTAGTCCATCATCCAGAGAAGTCAGGGTCGAGAGGCAGGGGAAGTCAAAGGAAGAACCATTGCAGAGGCCATGGAGGAACACCACTTACTGAGCACTTCCCATGGTTTACTTAGCTTGCTTTTATATAAACTCGGACCGGTCCAAAAAATGACATCATCCTCCATGGGCTGGACCCTCAAGTCAATAACTAAGACAATTCACCACAGGTTAATCTGGGGAAAGATTTTGGGTTCTCAAGTGCAAAGTACTGTGTAGCTTTAGAAAAGAACACCACACATTTTCCCTACCCATTTCAAGTTTGTACACATGCCAGGAAGAGTAGATGCTGATCCTTGACTCAACTTCTTCTAAGTACGTGGTTCTGTCAATCTTCTTAATTTTCACCATTGTAATGAGTACTGTGGTGGCACTGTGGTTTCAATTTGTGTTTCATTAAGTAATAAAATCGAACACTTACTCCTATGATTATTCATATAATTACAGGCTGCTGGAATATTATGGTTTGTGGTTGCTATTTCAATCTGGCCCACTTTTCTACTGGATGGTCTTGTTCTGCTTTTCCTTTAGATTTTCTGTTACATTTACAACTTACTTGTGGATGGGTGTGAGTGCACATGTGGGCACATACATGCGAATGAATGTCAGAGGACAGCTTGAAGCAATCAGTTCTCTCCTTCAACCATGTCTGGGGGGTTGGATGTAGGTTGTTAGGCTAGGGGCAAGCATCTTTCCCCACTGAACCATCTCACCAGCCCTCACTCTGTCCTATTGAAATCATAAAGATCTTTCATATTCCGAACATAAGTCCTTCGTTATTTCTATTGCATGTGCTATTCTGTGGTTTGCTCTATCATTTTCCTAACAGTATGCATTTGTTTGCTTTTACATCATTACAACATTAGTTTTAATGTTATCAGTTTTCTAAGTGTGTTTGACATCTTGTTGGAGGGGAGCTTAATCAAGTTATTCAACCTAGACTGTCTGGCTTTCCTAGACAATAGTAGGAATAATTTTATAAGGTTGATTCTCTCATATAACTGAATTGTCATTTCCCTTTAAAATTCTTCGAGTGGGTTTTTCCCCTTCTTATCTATTCTTCAGGTTATAAAGTTTATGACTTGTATTCTTCTCTATGGAGTATTTTAACTATTATCTCTCTGTGTAAAGAACACAAGTAGCTATGGCATATATATACCACCATTGGAAGATATTATCTTTCAATTTTATTCTTAATTTGTTAAATATCACTTGTGTATTGTATTTACATAATTTTCCCCTCTGCGATCCCATCCTATACCCCCTTGCTTACATTTTAATTCATGCCCTCTGTTTATTTAATTACTGTATATATGCACATACTCATTGTATATTCATCTCTCTCTCTCTGTCTGTGTGTGTGTGTGTGTGTGTGTGTGTGTGTGTGTGTGAATGAATATATAAATTCAACCTGCTGAGTCTATTTAAAGTTGCCTGTGTGTACATTTTGGGCTGATTACTTGGGGTTGGAATGAGAGGTAGGGAGGTCATTCCTGAGGGGGACTGATGTCCTACTCTTCATAATCACTAATTGCCTGTATCTCTTCATCTATGGTTGAGGACTAGTGAGATTTTAAATTTTCATTTCTTATATTCATTGAGACTCTCATCTCTTATATAACAACTCAAATTCTTGTACAGAATTGTGTTTCCATTAAGAATTTGGTCTTATTGACTTTGACAGGTGACTGCATTTTCTTAAATCTGAATTCTTTCCTCTTGTACTGAGGATAACCTTACACTGAAGGAAAGATGGATTTGTTATGCCATCCAGCCTTTGGCCTGGGGCTCCACTGGTCCAAGTATTCCCTGACATTTTACTTCCCTAATGGATGTGTGTGGCATGGGATGGCGAGTTTGCGACCATCTCAAGGCTTTCTAGGTTCAGACTCTGACCATCAGTGTTAGACAATGAGTCTCATGTTGGATGTGTGCTAATGATTGTGCTATTCAGGGCTGAATTATAATAAGAAATCTTTGGTGAATAGAACAAAATTTTGGAATATAAAATTACAGGATGAAAGTTTAATAGAGATCATAAGTTTTTCACTATCATAGTCTCAATGACAAGATGTATAAATGTTCAAAAAAATGGCTTAAAGAAAGGACGCATTGTGGGTAGCACTCTTTCATCCTGTTCTTGGCCATTACCCTTCAGCATGCTTGCCCACATAGTAGTAGCATTTACTGGCATACAGCATGTAACCTAAGAAAGAATCTTGTTTAAAACGTCCTTCAAACTAATCTTTAATGTTTGAACCCATTTCTTTCTACCGCTCTTCTATACATTCCTGTTTCTGAAATGCTGGCTTAAGTATGCTGGTTTAAATGTCTGTTCATGGCTGGATAGAAAGCTTAGTTGATGATATACTTGCCTTATAAACATGAAGATATGAAGATCTTAATTTCTTCTCCAGAATACGTGGGTTGTTTTTTTTTTTTTTTTTTTTTTTTTGTTTTTTTTTAAAGCCAAACTAAAATAAAATAAAACAGTGAGCATGGTGGCATGGCACAGACTTGTAATTCCAGTGTTAAGGACAGGCAGAAGTTAGGAGCTTGCTCTCCAGCCAGCCTAGACTACTAAGCGAGCTCCAGGCTTAGGAGGGATTCTGTGTAAATAAAGTAATCAAACCCCAATGTGAGATGACTCTTGAGGCACGTCACCTAATGCTGGCTCCCTGCCTGTACTTGTATACACCTGTACTTGCACACACATGAACACAGATCCACACAATTGCCTCAATCAAACATGGCTGCCGCCCATGGGCCGCCTCCTCTGGATTGCCCAGCCTCATTGAGAACTTCCTGCTTTAACAGTGGCCCTTCCACAGTTCACCTGTGGGTCACTAACCAAAACTTTAGCAAGAAGATGTAACCAAGGTAAACAATGTAGTGTGTGAATTTTTGATCCCAATAATAAAAATCAAGGGTTTTTGTTTTGATTGCTGTATGACTTGTACTCAAAATCTTTAATCTCCCCTTGCCTCTGATTCTCTACCTCTGCACTAAGCATGATACTTTTTCCTTCTCTTAAGATGCTTTAAATTTAAAATAAGATGATTCATGATAAGGGGTAGTATGATACCAGGCACAAAGGGGCTGCCGTTAATGCCACTGCTGTCACTGCTGTAATTCCTAGTGTCACTACTGGCATTATTAGTCATTGGCACAGGGGAATTTCCCCTAGTGTGTGGCTGAACTTTGAAGCCTCAGTTAGAGAGAAGCAGGTTGTTTGATGAGAATGAATTAGAACAAAGGAAGCTGGTGAACTTCAAAGCTATTATATCAACCTACTGTGGCTGAAATGAATTGTCTCGCTCTACATGAAGGGGAATCTGTCAAAAGAACTGCTGTTAGTTGTGTGGAATCAGCCTGCTTCCTACATTGAATGGTGTCAGAGAGAGATACGAACGAATTCCAACATTTGTCATTCTGTTCTCTATTCCTTACTCGGTGTCAGTCTTTTATGTCTGCATTATCCTGTAGTGAAAGAAACAAGTAATTAGATCACAGCTTATCTTGCATCCTCTGCAGGACAGCCTGGCAGCCTCTCTAGTACTGAGAGTGTTTCTTAATATGTTCTAAATGACACCAAGAAGCCATTGGAAGGCAAGATCCAACCAAGTTGTCTTTCCAGAAGATGGTTTGACTCATGAACTTGAACTCAGTTTCCATTGAGTTTTGTTTTCTGAAGGCAAAACTCTAATATGGGAACTATGCCCTTTCAGAATTCACTGGAAGAACAACGTGATATCTTTCTTTGCCACCATAAGCATCACAACCCACTCTCCTGTAAAAACACACATTAACAAGGAAAGAATAGAGATTTAAACACGTTTTAAGGGACACAAAAAGCCTTTATGAATGAAAAATGTAAAGACTTGGGCCAGGGAGACTTTTTATGAATGTGCTGCATCTTCTTTTTCTTTATTTTTTTATTGGATCTTTTATTTATTTACATTTCAAATATTGTCTCCTTCGAAAACCCTCTATCCCATTCCCCCTCCCACTGCTTCGATGAAGGTGATACCTCACCCACTCCAGCCTCCCCGGCCTGGCATTCCCCTACACTGGGGCATCAAGCCTTCACAGGACCAAGCTCCTCTCCTCCCATTGATGTCCAACAAGGCTATCCTCTGCTACCTATGTGGCTGGAGCCATGGGTCACTCCATGTGTACTCTTTGGTGGGTGACTTAGTTCCTGGAAGCTCTGGTTGGTTGATATTTTTGTTCTTCCTATGAGGTTGCAAACCCCTTCAGCTCCTTCAGTCCTTTCTCTAACTACTCCACTGGGGACCCCATGAATATGCTACATCTTGATGATTCACAAACAGCCATGTAAAGGGTGTTGGTCTCAAAAAGTATTAACCAGGTTGGGAGGATGAGGAGAGGGAATCAAGAGAGCCCATTTTGTCTACAGTCTTCTGGCCTCTCTATATAGACTTTTTCCTCCCAGGAGGGGTAGACCTCATCTGGAATAAGTTTTTATTGAACATTGTCTTCATTTATGACTGGTGTAGGAGGCCCAGCCCACTAGGTGTGGTACAATCCATGGAAAAGTGGTCCTTGATTGCATAAGAAAGCAAATTAAGAAAGCCATGGAGAACAAGACAGGAAACTGTACTCCTCTATAGTCTCTGCTTCAGTTCCTATCTTCAGGTTCCTGCCCTGACTTCCCTCAATGATGGACTGGGATTGGAACACATAAGCCAAATTAACCCTTTCTTCCCTTAAGATTGTACTGGTCATGGAGGAGCTAGAGAAAGTACCCAAGGAGCTAAAGGGATCTGCAACCCTATAGGTGGAACAACATTATGAACTAACCAGTACCCCGGAGCTCTTGACTCTAGCTGCATATGTATCAAAAGATGGCCTAGTCGGCCATCACTGGAAAGAGAGGCCCATTGGACACGCAAATTTTATATGCCCCAGTACAGGGGAACGCCAGGGCCAAAAAGGGGGAGTGGGTGGGTAGGGGAGTGTGGGTGGGTGGGTATGGGGGACTTTTGGTATAGCATTGGAAATGTAAATGAGCTAAATACCTAATAAAAAATTAAAAAAAAAAAGATTGTACTGGTCAGTGTTTTAACACAGGAGCAGAAAAGAAAACTAAGGCAGACTGGTATGTAATTTAAATAAATACCCCGACGACAGTTTTAATAAATACCTCTCATCTTTGTGTTGTTTTTGGATACTGCTTGTATCATAGTTTTTATATTTCTAGAATCTTAAAATTCCATTAGGCAAGGATAGTGGCATCCACAGCTTCTTCCTCAGCTGGCCTGTAAGATGAATTCTCTAAAGGAATTCTTGTGAAAGAAGGATAAAGGAAATGTTTTATGATGAGACTATTGTATGTTTGTCTTGATTGTGACTTGTTTTCTGTTGTTTCATAAGTCTAGTGTTAAATGTACCAGTATCCAATTTTCCATATAATGTATAGGCTTGTAACATCCCTACTCAGTCATCTCAAGAAGATATCAGGTTTAGGACACCTTAAAGGCATCATTGGCTCAGTTTCACAGCATTTTCCAGGGACCATTGTCATGGAAACATTTACTGAGCAAAGGATACAAAGAAAAGTGGGAGTTTTGTGGCATACATATAAATGATGGGTGGTAGGAAAGAGATTGTGTTGCAAATTAATTACTTTGAATTATTTTTTTTCAAAACAGAGTCTCACTTGATGGTTCAGATGGTGCACTGTATTTTTCCCCAAAGGCCCGTGAGATGCTAGGCATCGCTCTATCCCTGAGTTGTCTATATACTCAGATTCTATCGTGATCTTCAGAAGCTTCCTTAAGATGCTGAGGATAAAGAGCCATTGACCTTTTTTCAGAAAGAGAAGCTAATCATAGTGCCTGCCTCGCCACCTAAAGAAAACCACAAACTCCACTAGTCACCATGGTGTTTAGGAGCTGAGATCTGGCAGAAGACAGGTATCTTAGATTCAATATTTTTACATTATTCATATAAGGACTATTTTAACCTAAAAGGTATTTAAATGCCTCATTTAAGTCCACAAGCTTCTGTATTTTAAACAAAAAACACAATGCCAAGAAAATAACCAAGTTAAATAGAATTCATAACAAGAAAACTTACCCAAATCACTTACCTTTGAAATTTAAACAAGGAAACAAAAAAGTCCAGCCACATCTTCTCTGCACTAATAAGCCTTCTGTCCTCTCTCTACATAGAGCTGCTTTGAAGTTGCTTGCATTGTCAAGAATAGAAATTTCAGTAGAGTTTTGTATGTTGAGTCCATCGCCTTCTTGAGAGTAAGGCTGTCATCATTATTTTAAAGACATTTTCCTCCAGGCAAAAAACAACTCTGCAATTATAATATGAATCAATAGGAAAAATACTTTTATTCTTAGAGAAGTCTGTTTTCCGCTAAGTTTTAGTTAGGGCTCTATAGCTGAGTTGTAGAACTCAAACCTTCTGTTCCAGGTATTTCTTGCCTGGTGGGTAACCTTGTTAGTAAGTCTCTGCCCCTAAAGACCACGTACCAAGCAATTCCTGAGTTCCTGGTTTTTCCAAGGGCAAAACATTTTCTTTAAAGCAGGTGGACTTGAACAGTAGTTATTTTTCAGTTGGTCTTGGCTGAATTTGGTTAGCCTAGGCTTCCTGTCATCCTCAGGGTCAGGTCTGTAGATATGTCATTTATCTTTATTGTGAGACTCAGGCTGCAAGATCAGTTGTCTGGGCTATGCTTTTTCCATGGCAAAACAAGAAACTCAAGGGAGCCTGCAGAGCCTTTCGTGCTTAGAACTCATGTCTTAGAATAGAAGCACTGTCATTCCTGCTCACCAGCTAGCGCATGTAAAATTCTCGAGTTCAAAGACACAATGAGGATCCATGATTTTTTCCCACAAGGGAACCTACTACCAAGTCACAGGACCCAGGATAGCAGTGCCAGGGAGAAGGAGTGCTGTTGAGACCATCCAGTGTGTGTGCCTTGGTAGCTCAAGCATCACAAACAGAAGTCTCCACGGCTGTCCGCACTTAAACTTTGACAATGTGTAAGATTATAATTTCATAGTTGCCACCTTGAGCAACCAAAAAATATAAGCTTAATTATACTTTTTCTTTATAATTATGCTAATAGAAAATCTGATGAGATGTAGTCAAATGGTAAAGGCTGAGCTATTGTTATGAAAGATGTAGTATATTAAATTTAGAACGAATATGTCTGAGTTGTGTGTATGTGTGTGTGTGTGTGTGTGTGTGTGTGTGTGTGTGTGTGTGTTTTCATATGGAGGTATAATGGTAGGAATAGGCATATTCATATCCATGTAAGAAAAGTTGAAGTTTCAAACTTTGAGCTCTTTATATAAATGTATAATATCTCAAGCGATTTCAGATAACATTACAGGACACATAGGCAATTCATATGTTTTATGTTTTATGTGCCTCCAGAGCAGAGGTCTTCATATAAAGCCTTCATTTCCCCATCCTTATATAATGGCAACGATACAGTAGGTCTATCAGGTGTGGATGTTCTATGTGAAGTCTCCATTGCATGTTGTGAGATTTGATTCCTTTAAAAACACAAAAATATTATAATGATGTGTTTCCATTTTAATCCTAGGTGTGAGCTACGGGTCTGCTTCAGATTGTTCACAGTAGCTGCTCTGTGCTCTAGCAGGGGCATTATTTTGCCAGCTGAAGATATTTTTTTACAAATGTGTGAAGTTTGGAATTCAGGGAACTGTTCAGAGGATATCTAAATGCTAGAATCCTCATGGCTGGTTGGTGGTTGAATGCTGTTTGTTGTCCTTGACCCCAAGGAACTCAGTAACCATATATGGTCATCCCTTCCCCTTTTATCTTTTTTCTCTCTTTTATCTAGTGTTAGGGGGTTAAAAGGGAAGAAGAGGAGTGGCCATTTAATTTCCAGCAGTCTTGCTTAGAGATAATGCTCCTCAGTTACCTGTGTGTTGAAATCCTTGTCTATGTCTTCCGTGCTATGTTCACAGCAGAAGAGGAGGAATGTATGCCTAAAGGGTTGTGACTACAGCCTTAAATAGCCCGTAGCAGTTGGGAATATTCTTTCAAGATTTATGCTAATTTTGGGTACTCTGATTTATATGTACATTTGTTAAATATAAAAATAGGCATACCTAATTACTAGTCACATTGCTTAACTTCCTTCAAAATCCTGACAGAGTTGGTCAATGTCATGGGAAGATAAACCATAAGACCTAAGTGCCAGACATGACCCTTAATCTCAGTAAGACGTGACCCTTAATCTTGGTTATCAACACCCTACTGTGAAATATTCAGCCCCAGAACTCCTAGAATCTAGATGTTCATGGTCATGTCCTGGCTGGAGGAAGTTAAGGTCATGGCTAGTCTGTCTCTGTGCATTGCCAACTCATTACCACAGGCTTGTATGGTACATTAAAAATTACTGGAAGCATTTCTGGTTGTCACATCTGGGGTTATTTCTACTACCCAAAGGGCACTGGATTAACATTCAGAAATATCATTAGATGTCTTGTAATGCATAGGAAAGCCATCCCATGACAAAACTTTATCCAGCCCAAGAAGTCAATACGTCCAAGGCTGGAAAGCCTGCTTTCAGCTTTGCCTACTCTAGACAAGTAACAGACAACTATGTCTGGCCAAAGCTATGCCCACTATTCATAACTCTTACCAGGTGCGTCTGGATTTTTCTCTTTTCTTTTGTCTCCTACTACACATCTTTATATTCCTTTAGTTCCTAAGATTCATCTGGAAAGTAGTAAGAGCTTACTAAACACAAATGAATGGAATTCATGGTAATAAAAATGTGCACTTAATCAGTACAACTTACAACTCTAAAAATGCTGTCTCTTCCTAATCTCAACTGCATCCAACATGCATGGTATTTTGGAACACACTGTGATCTCAGAAGATAGGCCGAGGCTCACTGAGGTTTTAGGGGAAATGGCGCTTCTGCAAAGATATCAATGGAAAGTCAGTCAAAACTCAGGGATCTGAGCCTGCTTCCTTCTACCTGTGAATAAGTAGCTTTCACAGAGTTGTCGATATGACTCCATCCACATAACTTATAACTTTGCAGGCCTCAAAATGATAAGTGTATTTTCATAACAATGTGGACCTTGTGTTTATGTATTTCTTGTTCCATGTGCCTTTCATCCTGGAAGTGTTCACTCATTGTCTCAGCTTCTGGAACCTCTCTGCGTCTCAAAGGTATTCTGTATGCTGCAGTTGAGCTCTGGACACATTGTAGAACAATGACTCCTTGGTATGCATGTCTTTCCTTCTATCCATTGGACTCCCCCAGAGACTGTGCCTCTTTTCACTCAGCCCCTGCCACGCATGGTGGGTGCTAAGTGCATGTGAATGAATAAGGGAACCTGGAAGTCAATCACCTAATCACTTAGCCTGCTTGGATACTTATGTGGGATCTAAATTTGTTCTGATTTTCCTGTCACCCAGTGTGTCTTTAGCATTCTCTTAGCTGAGAAAATACAGGTGAAATGAGTATAAACATGAAATAAAAGGAAGCCCTTGTAGGTGCATATAGTAGAAAATTGTCACACTTCTGTCACTCATCCTGACTTCTGCTATTCTGGGAGGATTCACATGTGTTTGGTATCAGTGCTTCCTGTGCCTTCCCAGCCCACATAGATGCCCCAGCATGGTGGACAAGATGGCCACCACTAGTCATTGTTGAGTGACTGCTCCCAACAATTATTTTAAATAAGTCATAAGAATACTTTAAATCTGTCTAGTTTGGGTCATTTCCCAACATCTGAACCAATCACTTTGGCTGAGGAGATTGAACAGTTGGATCAGCACCAACCATGAGTCCATCCCTCTGACTGGAAGAGGATGCTGTAGCTGATACAACTACATGGGATGCATTTCAGAAAAGGGACAAGCATTTTGCAGCTAATAGAACACACAGAAAGAACTCCAGAATAAGAGAGTATTATGGGATAACAAATATGAGATCTACCATAGATTTAACATCTATCACTCTCTTCCACAAGGCCTAGCATTGTGCTTTATACTACAGCCTGGACTGAAGAATACATGTCTATATACTACTGATTGAAGACCAAGTATAATTATTTACTCTGTCACATATTGTCAGGATTCTGATTTATTTAGTAGGATTTGCCAACATAGTGAATGAAAAAAAAAAAAACCTCAATAATAAATAGAACATTTATGCTCTGCTAAAATAAGCATTCCCTAAGCTTATTTTACTGTCTTTCTTAACAAAATGGTACCACGTAGGGGAAGTTAAACAGATCTGATGTAGATTATATGTCTTCACTGGATCACATGAACCTTTGGCATGATCTCATTTTTACCTGGCAATTTTTATGTTAGTGTGTTTAGAAGGATCGCTCTCGGGTGCCTGAGGGGGGCAGTGAGCATCCTGCCAGTCAGCAGTGGACCAGGACCATGGCCTCCTCTGTCTGCTTATCAGTATAGCCTCTAATAATAAAAAAGGCTGAAATGGTAATACCCTTTGTGTTGTTTTGATAACCTGCAGGTGGTTTTGTTAAATAGAACTCTAGTTGGCAGATACTACTCAAAATTATCTCCTGCAGAAAACTTCCATCAAACAAGGCATGGATATATCTTTGTCAAAACAGCAAGAAGGAGCCCTTATTTAAAAAAGAAAATCTTAGCAAATATTATACCTTCAGGCTCTTGTGATAAACTTGGTTTAAAATTCACTGTTGGAAGAAACCTTGGGAAATCTGAGACCTGTGAATTATGTGGTGTCATTTTTCATTCTGGATTCAATTATTCCCGAGTAAAGAAGGTTTGGATGCTTCTGAAACATAATTATGTGTAATTAAACATACTGCAATTTTGGTTCTGCCAGAGTATAAGTTCCAGCTATAGGGCACTTTCTGTTTTGTCCACTATTGCCATATCAGGACCTAGAATGTAAAAGTTGTTTGACTAGTATGCACTGAACAAATACATGAATTTGTATGTTAGTCGTTAAGATATGAAAATACATGTCCCTAATCTTTTGCCTTGTCCTGAATGTCTTATATTTAGGGTCATGCTGCACAAAAACCTGTGCAAACCAACTTATTTTTCCTAATAAAATGTATTTAAGTCTCTTCCATGTCTTTTCTTGGGTCTGAAGTAACTAGTTTTTACAAATAATATATTACAACTGAGTAATACGCTATTGCACAGATCTATCTGAATGACTTCCTCATTTATCTGAGTGAGATAAAGGCTACCAAAGCTTTGTGATTATGATTGATACTTCTGCAAACATCTCTGCATTGTGTTCCTATGGACAGAATTTTCAAGTCCTTTGGGTAAACACTAAAGTGTACAGTTGTTGGGTCTTATGGTAAAAGTATGTTTAGTTTTATAAGAATTCAAACTGTTTTCCAAGAGCTATATGAGTTTAGATTTTCACTGGCAAAGAATGAGAGTTCCTCCTCTTTCTCTCTCTCTCTCTCTCTCTCTCTCTCTCTCTCTCTCTCTCTCTCTCTCTCTCTCGGTTTTGTTTTTAATTTTAATTTTTAATTCAAATATAATTACATCGTTTGTCCTCTTCCCTTTTCTACTTCCAATATTTCCTATGCTCCTTCTCTCCAGGCTCCTTAAGTACTTCTCAAAGTCACATGATCTTTTTCTTTATTATTTACACATACTTACTAATTTATGTGTAAATATATGAATACAACCTACTGAGTTGATATATTTCTCTCTTCCACTTTAAGATGTCTATTGCTGTCTTTAGGCAGTCATATTGTTGAGTTAACTCAGGGGTAGCTCTTCTGGCATTTCTAGCAGACAAGCCCCAATTCCTCTCTTGTTGGGGTCTTGCCGGCATTTGCAGTTGTCCTGCTCTGGATTTAATTCTTATGGGAGAAGTGTAGTAATAACCCAGGGTTGCTTCGCTTTGCCTTTTCCTGATAGAATGTTCTATAGAACATCTCTCCATGCTTATTTTCCATTTACATAGCTTCTCTGGTACGGTATCTGGTTAGATCTTTGGTCTGTTTATTTATTTTTTAAAACAGACTAATTGTTTTCTTATTATTGAATTAAGGGTGCCTTGTAAAAGCGAATTTTCCCCAGTATGAGGGTTATATTTTCCTTCTTTCTGTGTAGCTTCTGTACAGCAGCCACTTTTGATGTTATGATGCATAACCCTTACTATTACTGTTTTCACAGGGTATGCTTTGTTGGTAAGCAAGATGTTACCACCAAACCCAACCTCACCTCGACATTGTCTATGTTATCTCCTAGGAGACCGTGGTTTTGAGTTTCACACTGAAGTCTACACTCGTCTACACTCAGTTCACTGTTTTGGGATGGGTGTGAGATATAAGCCTAGACTCTTCTTTTTTCTTCCTTGAGTTTTTCCTACTGAGTGTCCAGTTGTTTGGTGGCCATTTATTGTAAATGTTGCCATATCTCTAGGTTGTATTGCTTTTGTCCTTTGAGAAACTCCAGTTGATATGATTGGTGAGGCCCTTTCTGGATTCTCCATTCACCGACATTGATGTGTTTGTCTATTCTGTCACCAGAATGGGGCTGTCCTTACTGCTGTGTCTTTATGATAAGTCTTAGAAGTAGATAGCACCGGACTTTTAACTTTGGATTTTCTACTTTAACTTCCTTCTAGCCATGATAGATCTTTTGCTTGTTCCTAAAAACAAACAATTAATAAATTAACTAATTAATTAATTATCATGTAGCTGTGACTGTCCTGGAACTTATGTAGATCAGAGTAACCCCATCTGAGAGAGATCTGCCTGCCTCTGCCTTCTGAGGGATTAAAGGTGTGTACCATTACAGGCAGCCACCTTGATATTATGAATAACTTACTAAAATTTTTATTGGCTTTTCACTGAATATATAAGTAAGCTAGAAAAACCAGCATCTTGGCCATATTTGAATCTCCATTTTAGAGATTGTTTACTTAGTTTTCTGATTTCTCTCACCTAACTTACATAGTTACTATCACATAGGTATCATAGACATGTAGTTGGATTTATAAGTAAGCTTTCATTTTGTAAGGTGCTGGTGTAAATTGTATTGTACTTTTGAGTTAAAATTTTACTAATATATATGTAATTGACTTTTTATGCCAATTTATATTTTGTAACTTTGCCCTAGTGACTTCTTAATTCAAAAAGTTCTTTTGTTACTGTAGTAAGTCCTTCAAAAATTATTATACAAACAATCCTATTATCATCAAATAGTATCCCACCCAATCAGTAACATTTTAATTTACTGTCTTTTGCATTTGTTAGGACACCAAGTATGATGTGGAAACTAAACGATAGGGGTACTTCTTTGTACTGTCTTGTTTGGGATAGGAAGGCTTCTAGTTTTGTGAAAATAAAGATAATGTTCCTTGCATTTTTTATGAACTTTCTTATTGTCTTGAAGCTGTCCTCTGCACTGGAAAGCAATGGTCATTTTCTTTTTCTTTTTTCTTTTTATTAAGTATTTTCCTCAATTACATTCCCAATGCTATCCCAAAAGTCCCCCCCTTCTCCCCCCATTCCCATTTTTTGGCCTTGGCGTTCCCCTGTACTGGGGCATATAAAGTTTGACTGTCCAATGGGCATTTCTTTCCAGTGATGGCCGACTAGGCCATCTTTTGATACATATGCAGCTAGAGTCAAGAGCTCCAGGGTACTGGTTAGTTCATAATGTTGCACCTACAGGGTTGCAGATCTCTTTAGCTCCTTGGATACTTTCTCTAGCTCCTCCATTTGGGGTCCTGTGATCCATCCAATAGCTGACTGTGAGCATTCACTTCTGTGTTTGCTAGGCCCTGGCCTAGTCTCACAAGAGACAGCTATATCACAGTCCTTGCAACAAACGCTTGCTAGTATATGCAATGGTGTAATCGTTTGGAGGCTAATTATGGGATGGATCCCTGGATATGGCAGTCTCTAGATGGTCCATCCTTTTGTCTCAGCTCCAAACTTTGTCTCTGTAACTCCTTCCATGGGTGATTGTTTCCAATTCTAAGAAGAGGCAAAGTGTCCACACTTTGGTCTTTGTTCTTGTTCAGTTTCATGTGTTTTGCAAATTGTACCTTATATCTCGCTATACTAAGTTTCTTGGCTAATATCCACTTATCAGTGAGTACATATCATTTGAGTTCTTTTGTGATCATGTTACCTCACTCAGGATGATGTCCTCCAGGTCCAACCATTTGCCTAGGAATTTCACAAATTCATTCTTTTTAATAGCTGAGTAGTACTCCATTGTGTAAATGTACCACATTTTTTGTATCCATTCCTCTATTGAGGGGCATCTGGGTTCTTTCCAGCTTCTGGCTATTATAAATAAGGCTGCTATGAACATAGTGGAGCATGTGTCCTTCTTACCGGTTGGGACATCTTCTGGATATATGCCTAGGAGAGGTATTGCTGGATCCTCCGGTAGTACTATGTCCAATTTTCTGAGGAACCGCCAGACTGATTTCCAGAGTGGTTGTACAAGCCTGCAATCCCACCAAAAATGGAGGAGTGTTCCTCTTTCTCCACATCCTCGCCAGCATCTGCTGTCACCTGAATTTTTGATCTTAGCCATTCTGACTGGTGTGAGGTGGAATCTCAGGGTTGTTTTGATTTGCATTTCCCTGATGATTAAGGATGTTGAACATTTTTTCAGGTGCTTCTCTGCCATTCGGTATTCCTCAGGTGAGAAATCTTTGTTCAGTTCTGAGCCCCATTTTTTAATGGGGTTATTTGATTTTATGGAGTCTGATTTAAGAGAGGTAAAGATCCTTTCCTAATCTGTTGGTGGTCTTTTTGTCATATTGACAGTATCTTTTGCCTTGCAGAAGCTTTGCAGTTTCATGAGGTCCCATTTGTCAATCCTTGATCTTACAGCACAAGCCATTGCTGTTCTATTCAGGAATTTTTCCCCTGTGCCCATATCTTTGAGGCTTTTCCGCACTTTCTCCTCTATAAGTTTCAGTGTCTCTGGTTTTATGTGAAGTTCCTTGATCCATTTAGATTTGACCTTAGTACAAGGAGAGAGGAATGGATCGATTCACATTCTTCTACATGATAACAAACAGTTGTGCCAGCACCATTTGTTGAAAATGCTGTCTTTCTTCCACTGGATGGTTTTAGCTCCCTTGTCGAAGATCAAGTGACCGTAGGTGTGTGGGTTCATTTCTGGGTCTTCAATTCTATTCCATTGGTCTACTTGTCTGTCACTATACCAGTACCATGCAGTTTTTATCACAATTGCTCTGTAGTAAAGCTTTAGGTCAGGCATGGTGATTCCACCAGAGGTACTTTTATCCTTGATAAGAGTTTTTGCTATCCTAGGTTTTTTGTTATTCCAGATGAATTTGCAGATTGCTCTTTCTAACTCGTTGAAGAATTGAGTTGGAATTTTGATGGGGATTGTATTGAATCTGTAGATTGCTTTTGGCAAGATAGCCATTTTACAATGTTGATCCTGCCAATCCATGAGCATGGGAGAGCTTTCCATCTTCTGAGAACTTCTTTAATTTCTTTCTTCAGAGACTTGAAGTTTTTATCATACAGATCTTTCACTTTCATAGTTAGAGTCACACCAAGATATTTTATGTTATTTGTGACTATTGAGAAGGGTGTTATTTCCCTAATTTCTTTCTCAGCCTGTTTATTCTTTGTGTAGAGAAAGACCATTGACTTGTTTGAGTTAATTTTATATCCACCTACTTCACTGAAGCTGTTTATCAGGTTGAGGAGTTCTCTGATGGAATTTTTAGGGTCACTTATATATACTATCATATCATCTGCAAAAAGTGATATTTTGACTTCATATTTTCCAATTTGTATCCCCTTGATATCCTTTTGTTGTCGAATTGCTCTGGCTAGGACTTCAAGTACTATGTTGAAGAGGTAGGGAGAAAGTGGGCAGCCTTGTCTAGTCCCTGATTTTAGTGGGATTGCTTCCAGCTTCTCACCATTTACTTTGATGTTGGCTACCGGTTTGCTCTAGATTGCTTTTATCATGTTTAGGATGTTGTCCCTGTCCCCTCTAGTGAGTCTAGCTAAGGGTTTATCTATCTTGTTGATTTTCTCAAAGAACCAATTCTCGTTTGGTTAATTCTTTGAATAGTTCTTCTTGTTTCCACTTGGTTGATTTCACCCCTGAGTTTGATTATTTCCTGCCGTCTACTCCTCTTGGGTGAATTTTCTCCCTTTTTTCTAGAGCTTTTAGATGTGTTGTCAAGCTGCTATTGTGTGCTCTCTCCAGTTTCTTCTTGGAGCCACTCAGAGCTATGAGTTTCCCTCTTAGAAATGCTTTCATTGTGTTCCATAGGTTTGGGTATGTTGTGGCTTCATTTTCATTAAACTCTAAAAAGTCTTTAATTTCTTTCTTTATTCCTTCATTGACTAAGGTATCATTGAGAAGAGTGATGTTCAGTTTCCACGTGAATGTTGGCTTTCCCTTATTTATGTTGTTATTGAAGATCAGCCTTAGGCCATGGTGGTCTGATAGGATGCATGGGACAATTTCAATATTTTTGTATCTGTTGAGGCCTGTTTTGTGACCAATTATATGGTCAATTTTGGAGAAGGTCCCGTGAGGTACTGAGAAGAAGGTATATCCTTTTGTTTTAGGATAAAATGTTCTGTAGATATCTGTTAGATCCATTTGTTTCATAACTTCTGTTAGTTTCACTGTGTCCCTGTTTAGTTTCTGTTTCCACTATCTGTCCATTGATGAAAGTGGTGTGTTGAAGTCTCCCACTATTATTGTGTGAGGTACAATGTGTGCTTTGAGCTTTACTAAAGTGTCTTTAATGAATGTGGCTGCCCTTGCATTTGGAGCATAGATATCCAGAATTGAGAGTTTCTCTTGGAGGATTTTACCTTTGCTGAGTATGAAGTGTCCCTCCTTGTCTTTTTTGATAACTTTGGGTTGGAAGTCGATTTTATCCGATATTAGAATGGATTCTCCAGCTTGTTTCTTCAGACCATTTGCTTGGAAAATTGTTTTCCAGCCTTTCACTCTGAGGTAGTGTCTGTCTTTTTCCCTGAGATGGGTTTCCTGTAAGCAGCAGAATGTTGGGTCCTGTTTGTGTAGCCAGTCTCTTAGTGATGTCTTTTTATTGGGGGATTGAGTCCATTGATATTACAAGATATTAAGGAAAAGTAATTGTTGCTTCCTTTTATTTTTGTTGTTAGAGTTGGCATTCTGTTCTTCTGGCTGTCTTCTTTTTGGTTTGTTGAGGGATTAATTTCTTGCTTTTTCTAGGGTGTGATTTCCGTCCTTGTATTAGTTTTTTTCTGTTATTATCCTTTGAAGGGCTGGATTCGTGGAAAGATAATGTGTGAATTTGGTTTTGTCGTGGAATACTTTGGTATCTCCATCTATGGTAATTGAGAGTTTGGCCGGGTATAGTAGCCTGGGCTGGCATTTGTGTTCTCTTAATGTCTGTATAACATCTGTCCAGACTCTTCTGGCTTTCATCGTCTCTGGTGAAAAGTCTGGTGTAATTCTGATAGGCCTTCCTTTATATGTTACTTGACCTTTCTCCCTTACTGCTTTTAATATTCTCTCTTTATTTAGTGCATTTTTTGTTATGATTATTATGTGTCGGGAGGAATTTCTTTTCTGGTCCAGTCTATTTGGAGTTCTGTAGGCTTCTTGTATGTTCATGGGCATGTCATTCTTTAGGTTTGGGAAGTTTTCTTCTATAATTTTGTTGAAGATATTTGCCGGCCCTTTAAGTTGAAAATCTTCATTCTCATCAACTCCTATTATCCGTAGGTTTGGTCTTCTCATTGTGTCCTGGATTTCCTGGATGTTTTGAGTTAGGATCTTTTTGTGTTTTGTATTATCTTTGATTGTTGTGCCGATGTTCTCTATGGAATCTTCTGCACCTGAGATTCTCTCTTCCATCTCTTGTATTCTGTTGCTGATGCACGCATCTATGGTTCCAGATTTCTTTCCTAGGGTTTCTATCTCCAGCGTTGCCTCACTTTGGGTTTTCTTTATTGTGTCTATTTCCCTTTTTAGGTCTAGTATGGTTTTGTTCATTTCCATCACCTGTTTGGATGTGTTTTCCTGTTTTTCTATAAGGACTTCTACTTGTTTGGTTGTGTTTTCCTGTTTTTCTTTAAGGACTTGTAACTCTTTAGCTGTGTTCTCCTGTATTTCTTTAAGTGAGTTATTAAAGTCCTTCTTGATGTCCTCTACCATCATCATGAGATATGCTTTTAAATCCGGGTCTAGCTTTTCGGTTGTGTTGGGGTGCCCAGGACTAGGTGGGATGGGAGTGCTGCGTTCTGATGATGGTGAGTGATCTTGATTTCTGTTAGTAGGATTCTTACGTTTGCCTTTCGCCATCTGGTATTCTCTGGAGCTAGTTGTTATAGTTGTCTCTGGTTAGAGCTTGTTCCTCAGGTGATTATTTTAGCCTCTATCAGCAGACCTGGGAGACTAGTTCTATCCTTAGTTTCAGTGGTCAGAGTACTCTCTCCAGGCAAGCTATCCTCTTGCAGGGAAGTTGCCCAGATTTCTGGTGTTTGAACCTGCCTCCTGGCAGAAGTTGTGTTCCACTCACCAGAGGTCTTAGGATCCCGTGGCAGATCCTGTGTGGGTCCTTGCGGGTGTCCAGAGACTCCCCGGGCCAGGGACCCCGGTGCTGTAGTGGGCCAGAAGCGACTTGAGCCCCGGATCAGGCCAGGTTATCTGCTTCCTTAATTAATGCAGTCTCAGGTCCCGCTCGATTGGATTGGAGCAGGCACTATGTTCCGCTCACCAGAAGTCTTAGGATCCCGTGGTAGATCCTGTGTGGGTCCTTGCGGGTGTCTGGAGACTCCCCGGGCCAGGGATCCTGGTGCTGTAGTGAGTCAATTGTCATTTTCTAAATGCTTTTTCTGTGCCTCTGGTGGGATTGTGTGGTATTTTCTTCTTCAGTCTGTTGGATGTGGTGGATAACATAGTTTTCAAACATTGAACCATGCTTATTATGTCCACTCTGTGGGCAAATTCTACCTGGTCACATTTTTCCTATTGCTATGGCTTAAACCTGCTTAGATTTTTGTTGAGAGTTTCTAAATTAGCGTTTTATATTGCTTTGTATTTTTCTTTTCTTGCAATGGCTTTGATTGTGGTATTTAGGTGGCACAGCCTGCGTAGGAAGAGTTATAATTGGAGTACTTTGCTCCTAAAATGTGTGGCAGATTTGACCAGTGTGTAGATATGGGCCTAATGCTTTCTAATTTGGAAACATTGATTATTATTTTAATTTTTAGCAGATATAGGCCTACTAAAATTGTTGGTGAATTCATGTGTGTTTTTTGACAAATTATTTCTCTCAAGATACTGACTCTCTTCTCCCTTCAAGTTCTGAAATTTGTAAGAATGTATCTATTATTAGTATTCCTTTATGATCCTTTCAGTTTACATGGCCTCTGAGCAATGTTTCCTTTTTATCACCAAGAGAAATAATTTGTGTTATCATGTTCATTTATTTTCTTGCCTATCCTTTTTTCTCTTCCCTCTTCCTTTCTTCCTTCCTCCTCTTGTATTCTACTCAGGCTAGGTAGAAACTTATTGATTTTTTAAAAATATTCATTTCTTGATTCCATTGAATTATCTCTATTGAATTTTTGTTTTCAATTTCATTTCATCAAATGTTGTTCTTGTTTCATTGTTCATTTTCCTGTCAGCTTTCCTTTTCTAGTTTCCTATGGCAAAACCCACATGGCTTCTTTTGTAATAGCGACACCCAATGGAATCAATTTTCACCTCATCACTGCCTCTACTTGATTATGTCAACTTTGATAAGACATACTTCGATTTATTGATTTCATTTAGATCACAGTATTTGAGGTTTTTCCTTGTTTAAATT
The DNA here is from genome assembly GCF_000001635.26 of Mus musculus. Classification (NCBI taxonomy): domain Eukaryota; kingdom Metazoa; phylum Chordata; class Mammalia; order Rodentia; family Muridae; genus Mus; species Mus musculus. The sequence continues at coordinate 96,317,701 of NC_000072.6, forward strand.
AAAATATTTTCAGACTTCTACAAATGTTTAGAAAAGATAGGTTAATCTTTTAAACTTGCAAAGGTGCATTTTATTGTTAAGCACAGTATGTCTTACTGACTTTTGTGAGTGAGCTTGAGAAGAAAATGCACATCAATGTCAATTTTGATGACATCACCTTTAAGTCTTATCCAGCTCATTGATGATGCTCTTGAATCCAACTTTATCCTTTCTGGTTTTCTGCCTTCTGGCTCTTTGTATTTCCAATGAAGGAGTGCTGAAGTCTTAGCTCATAAGTTGATTCACTTATTTCTCTCTGCAGCTAACCAGATTTTGCTCAAGATAACTTACCAACTTGCCTCTCTGCGATTGCGCACATACTTGACAACAGTTATTATGTTCCTTGATCATTGTATAATGCCCCACTTTATCTTTAGTTACTCCCTTCTTAAACATGTTTTCTGTCTAAAATCAATAGTCACACCAATTTACTTTTTATTAATGTTGGAGTATTATTTGCTTCTCCATCCATGTGTTATTAAATTTTTAATTGACATGAAATAATTGTACAAATTTTTTATGGAACACTGTATTATATTTATTGGGATCACATCAGGATAATTGACATATTTATTATCTAAAATAGTCATTTTCTTTTTGTGACAGAAACATTCAAAATCCTTCTTACTGTGTATTTTCAAATAACAAGCAAGGTTGCTAACCACAGTTTTCCTGATTTTGATGGTTAATATTCACTATCAATTAGATTAAATTTTGAGTCACCTATGAAACAAACTTCCATGCCTGCCATTTCAGTATTGTAAAGATGTTTAACTAAGAAACAAGATCTACTATAAAACCAGGGAACACTACCCTGTATAGGCCAAAATGAGTTAAAAGATGAAAGTGAGCTGGGGACCACCATTTCATCCTCCTCCACTTCCTAACTTAGAGACACAAGATGACAAACCAGTATGCTTTCTCCATTATAATACATTAAACCCTGAATCCATGAGCCAAAATAAAACCCTCCTTTCTTAATTTCATTTTATCAGGTATTTTGTCACCGTAATGAGAAAAGTAATTAATATACTGCTGTACTATTAAAACATTGGAAATCATGTCACATGTATTCTACCATCTTGACCCCTCCCTGACCTTCCCTGAAGATCTTTTTTTCTCTTCTCATGTTCCCTGTTCTAGTTTCAGGACTTAGAAGTGATCTCCAACCACTTATATTTAAAAATTAAATCTAAGGTCCAAATATGAGAAGAATGCATATTTGTGTTTGAATCTGGAATACTTTATTTAACAAATCAATTCCTTGTTCGGTAACATTACTTATCAATGAGAGGGTTTCACTTTTCATTTGGCTGAATAAAATTCCACTGGGTACATTGCAACATTTTCCTTATCCAATCATCTAAACAACGTCTGGGTTTTGTTTATTTGTTTTTGTTTTCAACAGAGTCTCACTTCAGCCCTGACTGGCCTGAGTGATGCATTTGTTCTGTGAATTAGGCTGGCCTTGAACTCACAGAGATCTACCTCTCTCTGCAGTAGTTCTGGATTAAAAGTGTATACCACCAACTGTTCCTGGAAACTTTAGGTTTTTTTATCAGTGGAATTAGACCTACTATATCTGTCACTTTTCCATTTGTAATTTATGGTTTTTGTTCTTGTTTTTTTTTTTTTTTTTTCTTGTGTTGTGAGATACTTTTCTTAGGGAGACATGAACAGTCCTATTGACCCCGCATAGGAAACTGCCGACATAGCAAAGGTCATACTTCAACTTGCTGAACCAATGTGTTCTCCCTTACGGAAATCTAGGGCCATCTGAGTTTAGGGGTTTCCTTTCGTCTAGGTCAGTTCTGCTCTTTTCACATGGCTTTCAGAAGGTTTCTGGTGAAGGGAACCTTGTTAGAACAAACTGTTTTAGCATGAGTCAAAGTCCTTCCTTTTCTTCTCTATGCCACAATCGCCAGGGATTTGCTTCAGTATTATTGTGAAAACCAGGTTATGAAATTCACAAAAGTGTGGGGATTTTAGTTAGGTCTCTATGAGCCAATGGCTAGTTAAAACAGTGTTTCAGCTCTTAACCATGGCCACCACCAATTGATCCTCCACCAATTTCTCAGTTAAACTAGCTAGCTCCCCCATCTCCTTTGTCAATATGACTTTTTGGTGGTGACATTAATTAACACTCTTTGATGATATACCTAGCATCCAGCGAAGGGATGGAAGGAATGATCTTATAAGACAGTCTGAATCACATGCCTTTGCTGGAGCCAGGAAAGTATAACCAGAATTAGAAGTCAGTGGCACTTGGGTGGAGTATCAAGTGCCAAAAAGGTAAAATTAATTAATTAATTAGTTAATTAATTAATTAATATCACACTGTGGACATTTGATTCTCTACCACATTCCTCCTAACAACTTTCTATAAAGAACTCTGATTTTTGTCAGTAGTCTTTCCCAAATCCCTTGGAGGGAACTGAAGTTCTCAAGGTGAAGCTAATTTGCTCAAGGTCATCCAGTGAGTTAATGGCTAATTCACTTGATGACGGAGGTCTATGGTCTCCTCTTGTAAATATCTGTTCTCATTGTATCATTTGGCTTCCCAGGTGCCCTATAAACCTACTTCCTTTTTCCCCTTTTCATTTCAAGCATAACTATTCCCATTTAGTAAATCACATCTTATTACAGAATTATGAAGTTGAGTGGCCAGTTGTAGTTCCACACATAATGTAAAACTGACCTTGTGTGTAATGTATTGGAATTCCATAATGCAGGTTAGCCCAAGAAAATGAACTGTGACTTTACACTGAAATGAAAGATGGTGTGAAGGGGGATTTCTTTGACTTATTCTGGAAGACACGGGTGATTTTTAGAACTCACATTCTTCTGTAAAATGATTTGACTCGGTTCAATAACCAGGGTTTGTGCTTTATGAGCTGCAACTCTTAGTCGATAAATGCAATGGAAATTATTGCAAAGAAGTGAGCTCTGGCTGTGTCCACTTGAGGCTGTCTTAGGGTCTCATGTCCAGCGGAGTACATTGTAACGTTGTAGACCTGGTCGTGAAAGATCAAGGAGATAAATACCTGTGAGCATGAGGAAAGAGAAGACAGGGCTAAATGGCAGTCCATCTGGACTCTGTAGACCTGGAAAAGGCATGCTGTTTCTCTCTCTCTCTCTCTCTCTCTCTCTCTCTGTGTGTGTGTGTGTGTGTGTGTGTGTGTGTGTGTGTATGTGAAATGCAGATATTTAGAGCTCAAAAAAGTAGAATTCCATTAGGGTTTCTTACCTGTCACTGTAATAGGACAAAGATACATTTACATCATTTTTAGATCCAAGGAAACTAACATGTGTCTGGATGATTTTGTTTCTTCAAGATGCTACATTTGTTTGTTTGCAGGTGATGTGATGTGACTTTTTATAGGAACATAAGTAATGTACCAATGACTAAAATCTCTGCCACAGAGAACCAAAATTGTCATGCATCTAAGGACAGATAAAATAAAAAGCAAGCAAGCAAACAAAAATCACAGAATAGATTCTCCTCATATTAATAAGAAAACATATTATATCTCTTACTATTAATTACTATTCCAACTTTCTTCTGTTGGGTGAGCGCTCATGAGATAGGTGAAGACACTTCATGGCTATGTTACACTGAGATAAACTGCAGTATAAAGAAGAATGTTGCCACCTGATACCACCCCCCCCCCCCAAATAAGGACATAGCTTAAATTCCTTCATTTTTTTCTAAGTGTTTCATACATATTAAAATGATTTTAGATATTATTTTATATAATTTATCTTAAAATACATATTTATACATAAGAAAACAACTGTTGACAATCAGCAGAGTGTTATGTGCTAAGAGCTCCCTGAGACTGGAGACAAACATGGATTCTGTATGACTCTGAGCTAGGTCCTCTGTGTATACTTTATGGTTTTCTAGAGTGGTGTTCTTGTGGGATTCACACAGTGAGAGTGGGCACTGTCTCTGACCCTTTTGCCTGCACTTGTGACCCTTTTTCTCCTTCTGGGTTGCCTCTTTCAATATTGGTACAAGGGTTTGTGCCTAGCCTTATTGTAACTTGTTAGGCCATTTTCAGTGGATATCCGTGGAGGCCTGCTCTTTCATTTGAAGGAAAATGGAGGAGGAGTGGATCTGGGAAGGATAGGGGGTGTGGGGAGGGTCAGGAAGGACGAAGGGTGGTGTGATGGTTTGTATATTCTTGGACCAGGGAGTGGCACCCTGTGGAGGCGTGGCCTTGATGGAATAGGTATGACCTGGTTGGAATAGGTGCGTCACTGTGGGTGTGGGCTTAAGACTCTCACCCCAGTTGCCTGGAAGTCAGTCTTCCTCTAGCAGCCTTTGGATGAAGACGTAGAACTCTCAGCTCGGGCTGTGCCATGCCTGCCTGGATACTGCCATGCTCACACCTTGATGATAATGGACTGAATCTCTGAACCTGTAAGCCAGCCCCAATTAAATGCTGTTTTTATAAGACTTGCCTTGGTCATGGTGTCTGTTCACAGCAGAAAAACTCTGACTAAGACAGATGGGGAAACTGCAGTTGGGATATAATGTATGAGAGAAGAATAAGTGAATAAATCATGTAGGTTTAAAACTAGTGCAAATCTATGAGAGCAGGAAAGAGATATACTATATACATATTAAGGGTATTAGATAATGGTGAATTGAAATTTCTTTCTATATCAATGTACAGAATATGATATTCTCAACAAAGAACATTTAGGATGACAATTGTGGCAGATAGATAATAGCTTGCTGACAGCCTTAAAATGAGATGGGTGATCATGTCTGTCTCCTCAATATATCTGATTTCTTGTGAAATGTTATGAAATGGTCTCAAATACATGTTGATTTGTAACTCCTTATGTCTTATAAATGTACTAATTGACAATTCACAGCATTCAGGGATCTTTAAGGTATGGATTGAAAAATAGGTACAAATTGCCTTCAGCAAAAATATTTATTAACATAGCAGAAGGATGAAAAAACAAACCAGTAATACCATAGCTTCAAGTGCAGTTGTCTCCTCTTGCACAGCATCATGGCTGGAGCCATGGTATTACATCTTGCAGCACAGTTGTTTTGGATGGATCTTTTCTGACCACACTGCATTATTTAAAGACAAAGAAGCTACATCCATTTCTGGAAGGGAATCTTTTCCAAAGGACTGGCACAGAATTTTGGACTATATCTCATTGGGATAACTTGAACCCTACAACTTTCCCTGAATCAGCTACTATACTTGAGAGATTGGGTATTGATTAGCCAGACTTGAGTCATGTGATGCCCACAAACACTGGGAGCTCAAGTTGGTCCCATTAAGCCACACTGATGAAAAAGACAAACTGACTAACTCAAGTGATAAGGTGATTCACAGAGAAGGTTGGCGTCATCAACACTGAGAGCTTCTAAAAATGTACGTGTGGTGTATATATGTGTAAACCACAGGGTTAAGGTTAGGGCTGATATCAGGGCAAAGGCTACTGAGAGAATTGCCAAGTTTCATGAATTAAAATATATCAACATGCCATAATGAATGAAAAATGATGTTTTCTATAGATAAGAAAATGTTTCTAGTAAAAAACATGATCACATGTTACCTAGACAATGCAATGTTATATTACTACTTGAACTGATGGTTTTTTTTATTCCATTCTAAGCTGTGCAGTCCACATTTTTCATAAGCATGCATGTCAATTCTCAGGTTAACATGTGCTAGACTTATTGAATCTATGCCTCTGGGAACAGTTGCAGAAATCTGTATTGTGATTGTGATGTAAAAAGAGCTTTACAAACAACAATAAAAAAAAAACCATTAGAACCTGTATTCTGCTAGTACTCGCTGTAGGGATTGGAATGGTGTTTGTTACAGTTTTACCACGCATCAGACAACTTCCAGATCTCATCTGATGACCGGAACTGCAGGAGTTAGGAACACTTATTATTCCCATTTAGCAAAAAGGAAATAGGGAGCAAAAGTGAAGTGTTTAGTCAAGATCATGGGACTACCACATACAAAGCTTCCTTTACCAGCATCCTGCTCTATAATTTTTATGCTTAGAAAGATGCTCAACCTCAGAGGCAGTTGAGTTACAATAGACTCAGACACCTTCAGGAACAGGAATAATTTCCACTGTTTTGCTTTCTATTCACTTGAAGGTAAACTCTGCCCCTTTATAAATTTAGATGAAGGACAAAAAGAAGATGAAGTAATTAAAACAAGAAAAAAACCCTTCTGAGTTTTTCCTAGTAAAAACAGAGTTTGACAATTTCTGCTGCCTAATGCATCCAAAGATTTAGGGGTTAGCATTTTCTTCTGTCCACCATATGCAAAGCAGTCCTAAACTAGCCTCCCCCCCCCCCAACAGCATGATGCAATGCCAGAACCTCAGAGAACAGCATCTGACTGTAATAGCCAAAGTCCCAGTTCTTTCAGGCTTGTAGTTACAAGTTGAGTTGGTGTGATCAGTCTAGGCAAAACATTTCCTTTGGCCTTGAACAACATCTGGAGTCTGTTTGCTTTGTATATATTATCCTAGCAGGTTCAAGCAAAGATCTAGCTCCTTTCTTCATCGATGCATTTTTTTAATAAATCATATGACTATATTTTACTTTAATGGTGTGAAAGGGCATGCAGTTCCCATGGCATGTGCATAGAGGTCAGAAGAAAACTCATAGCAGTCAGTCCTCACCTTCTACCATGTGAGTATTGGAGATTTAACTCAGGTCAGTAGGCAAGTATCTTTACCCTTTGAGCCGTATTGCTGCTATCATATACAGTCTTAAAGTTTGCTTAAGTCCACAGTGGGGACAAAGCTACTCTGACAGAGATCTTTTCTCAAATAATTGGCCCAAATATGGATACCTCTCAGGTCCTTTTCCCTAAACCCAGGTCCATCAAAGCCCCATTCTAATTTTGGTAGATGTTGAGTCAATTTACCTAAGCAGTGTTTTATAAATCTCCATCTGGCATGCTGCCCTGAGAACTGGCATGACATGTTCCCAGTCTAGGTTTCTAGGATGCTACTTTTCCTAAAGAGGAAAGGGCCAAGCCTTGATTTCTAGTCATGTACACAAGCTCATGACTCAGGATTCTGTGCAAAACATACTGCAGATTGCATGCCTCTAAAATTCACTCTCTGTCCTTATCTGAATGAAGAAGTCTTCTTTGTGCATGGGTGCAACCTAATGGAGTGCACACTGTATGAAGAAATTCCAACCTGTGGAAATGCCTTCCTTCTTGCCTTGATAGAGAAAATGCTATTTCATAGGTAGGACCTACAGAAGGGCTGGAGCCTCACCTCTGGGTTCTAATAGATATTTCCAGTCAATAGTTGGTAAGAAAAAGGGCACCGTAACTATACAAATGTGAGGACATGCATTCTGCTAGCAATCAAATAGTAGTCTGGAGTTAGAGATTTGCCTAGTCATATTTGACAATATAGTCAATAGAGACTTTCATTTCAACCTTTGGAAACACTTGAGCAGAGAACCCAGCTGGAAAACACCATACACTTGACCCAAGGTGGCTGATGAATTTGTGTTGTTTTAAGTGGCTAGGTTTGTGGTAATTTGTTATGCAGAAATAGAAAACTAATACAGCCTAGAACATGTCTAGTTCTCCCTAAAGAATGCTACATTATATGGTGGTAATTTCTATGACTGATGTACAAGAAAATGGACAGTGACTTGGTAACAAATGGAAAGCAACATAGAAATGTTGTGATTCTCATAGACAATTAAATTTAGAGGGTGGCATATCGCATTATCATCATCCCTTCTTGCTCCTTAACCAGTTTATTTGCTCTCTCCCGCTTGCATTATTACATTACACGTCTGTTCACTGCAGTCACAGCCCATGGTTTGCTGGCTCCCAATGTGTTTAGACATTGATTTAAATTCTTAGTTGTATATCTTGATATTTTTTTGAATTATCCTATCCACAAACACTGCAACATCCCAAAGAATTTCATGTTTGCCTATGCTGGAGAATTTAATTTCTTCCTGTATTATAAGACAGATACAACCCTAATGAGAACAAACCCCCACCACAATCTATATATAACGGACTGTCTCGGAGACCGGAATTCAGCAGCTCAGAGTCTAAATCAATGCTTATGAAATGCACAGCAGCTGGAATGAGGAGCCTGTGTTAATCTCCTCAGTGGCAGTCTTGTTTTCTTTCTTAAGCATGCTTAAAGATGGTTTGAAAGCACCGAGCTCCATCACAAATCTTTCTCATCTTTCCTTCTTGCTGCCCTAGATTTGTAATGAGCTTGTGCTTTAGAGAAAGAGAAAGGGAGAAAATAATTGGAACTGTCTCTTCTATTACCACCAGGTCCTATTTTTGAAGATTTTTCTATTATTTAACACCTTCCATTTGTTTTACTTTAGATGTGCGATTCAGTTATCAGAAGCTGAAGAAAATGAAATAGAACATGGAAGGCTTCATCACAAACGTCTAGACTCAGGAAAACCCAATGCTCTTAGGGCCTGTTTCTTAGGGCATTTTCTCTACAGGAAGGTTGGCTGCCCAGAGGCTTTAAGGGACCATCCTCAGAGACCAGGTGTCCTTCCATGGTGCTCAGCATGAATGCATGCTTGTTAGGTTTGCTATGATCATGGACTTTTCAAGATGCCTGCCTAGGAAAGTCTGATAGGCACCTGGCTGGAACTTGCACCCATGTGATTGTATCCTCCGGGGTTACCTGACTAACAGAGACGAAGTCATTTTAAATTTCCACCCTGTCAATTCCATTTACCCTTTGGCCTAGCAAGAGGAAAGGAATCAGTTCTGATGTCTGACAAGCACTGCCACAATTTCTGTGGGCCAAGTACTATAAATGTCCTGCAAGGCTTTTCACTATATAGCAAACTAGTCCTCCTCAGTCCCACTAAGGTATAGCCACCCCACAATTTCTGCTACAACGGAGGCAACTAGATACCCTTTGTGTGATACTTGTAGGCAATAAGAGCTAGTATATTGTTTTTTATGTTGTCATGTGAAACTACTCCCCGAATTTAGCTGTTGAGCAAGACTTCTCTCTCACAGTTTTCATAAAGGCCAAAGGAGTTCATATTAGGATAATTAACACTTGGAGCTCACCATTGAAAGAAAACATTACTTCTCCATTCTGGATTGCTTCACAGATAGGTAGAATCCTCCCAGCATGGCTGAATATTTTCTCAGACCAGACTATCTTAGGAGCCACATGTTTTATGACTTAGCCCTGGAAATCACAAACTGCCATTTCTGTGATTGCTCTTTTGGTTTTGAAAGCAGCTAATTCTATTCCTTATGGGAGGAGACTATGCAATGATCATCTTGGTCATGGTTTACCAGATAGACTTGGTACATAGAAAGTATATTTTGTGCTTGCTATTCCTTTAAAGAATATTGATTGTGTGAGGGATGATTTGAAGTATGCATGTGCTCTGTGTGTGTGTGTGTGTGTGTGTGTGTGTGTGTGTGTGTGTGTGTGATGGTCAGAGGACAGCTTGTGGAAGTGGTCCTCTTCTTGACAAATACAAATTTTTCTGTTGTGGAGGATACATTGAAGGGAGAAGATTTTGAACATGGTGATAAATGTCTTTCCTATCATGATTCTTACATATGAATCCATCTGAATTGAATATATGAGAAAAAATACTGAGCAGACACGTAACTCGAGACTAACAGTATGGTGAAGACTAGATCTAAAGACGGGGAGATCTGGTGGGCAGGGAGAACAAGTCATCCAAGGAAGGCCATGGGCAGGGACCATGAGGAAATTGGTTTTTCCCACACTTGGACAGAAGAAAGAATTGAATGACTGAAGCAAATTGACTGGGAGAGAGGGACAAAGATGACATTTGAGAGTGGAGAAATAGCTAGTCCGTACTCTGAGTCCTTTATAAATGTAGTAGGGAGACATTGGGACATTCTTACTAGAATCTGAATATAATATTCTTTAGGCTTTGGGCTGAGTAGTTTTGCTTTTAGGGAGAGAAATAGATCTTTATCTCAGCTCCTCTTACCTTCAGTTCTCTCTCTCTCTCTCTCTCTCTCTCATTTTAATTATTCTTTTAGATACAAATGTTCTTATGTTTCAGGGCATACATCTGTTTTGTGTGATGAGGTGCTATTCATTTTTCTCCCACTAGCACATGATTAATATCATGAATTACTCACATGATATGCACATTCACCCCCTTCTCATGTTATTCAGATTCCTCTCTCATTTCCACACTGTGCTCTGTGTGAAATTTCTTTTTTGAATGTTATCTCTATACACTTATCAGTTTTCTGAAGTATATCTAAACATGCCCCATCAGTAACATTCAGATGAACATGGTGTGTTCATCTGAAGGAAAGGGATGGATGCTCTGAAGTCACCCACTGCTTACCTTCACGCTTCTCTTTCATTGGCTACACTTAGTCCACTTGCTTGACAGGTGAGATTAATAGGACTCAGTGCAGGCAAAGGAAAACAGGAAGCTTTAAGCAACTTGGTTCATCCTCAACCGATAACTCTCTTCTTGAATCAACAACCTTAACTTGTAAGTGGGGATATCTCATAAAAATAATTTCAGAGAGAGAGTCAGAGTATGTACCATATAGCCTTGTTTAGGGAAATCAGCATCTTTTCACATTGGGCAATAGAGTCAGTCCTAACACCTTTATGCCTATGACAAAAACATGATACCCAGCTAGTTTAAGTTTTAAAATGAAATTATTACATGCCTATTCGGCTACTTGAGAAACTGCATGTTGGGTAAACAATAATTGGTGAGAAAGATCAGCACCTCTATGCACAAAAATGCAACAGCTATTTCATAATGTCTTGAAGTAGTTACTTCTATGATGAAATAACCCTCTGGGTACGATTCTTCTCTCTGCTGTATAAACCCGGTGTGGCTACAGCACTGGTAACTACAGTATTGGGAATCTAGCTGTGTAGAGAAATCTAAGCCTATGTTTAAAGACGTTTCATGCAGTTCATTAATTTAACTTGCTCCTATGTAAATGAGAGAACTAAATATTTCAGAATGAAATCTGGGTGCTGTTACCAAAAGTTATAGCTTTCCTTTGCTTTTGCTTTTCCACCCCCAACCTCAGTAAAGTGTCAAGGAATCGATAATGTGTGTGTGTGTGTGTGTGTGTGTGTGTGTGTGTTAGTTATTAAATCTTAGAGGAAATAGTAACAAGCCTGTAGATTCTATCAGTCTTATACTTCCCAGAAAGATGCCTAACTTACAAGTTCAGGGTAACTTGATAAGTAAGATGGGAAGAGTCACAGGTGACATTTCTCTGCATTACATCCTCCAGTTCAGGAATCAGGCTTTCAGTAAATGTTTGAGACCAGGGAGTGTACCCAGCTGAAACCTCCTTACTTTTCGAACAACACAGAAAAGTTCTGATTAAAGCCAGTAGAGCCTTTAGCACATTCTTCCAATATTAAATCAATTCAACCTTAACTTTCATAACATACCCTTGACTTTCATAAAATATTATTGAGTTTCACCCGTCTTTTTACCTGGGTGTTATTATACACACATCACAAAAAAGACTTCATAGAGAAGAGTTAACTTCAAAGCAGATAACGTTGTTTGCAATATTGCCTGGAAAAAAATGCATTAACAAGCTGTCTGTAATCGATTCTGACTTCCTCATTCAAGCACTTGAGCTCTGGTTTCTTGGGTTGGTTAGTTAGAAGGAATAGATCGACTGAGTCTTTCCCTAGATGTTCATCGACAGGTTGAAAGGCAACATGATCCACATGCTTTGGTCTGTCCCGCTTTCTAGTGATTACATACTCTGACCATCTTCTCTGTCTTCCAAGTGTACTTGAAAATTACTAAACCATTAAGATTTGAGCTGCTCTGAGGGAGGCAGTGGTGTGTTATCACTCCATAAGCCAAGTTGCCTTCCAAAATTGTCCATCTGTTCTCCTAGGTACTATAAAAGTTTCTTTCTTGAGGACTTTGGCATGACGAATTACTAATGAAGTTTGGCCTTTGAATGACATTGGACACAGTGCACGAGAGCATACTCCCTGGGTTCAGAATTCATCCTTTAGCCTCACCTGACTTTGAGTCCCTTCATTTCTCTGGTCCTTGGCTTCCTCGTTATTAAACAATAAGCCGTTAATAATAGCTGAATGTAAGCAAGAGAGCTGGTGTTAAGTGCTCAGTACTATACCCAGCATAAAGTAAAGGTTCAAAAAACACCTGATGCTATTTGTAGTAACCATGGCTTGCCTTATAGGTGTACCATGGATGCCCTGCCTCCTCTTGTATAAACTGCCTTTGATTATTTATTGTATCCATAAAAGAATATATTCTTCTTGTTCTACCTATTAGATTGCAGGTTTTCTGTTGCCAGTGAGAATGAAACACCCAGAAAAGAAGTGGAGACTGCTTTAAAATCGTAGTTCAAGTTTCTTATTAAGAAAGAAAGGTACGGTTTTCCTTAGATGTTGTATATCTTCTTGCTGATGGGAAAAAATGAAGGATTCGTAGATTCTCACACTATTTGATCATATTAATATAAAGTTGAATCATACTGCCCTAGCTTTAGTGAGGTGTCATCAGCCTGAGCTTTTATTATGTATTAATGCAGTTATAACTTATAGAAAAAGGTGAGGTGACTTATATGCATAATAATATTAACAGCAATAAGAGTAAATATGATGTGAAATATATCCAGGTACTTCCCACGCATGATCCCATTTAGTTCCAACTAACAGCATATTTTTATTAGTTAGAGTCCTCAAGAGGAAGAAAACCCGTAGTGTGTGTGTGTGTGTGTGTGTGTGTGTGTGTGTGTGTGTGTTTATCAATTCAACATATGCAATATGGTGGGCATAGTAACAACAGCTCTCACACACAAGAGACTGAGAACCTGATAGTTTCTTGGACCTTAAGCCTGGGTGCCTGTGCTGATTGGTCACAAGCTATAGTCAGTGGGAAAGAGTGAGCCTCAATCAAGGAATTGCCTCCATCAGATTAGCCTGTGGACATGTCTATGGTATATGATGTTGTGTTGGTTGGTGATTGATGTAGAGGGCTCAGGCCACAGTGGGCAGTCCTTGGCATGTGTTACTGGGTTGTATAAAAAAGCACACTGAGTATGAGCAGGGTAACAGGCCAGGAAGCAGTGCTCTATGACCTCTGCTTCAGTTCCTGTATTAGGTTCCTGCCTTATTTGTGACCTAGGATTTGGAAAATGAAATAAACCCCTTTCTCCCCAAGCTGCCTTAGGTCAGTGTTTTATTACAGAAACAGAATCACGCTAAGACAGTCCTCACCAATAAGAGCAGTCCTACGACACCTGTCTTATATGTCAGAGGCCAAGAACATAATAGCTACTCAGTTCCATAGGCTTGGTACTTCAGCAGTCCCAAACTCTCACCAAAATCCTGGAGGATTACTGGAGAGCTGCCTCTCCATGCTGAAAGCCAGAAAACGCCAGTTCTAATGTCAGGGAAGGAAGCAGGAGCAACAAACATGGTGAATTATCACTGTAGCAAAGGAAGCAAAAGGTGAATAATTTCTGCCACAGCATTTATCTGGGCTGCTACCAGAGGATGCCACCACATTTGGGATAGGTCTTCTTGCTTCATTTAAAGCACCCAAGACAATTGCTTAATGGAGGCTTTCTGCTCACATGACTCTAAATGGTTCCAAGCTGACCCAATGAGTCATCACAATAGCTCTCAGTAGCATTAACAGGAGTAAAGCATATAGAACAGTGGTTCTTGATCTGTGGTTTGCAACCTGTTTGGGGGTTCGAAGGAGCCTTTCAAACAGGTTGCCTAATATCATCTGCATATCAGATTATTTACTTTACAATTCATAACATCAACAAAAATTAGGTAGTAACAATGACAATAATCTTATGGTTGGCGGTCACCATAACATGAGGATCTGTACTAAGGGGTCACAGGATTAGGGAGGTTGAGAACCACAGATAAAGGGGCTGGAGATCAGACAATCTGGGTTGGAATTTAGCCTATGCAACTTTGACCCAGTCATTCTTCACATTGCAATTATAACCCCTAAGTGACGTTGTGTGTGGCAATGCAACAGCAAAAGCATGACTCGTGAACAACAATAGCAAACAAATAAATTAGAGATTATTGAAATTCCCAGATTCTGCTCTGCAGAAAGCATTTTTAAGACAATGAAAACCCAAGCCATGGCTTAGGACACATCAGTGAAGTATAGCAGGACATCAAATGACTAACAGTTTTGAACCTGTCAATATAAAGTGCTATCAGTAAAGTGGAATTCTGGCAACACTCCCTGAAAGCAGCTGGGATTAAGAAGAAGTGTGCTGTGTCCTCTGTAGGAAAATCTCTGATAGATGCTTTGGATGACAACCAGTCAGTCAATCAATCAATCACTCAGTTAAGTACAACTCTAGAAAGGAATTTAGCAGTTTGTCACAAAGTTAACTTAATCTTACCTTCAAATGCTCCATCCATATTTTAGGTGATTACCTAATTCTTTAAAAATGTATACCCCCACAAAAATCTGCAGGTGTATGTTTACGCTGGCCTCGGAATCACACCTGGGCGGTTCTGTAGTAATCTGTAATTAACACAGAGTGGAAGCTTCAAAGATATTCTTCAATGTGTGAGTGGATAAAAACACTATGGTACATCCATAAAAAAATATTACTCACCCATAAGGATAATGAGCTATTATTGTCTTAGTTAGGGTTTCATTGCTGTTAAGAGACACTATGACCAATGCAACTCTTATAAATGATAACATTTAACTGGGGCTTCCTGACAGTTTCAGAGGTTTAGTCCATTCATCATGATAAGAAGCAAAGTAGTGTTCAGGCAGACATGGTGCTGGAGGAGCTGATAGTTCTACATTTTAATCTGAAGGTAGCCAGAAGAAAACTGGATTTGCTTCATACTGGACATGGCTTGATCATTTAAGACCTCAAAGCCTGTCCCTACAATGACACACTTCCTCTAGCATGGCCAATCATCCTCCAGTAAGGCTATACCTCCTAACAGTACCACTCCCGATGGGTAAAGCATTGACACATATGAGTCTATTGGGGCCAAACTTATTCAAACCACCCTAGCTATCAAGCCATTAAATGACATGTGGGAATTTAAGTGTAAATTACTAAATAAGAGAAACAGGTCTAAAAGGCTATGAATAATTACAACTGTAAGACATCTAGTAATGTGCTAAACTTTAGACATGGTAAAGAGATTAGTGTCTGCCTAAGACTTAACAGGATGCAGGGGTAAAAGGTGAATTATGGGGGAATTTTTATTTTAAGATCATCACTTATTTTCAATACACCCCAAGGGCTATTACGTTCTATACAGTAAGTATACAGACCACCTGTTGAAATCCACTGAACCTTTCAGCACACAGAGTGAGCCTTAACATGAAAATTCATAAAACACACTCAGAGGAATTGATCACTGTGAATCCAGAATAGGGAAGAGGCTCTACTCATTGCTCTACAATATAGAAATGACTTCATAGAAGAGTAATGAATGTACTGGATATCAAGCTAACACAAACTACAGCCATCTACACTCATCTAGAAGTTAGGAAACCTCAACTGAGATATCTCTAGAAGACTGGCCTGTAAACAAGTGTCTAGGGCATGTTTTGATTTAATGATTGATTTGGAGGGCCCAGGCTTCTGTTTGTGGTGCCACCTCTGGGCAAATGGTCCTGGGCTCTATGAGAAAGCAAGCCAGTAAATGGCTTTCCTTCATTTCTTCATAACCTATTCTTTAGTCCCTCCCCTGCCCAGGCTCCTGCTTGAGTTCCTGCCCTTACTTCCCTTTATGAAAGACTACTGTTATCTGAAATAAATCTTTTTCTTCCTCAAGTTGGTTTTGGTTGTGGTGTTTTATCGCAGCCACAGAAACAGGTCAGCTAGGATAGGAATAGATTAAATAATGTGGTACTTAACTCAGAAGTAAGTGTGATCTGCAAGATTAAAGGGCAAATAAGTTGCAGTTAAATACTGTAGCTTAATTGGTAATGTTGTATCCTGTAGGCATATGGGTTAAATATGTTCTAATGTACATACAAATATTTTCCTAAAGTAACAGTGAACACCCTGAGTGCCTGGACCTTGTTTTTAATGCTACTCCCAATAAAAGGCACTGGCTGTGCTAGGAGAAAGGAATAAAAATGCTTCTAAGGAAAAAAAAATAGAGAATATGCAAGATGGGCCTGGAATACTTGGGGGTACAATAAAATAAAGAAGTACTTAAAAGTACAACACCCCATAGCGATGGATTCTAAGGACCAAGGAGCCAACTGAACAAGGTACCAGTAGAAAGTGAGACAACAAGTGACAAAATGAATGAAGTTGGGCTGAGGAAAGTAAAGGGCCTGTCACACAAGCGTGAGGAACCAACTTATATCCCAATCACCCAGGCAAAAACCATGGGCAGTGGGTTTCTTGTGTAACCCTAGAGCTGGAGGGCAGAGGTAGGTGGGTCCAGAGGATTGGCCATTCAACCTAACTGAACTAATGAACTCCGGGTTCAGTGGGAGACCTTGTCTCCAAAAGTAAGGCGAAGAATCACACACAAAGGCACCCAGAATGTATCTCTGACCTCTAGGCATACACAGATGTATATACTACTGGCAAGACTCCCTCAGCCAGGTGACTAGGCTTTCTCTGAACACAAGTGCAATCGCTGATGTCCTTAGTATAATGAGAAGAAATGACTGCCTCTGGAGTGCCCGTCCTAATCATGCAAAATCTCAGAACAATCTTAAACAAAAGTCAGACAAATAGAAACTGAGCAGTATTCTATAAATTATATGTCAAATTCTTTCAAACAAGGAAAATGTGAAATTATTACAACCAGAAATAATGCAAAGACTATTCCTATCCTGTGAATAATATAAAGTAGCCATACTTTTGGTTCAAATGAGTGAGCTTTTACAGCAACACACACACACACACACACACACACACACACACACACACACACACACACACACACACACACACAAATGAGATAGGTAGGTAGGTAGATAGATAGATAGATAGATAGATAGATAGATAGATAGATGATTGATGGATAGATAGATAATAGGTAGATGCTAGATGATAGACACACATACATGCATGCATACATACATACATACAAACAGACAGGTCAATAGATAGACAAACATCATTAAATCAGGTGCTTAAAACATTCAGCAGTAACTAACTGGGCTCTTGATGGTAGTCAACTGGAGTTCTCCATAGAGAATGTCCTGGGCAAAGTAGACTGTGCCATTAGCTACAGCTTCCAAGTAAAAGAACACATAGCAACAGATATTGCTAACGTGGTCATATTGGGCACTCCAACACCAAGCAGAAACTCACCAGGAAGCTAAGGTAGGTAGCCGGAGTTTCCGAATGAACTCTCTTTCCATGGCTGAGCTCCCCATAGCTGCAATGTCTCTACTTTTCCATGGCAGGTACCTTTAGACAACTGGATAAACCATAACAATATCCACTGGAAAGAGAATTCCTAGCTGACCCCTAGAACAATACTTTCATTCTTGGGCTAGATCTTTCCCTACTGTCACATTGTTGATGGTGGGGTGTGAGATGTGGTGGCCATCCCATCCTCAAAGGACCTGAGAGGACAGATATGTGAGACAAACATATTTGGGTTTGAAATGAGGGGATAATTCTTTTTTTGGAGCCAATTTCTCAATGAGCTGAAACAGCACAAATTTACCAATACAGTATGTACTGCATAGGTAGATTATTGGTAGGTGATGGATTACTGTGGATAGGATCTAGGGACAGAAAGAAAAGCATTAGGTGAAAAGCATGACTTTTGTTAAAAGAACATCAATGTCAAGTAATTACTTAATACACTGCAGTGTACACACTGATGTAAGATATTAATGACAGAAACCTGGGTGTGGTCCACACTGCAACTACTAGCTTTGCTTCCCCCCACAACTCTAAAATGCTTATTAAAATAAAGTTCTCTGGAGGGTTGATATGGTAATAAACATATTTTTGCTTACACAACTATCTGAAGTAAGTGCACTTACTGTCACACTTAGAATTTTACAGTGTCCCTTGTTATTGTCTAATGTGCTAGCTTTTATTCCCATTATATTTTCTTTCAAGGCCATTCATTTAATGAAAAGAATATGAATATCCTGCACAGGGCCAGGATTGCCTACAATGTTGTCTACTACGCCCATGTTTGAGTGTTTCTCTCTGAGAACAGTGTCCTAAGTGTGCATCTCTTTCTGGATTGTTTGAAATGTAAATGTTTTGTTTTGTTCTGAGGCAGAGGATGGAATCCAGAGCCTCATTCATGCTAAGCAAGCAGGCTGTCACTGACCTGTGCTCCTGAGCCCTTCTCTTCATGTCTCTCTTACCATTAGATCTTAAGATAATGCATTTCCTAGAGGGTTATTTGACACCACACATGATTGGATGTTTCAGTTTTCCACCATTAATTCAATGACAAAACTTCAGCCTCTCGGATCAAAGCAGTAGAAATTCAGTTTCCAAAGCTTCCATCTGTATGTATATAAGCAGATGTCGATTTTAGATTATCTTCTTTAACATCTGCTTTAAGATACAATTGTCTAAAGAGTGAAGTTACAGCATGCCCTGATGTGACGATTCTCCAGTGAGAGGAATATTATTTCTAAAGTCGAATATTCTGATACTCGCCCATTATCTTAACACTTGGGAGTCTAAGGCAAGAGAAGCTTTGAGTTTAAGATTATCCTGGGACACATATTGAGACCATGTCTTAAAAAACTGGGAAAAAATCTACAAAATTCTTATCTTAAAAAAACTGGAAAAAATGCTGTAAATACTTATTTTAGTGGATGTTGGATTTAGAAAGAAAGAGTTTTATTCTTGAAAATTCCAATTAATAATTTGTCTGGTCATTCCAGAACCATCATACGTGGGATCTGACGGGCAGCATCTCCCCTTTTGGCACGGGGTTGGTCCTGCAGCTTGACACCAAGTCAACAGTCCCAAATTGCTATGCCTCTGCTTGCTTGTTCATGCTGAGCCTTATACATATCCAGTCTATGAAAGTTAATAATCGTACCAGCTATTATTACAGCTAAGTAGAATACAACCACTTTGTAGGTTACTTTACTGGTTGTTGTCGCCAAAGTGGAGGGAGCAAAGGTTTCTTCTGGTCTGTACTTTGAGGGGAAGTCCATCAAGGCAAGCGAGACAGGGACGATGTGACAGAAACCGGAGGGCACTGATGACGGAGCGCCTGTCCTCAGGAAGCTGAGGGCAATGCATTATGCTAGCTTTGTCTGTTTTATGCTGTCCAAGATCCCAACCTCTGAAATCAGGTTGTCCACATTTATGGTGGATCATGTCACCTGACTTAACCAAGTTTTAACCCCTCACCAGCATGTCTAGATCTTTGTCACCAAGTTGATTCGAGAACCTTGGCAATCTATTATAAACCATGCATGCAATTGCTATGGGAGAAATGACTCGAGTGGAAACTGAACACATTTGGTCAAATTCCTACTGTAGGCATGGGAGACACGCAGTGGCTTGTGAGACAATGAGACCCTCACCTGTCCCCGAAGGTGAAGCAGACTAGGACACAGTTAGACATGACCACTGAGCGTCCACGAAGCTCTGAGAATGTAGAATCCAGCTTCTTAGGTGACTTCCGTTCCTTGTCATTTCCCCTCCCTCAACTCTGAAAGTAGGGTCCTTGTGAGTGTCCTTGATATTGCTGTTAGATTTCTAAATAGTGTTGTTCAATTGCTGCGCGTTCTTTTTTTGAAATTATTTTAAACCAAGATGTTCTCTAAAAGGCTTTGTGACTTACCATTACAAATCCTCTTCACTGCTTTTTAGCCCTTCAGGATTTTGTATGGATTACTAAGGGGATTTCTTGTTATCACTAGGGAAATATGGCTGCAGCTATTATATCTTAAAGAAATAAATCTCCAGCATAGCCTGACAGTGAGAAATACATTTACATCCCCTCCAGAACAAGTTTCTCAATAACCCAAAGACGGTGTTTAAAAGTATTTTAATTTGACAAGAACTAGTAAAAGAGTGACATGAAACACGGGGGAGTTCAACCCACCTGTGTACGTGGTTTGCTAATATGGACATTATTGAACATCAAAACACAGGTTTGTAACACAGGGACTATGGTATAATAATGCTGCACTGCACATACACACACACACACACACACAGGAGAGAGAGAGAGAGAGAGAGAGAGAGAGAGAGAGAGAGAGAGAGAGAGAGAGAGAGAGAGAGAGAGAGAGAAGCTTTGCAACTTTTCCTGGAGCACTTGTGCAGAAGGGCAAGCACCTTAAGAAATTGTCAACTGTTTCTTCTACCTCTACAGTCTGCTAGCCAAAGGTCATTCTCCACTCCCCAAGTGGTGGCTTTCTCCTCTCCTCTCCTCTCCTCTCCTCTCCTCTCCTCTCCTCTCCTCTCCTCTCCTCTCCTCTCCTCTCCTCTCCTCTCCTCTCCTCTCCTCTCCTCTCTTCTCCTCCCATCCCCTCCTCTTCTCTCCCCTCCCCTCCGCTCCTCTTCTCTCCTCTTCTCTTCTCTCCTCTCTGATCCTCTTCTCTTCCCTCTTCTCCCCTCCCCTCCTCTTCCCTCTTCTCCCCTGCCCTCCTCTTCCCTGCCCTCCTCTTCTTTTCTTGTCTGTAGCTGTTTACTGTTTCTACTCCTGTCAGTTAGTATGTTACTGGTTGTTTATATTTTGAGTTTTCTTGTTAGATTGGTCAGGATCACCCAGAAAAACCTGTGTTTAAGTTTAGTCAAACTCAAAAATAAAATAAAATAAAGTTTAGTCAAACTCCAACTGTTAGTGCCTTACACAGTCCATTATATTTACTGCTCTTACCTGTATTGAACAGGAAGAGACAGGTTTTATATATATCAGAGCTCATACTCTGGGGACCATCTGAGAACCCCATGCCACAGATGGCTACCAGGTTTATCTCATCCCTTGACATGTTTGTTGATAATTGCTTGTCAACAGGAAAAAAAATCGGTGGACCCTATACATGTTGAACAAAGAATTACTAGCTAGAACAAGTACCAGCACATAAAACGGGTTTATCTTTTTTCATCCTCTAAAGATTTAATATGATAAATTGGTTTATGAACCTTATATGCCCCCACTTAATTATGCAAGTCACAGTATGAACTGTATCTGTAATAGAGTAAGGATTAGGCATTTGAAACAAAACATTCTTAATTAGAGAAGAATGCCACTTAGCATCTAAATTTGGATGGGTCATTAACTCAATGAGATACTTTTTTATGATCACTAGAACAGACACTCTCAAAAGAGTTTATACATTTGTGACAATGGCATATAAATGTTGACTGTCATACAGAGTCAGATAAAAGAAATTATAAAGTAAATTGAGGTCTTGTGGGTCTCAGGTGAAAACATGATTAAATTAAACTGAGCTGAGTCTCACAGATACAGGGCATTTGTAGTAAGGCTGGGGGCAAATCAGAGTAATAAGTTTAGTACTCATTACAACTTGAACATGTAATCTCTTTTTCTGTAATTAAAATGGTTCTCCGAAGTCTATTATTAATTAATGAGGAAAACTAAGTGCTGCTGACGAGTCAATCAAGTTTGTAGTTCTGATCTGTTGGCTCGGTCTCTTGAGGTAGAATTTAATCTTTTAAACTAAAAAGATTGGTGTCAATAGATAAGGGGAACTAATGCTTCTGGTTTCCATCCTCATGCCCAAGGGATTTTCCTAGGTGGCAGACAAGGCATCTTGATAAAGGACTGTGGTTGACTAAGTCTCTGCATAAGAGAGCTAGATTATGGTCCTAGAGTCATGGTGTTCTCTGGCTTCTCTGTCTGCTAAGCAGTTTTCTTTCTTCATCTGTCTTTCCCATGCATTGATTCCTCTCAGGTTAGTGGTGGTATTTTCAACCAGATCCCTTCCTACTGGACATAGCTCCTGATGCCCTCTCCCATTTGGTCCTTGTGATCATCTATGTCACTGACTGCCTCTGCCTATTGACCGTAAGCACCACAGAGCTGATTTGTCTGGAATGCTTAATTTCCCTAAACTGGGGTCATCTTAGTCTTATTAGAACCACCCCAGTAGAACCCTACTGATTTCTTAGCAGCTTCTAGTCTTTCCGACCCCACAGGTATCATGGGTAGTACAGGAATTTGGACCCTCAGCTCCCTCTGTTCCTCTATTGTTTTGTGCCAACATTTCACTGCTGCATAAAATACCCGTGGTCTAACTCTTTCCAGTGACAAATGCCAATGTTTGTCTTTGGTGTTACCCTTGATCATCTGATTAATTTCATTCGCTGGACTTTAGTGTTACAGTTACAACAACTGAAACTCAATTTTGCTCATCTTTCCCTTTATTTTCGATTTTCCTGTTAAACTGTAGAGCCCTGAGGCAGAAAGAGAGTTTCTCCCCTTTATTCCTATTGTTTAGATCTTCATTATCCAAAAGCTGCATGTTAAAGATTAAATTGCCTTTTAATTTGGTAAACAAGAAATAAAGCAATTTGTATTATATTTTCTTAAGAAGATAACAGAACGTGTACGACAAGTGTTTGACAGTTGTGCCGAATCTTTAAATGTCAGAAGCTACAGTTGCTTTGCTCCCAGTATTGCATGTTCTGATGCAGCTCTTCCATCCCAGGTTGGAGCTGCTGGGGCTCATGTCTATAAGACTCAGAATGTGAAAAGAGTACATTAATGGTTTAAAAATTATACATATGAAAGTTAACTAGTACTTCAACCAGCATGGAATCCACATAGAGGCATAGAATGAATGCTGGTGCAGTTGTAAGGTCTGTCAGTGTGACTAACAGTACTAGGAGGCCATTGGTATTCCTGACTTACTTCTAAACCACCGTTAGAAGTGATATGTTTCATTGTGATTTAAATAAACACCATTGGTTCATCACTGGGTAGTAAACTGAGAATTCATGTTTTATTTATTAAACCCAGAAATATGATAGGAAAAAACACCAGAAGGTACTTCATAGCCAGCTGCAGAAAAGCTATTCCTGCAAGCTGCCTAGCTTGCTGTTGCTCAGGTCCCATAAGTCCTGTAACTTCCATTTTAGTCTCATGATTATGTCAAGGGTGGGATGAATGGAAGAGAACACTCAACCTATTGAAGTTTGTTGCTCTAATTTACCGGCTCAACATTAGCAAGTTTAGCTTGTCCTTTCAGGCAAACTATCTGATGTCATTGAGAAACAAGTCTGCCTTTAGGTAGCTACTCTTTTCACATAATGAATTGCATGCCAGACAGGAAACTGCTGCATTGTCCTCCCTACATCCACTCCTGATATATCTTTATTTGTGGAGCTGAAAGGAAAGTGACTCAAGTTGGCCCTTTACATCAATGGCTCCTTTGATGATATCTAATCCACGTGCAGAGAGGGGCCACTTTTCTCTACATTTCTGACTCCTCTTACCTATACAATAGCTATGCTAGATCTCCCATCAGATATATCTGTTGATCATTAGTTTACTTAATTAGTTTTCATATATATATATATATATATATATATATATATATAGTCTTCCTCGTTCAATATTGACTATGAGACATTCATTCTAACTTTGTAGAGGATACCTTAATCCTTTTTAAGGGGTAGAACTTGTTTTAATAGTTTTTATTTTAACCTTTTAGTTAGCATACAAAATAGTGCCTCAGTATGACATTTATGCATGTGCTTTACTAGACTATCTAATATCACATTCATCACCACTGTCCTTCCAGGCCACCCCTCCATCTCCCGTTGAAACCATTCCTTTCCTCGTTTAGTCACTATCCTATTTGCATAAACTACTAATATGTATTTGTACATGTATTATGTGGGTTTTAAATATAGACTCTTCCCATAAAGGAAAGCATATTTCTCTGAATCTGGTTTCTGTCTCTTACACAATTGTGTAAATGACATGGTAGATGACACAATTTCATTCTTCTTCATGGCTGAATAAAACTCCATTGTGTTCATATACCACATTGTCTTCCTTCAGCATTCAGTCAACTGTTTATGGCTCCCAGGCTGACACCATACCATAGTTTTTGTAAATAATTCTGCAATATGCATTGAGACATAAGTCACATTCTAATGAACACCCTTCACAATGTCATAACATTTTTTTCCTACTTGAAGCTTGATTTGTCTTTTGGAAGAAAGCAAAAGTCTCTGGGCCAACTTTGGTGACTAAGGTAGAGGCTCTCAATGGGTAGTCCTCTTTGCTGCCAAAGTAACCAGCAGGGTTTCCTTGAGGGTTTATTGAATAATTACACAAGTGCTTTCTACCTACTTAAGGTTGAGCTAGCTTATGGAGCCTTTCCTCTTACACTTGCAAGGAAATTTGTGCCAATAGACAAGTTAGAGTTCCCATTTAGAAAAATTTTTTAAGAAATGAGCAATTACTATGTATGTCCCAGATACCAACAACTTAAAAAAAAAAAAAAGACATTTGCAAGCATAGTAACAATGCCGTGGAATGAATAGTAAGCAATGCTGACAGGATTTCTAGTTGTTTTCCAGAGGAGTATGTGTTCTGCATGTATGTGTAAATACATGCATGCAATGCATGATCAGAAGCCATTTAGCCAAATTTCCCATCAGTATTCTGTGATTCAACAACTATGTAAGCCTTCAGGAAGTTTTACTGACGAACAGGTGAATATCACACAGTTCTTCTGAAATCTCTAAGCTTTATAAATACTGTCCAAAACACTTATCGTTGATAGTGGGGTACACTGAGACAAATGTTAAAGGCTTGCCAATATAGTTTTGTTATTGTCACCATTGTTGTTTAATCCAAGGTCATGACATATACTGGTCCAAGAAAATGAAATTTCTAGCACACAAGGTGTTAGCAATCTTGGGCTGAAATCTGTGACCAATCAAACTTTCTGAATATCACCATATTTTGTTTGACATCTGCATTTTACGTGAGTACAATGTCCAAGAGCCCATGCTCACATGAAGCTTTCCAAATTAAATACATGAACCACTAACCTTTATTTGCTATTTCTTTTACTCTGAATGCAGGGTTTTTTGGTTTTTTTTTGGGGGGGGGGGTTCGAGGCAGGGTTTCTCTGTGTAGTCCTGGCTGTCCTGGAACTCACTTTGTAGACCAGGCTGGCCTCGAACTCAAAAATCCACCTGCCTCTGCCTCCCAAGTGCTGGGATTAAAGGCGTGTGCCACCACCGCCCAGCCACTCTGAAGGCAGTTAAAGAGAACACAATTAACTGAGCACAGATTCGTTGTGCAAGAATTAGGAAACTTCTGCAACTGAGTGTTTTCTGTCTCACACCCCAGCTAATGTTCTTTAGTTTGTTGCTCATACTCTGGAAATAATTAAACACATGTACAAACTTACCTTTTGTCAATGAAATTGGATAGAGGCAAATAGAAGCCCAGCTGCTCGTAAAAAAGAATTAAGAGTAAGATACCCACATGTTCTTCATGGGTATCATCCCTCTGTTTATCTGCCCTACCTGGTGATGCCCACTATGGCTAAATGGTAACCTTAGCTGAAGGGGTGTGATTTTTAATTTGGTAGCACACTGCTAGTCACTCTGTAAATCCAATACTCAGAGGGCTGCCTGTTTGGAGATTTGGGCGTCTGCTTCCTGGAATATCTTGCCTGTAGCTTGCAATATAAGTGGTAGTATACATTTGTTTAAAACAAGTCTTAACAGAGAAACTGGCAACTAGTCACTCTCGGGGCTGAGGCTCACTGTCTCTCAAAGTTGGCTCTAGGGCTCAATTTGCCTATACTTCTAGTTAACTATTTATCTTAGACAATTGAACACATTAATCTGACAGAAAGGGAGCCTGCTGTGTTACACCAGATGGTGGTAGAAGAGAAGCACTGAGTGGGCCTCTGAATATAACCCTTGATATTTTACTTCCCACATCTTTGGGTAGTAATAGTTTGTGAACTGACTCGGTAAGAGTTTATTTCACTTACCTGCTGAAGTCTCTTGTTCAAGAAAAGGCATGGATGGTAACTTTTCAACAACTACTAATGTCTAATCAGAATCATGTGCCTACATAGGCAATATGAGTTATATAGGACCATCTCTCAAATCCACACCAAAGGAACCATTGTGAATGGCAAGAAAAATATATAGCCTGGTAGTTCCTGCCTGTGGTGACACTGCAGAAACAGAGAAAGAGAGCCAGCTGGTGACCTCAGATATGTCATATCTCCTCTAGGCAGGTCTGTTTAACTCCTGTATGTTGAAGTATTGATTTCCTGAGCAATTACTATATACCAAGCAAATCCTATAGTAGGATTCCTGTATGCAGAGAAGACAGCAGGAGAGCAAGAGACTGGAGCATGGAAACAGCTTCCTGGTTCTTAGTCTTATCTTTATTTCTACGGAACATCATTAATGTGGGGAAAGAAGATATTGTAATGTGTATGTGGATAGCATATAGCTGAAACAGTAATATTAAAAGTCCTGATTACCAAAAGTGGAGTGTTTATATCAAAATGCTTCTGTAGCATGGGGTCACCATGGTTCCCAGTGCAATTTTCTAAGTTCAGCACAGCTGAGTTCCAACAGACTGACTTACTGATGGAAAATGTCGTGCCCTTCTCATCTCCAGTGCATGCTCGCCTGTGTCCCTAACTAACCATGAAGTGATTCTGTGACACGTGCAAGGACTGTTTGCTTGTGTTTCAGTTGTCTTATGTGCTTTCATGACCATCCACAGAAGGAGAGTGGCTGCCATCCAGTCATAATCACAGACTTTCCACAGCTGTCTTTTCTTCATGTCCATACCAATGCCTCTTGGAGGCATGATTTTATATGCATATGGCAATGATCACTTCACGACATTCCCCTGGCCACCTCCACTCCACATCCACTTCCTTCCTGTGATGTTACAATATGGGAAACATAAAAGTCATGAAAGTAAAACCTTACCATTGTGGAAGTTGCCCAGTTACTAGACTGCTTGTCTCACATGCATGAAGTCCTTGAGATCAGGTCTCTGCAACCACATAAACAAAGTCGGGTGTTTGGTTCTTGACATCCCAGCACTCAAGTGCTGGAACAAGGAAGGTCAGAAGTTCAAGGTCAGCCTCAGCTAGAGTCAGTTTGATGACAGCCTGGTCTATAAGAAAGACCACAAACAGACAAATAAATAAATAAATAAATAAACAAACAAACAAATGTACTTTAAGTGTGTTAGCCTTGATATCCATGAATTTATGATCTAAATAGAAAATGAATTTATACTTCTCTTTCTTGCTCTCTTTATCATTTTAACTCATTGTGTAGAACCTGTTATAAGGTATGTTTTAGGTACATAATATAGCTTAATGTGATCAAATGGTCAGAACTGTTGACAGAACATCAACCACTGTCTTTCATTTGAAGTCTGAAAAGTAAAAGTTTAGAGTGGTCTGGCTCAAGTCACAGAACCAATCTGGTCTCTAGAACATGCTTTGGTCATTGTGTCACGGCTACAAACATGTACAAGAGACAAACCAAGTCCTAGAAAAGGTAGTAATCACTGGTGGGTGCTGCCAAGAAGGACAGAATTCAGGGACTCCAAAATGGTTTGGGAACTTGTGGTGCACACAGAAGAAATGGTTGGACCATTTGGAGGATGCACATATATAAAGCAAAGAGCCGTTGAGAGCCCCGAGACAAACAGTCACGGATGCACATTGAATCCTCTTTCCTAAAGGCTTATTTATCCTTAATTTATGTGCACGTGTGTGTGCTTGTGTAAATGCATGTGCACCGTGTATGTGTGTGTGTGTGTGTGTGTGTGTGTGTGTGTGTGTGTGTGTAGGCCAGAAGAGGACATCAGATTCCCTAGAGCCTGAGTTACAGGTAATTTTAAACTGCCCAATGTAGGTGCTGGGAACTGAACAAGAGAAGTAAACATTCCTAGCTGCTGAGACTGTGTTCTTGCCTGCCGACCTTTAGATAATTTAAGAGTTCCTTCTTCTTTACTTTTTCCTCCTCTTCCTCATCTTCCTCCTCTTTGTCTGCTTCTACTTCCCATACTTCTCTTCCTCCTCCTTTTCCTTCTATCATTCCCTTTCTTTTATATTCTCACACACACACACACACACACACACACACACACACACACACACACACACACACACTCACACATGTAAGCATATATCCTAGTATCTCTGTTTATGTTTCATGTAGTAGCAATAGAGCTAAAATAAAGCACATGTCATTAGGAACTCAGGGTGCTTCCACTTATTTTCCTTTGGACAAGAAAAAAATTAAGCAACACAATTATGTTTTGAGTTGTGGTAAGAACCTTGTATGAAAAACGAGGAGAAGAAATGAAGACAAATTAGAACATAATTACGGGGGCTGAAATTCACCCAGTCCCTTTCAACCTTTCAAGTTGGAGACAGCGCGAGCACACATGAACTCGGAGAATGAATCCAAACACCACGTTATTTCCTACATAGGGAAGCCTCTTAAAGGACTGCAGGGAAGCAGTGATCATTTCAAACCACCAAACGAAAGTGGAGGCATGAAGTTGGAGGCTTAAAGGGATTCAGAAAACTAATGGTGATCAGTTCTACAACAGAGTGTTAAGTTTGAGTTGTTTTTAAAGATTAATTTTGATTTATGTGTGTGAGTTCTGCATGTGTGTGGGGCCACTACATATACCACAGAGCAGGTTGGATCACTTGGGGATAGATTTATAAGCCATGATGAGCTGCCATATGTGTGCTGGCAATTAGCTCAGGTTCTGTGCAAAAGCAGCAAGTGCTCTTAGTCGCCAGTCCATCTATCTCTCCAGCTCTCCCTTCCAGCTCCTGGCTGTCCCCTCTCAATCCAAGTTTAGACAGACATGGAAAGTCTCTCCCAGGCTCTGCTTAAAACCACATTGAATTCCAAGAGTGTGAATTTATTGCACAATATTGGTAGTATCTGGGACTTTTCATTGTATTAAAATGTTTCTTTGTGTTTTTTTTCTTCCAACCATAAATGCTTCATCAAGCTAGATCTGCACATGCAAAGCGATCCCTCCCAAGGAAATCTTCTCTGGCTGGCTCTAACTTTATAGGGAGGGGATAGTTTTCTTCAGGGTTTGTTTTGTGGAGAAGATAGCCAATGGTTGAACTTGGAACCCAGTTCAAAGATACACAAGCATGTTGCTTGCAGCTAAGCCTCCAGGATGGAAAACTTTGGTAGACTGCAAACTATTTTAGCAGATTCATTTGAGCTTTACTCATTTGGAAAACTGGGGACACTAAAAGAGTAGTTTCTTAGTGGTTCGTTGTGAAGTTTAAATTAGATATCAGATCCAATGCACTGTATCATATCACCTGGTTGTGGCAGAAATGCCTGATAACTAGTAGGTGTGTTATTGGTAATCATACTCAAAAGTGTTTCAAAAGAAAATGCACCATTACTGTATATTTTTGGTTCTATGACACAGTGACATGTGGCTAAACACTTTTAATTGTTGCTTTTGTTCTTGCTTAACTGCTTAGTAATTAATTCACTTACATGCCCATCTTTCTGACTGCACCATGTGTTCTTCAGAAGTAAACTAATTACTTTTTGTCAGTGTACACAAGCTTTATTGCCTGGAGGCAGCTCTGTTGTTGTTGTGATTGTGGTTTTGGTTGTGGTTGTGGTTGTGACTGTTGTTAGCAAAACTCACTTTGGAAAGTCCTTCAAATCTGAAATAAAACCCTGTGGTTAGGTGTTCAATTTGCAAAGGAAATAGACACAGAATAGAGTGACACCTCTCCATCTCTGCCTGTATTAAGCCCTCATTCAGCCTTAGGATCAGAGAAGAGAACTGGGTAGAAGCAGAAGGCAAAGCAATCTCTGAGAAGGAGCGATGGGGGTGTTAAAGAAATGGTGCTTCCTGAGTTTCTTTGCCCAGGATGTTTCTCCCCCACATTCTCCTCTGTACATGTGGCCACCCACTACCTTCCCCCTCCAATATGGCATCTGACTCAACCTTTGAAAAGCACTGGCTTGATTCCTCTCAAAGTCAAAGAATCTTGGCCACTGACTTGAGAGTTTGGAGCCAAGTAGGCAAAAAAGTCTCAGTGGCATGTTGTGCTGGGGTAACTTCACGACTTCTGCTGATCAATTCCCTTTAGGGTTTCTGACAAGAGGATACTAGCCATTCCCTGCTGCTCTTCTGAGTTTCCAATATGTTCAGCAATGACAGCTTGACCTCTAGGAAATAAATACATATATGATGTCCTTACAAGCTTGCTTAAAAGTGTAGAAGTTCTTGTGAAAAGAGGAAGAAGTCTCTGGCCTGTTGTCAAAAAAATGTCACCCTTCGTCAGTTCTCATTGGTGATGGTTGACATCAGGTTGGTCCATCCTCTTACAGGAGCCACAGCGGCAGTGCAAGACATCTTCTTTCCTGTCTTTCCAGAAGATGCAATGTGATTTTCTATTTTGTACAGAGCCCGGAAGTTAGCATGGCTGAGTTAATTATAATGCAGTCCATTCTGGGTTGTGCTCACATGTACTTTCTCAGAGTAATGATGTTTGAGTTGTGGACATGTGAACTGCTCCTAGCATTTGGTCCTTACACCAGAGGCTACCTGACAGCTTCTCCGTGTTCTTTGTGTCCTGTTCAACCTCTTCCTTTTATCTGTACATTGTAGCATGAGTTAGACTTCATTTCATCACCCATATAATAGACAAACTTATAATTCCCCCAGACTTTCAGCACATTTGACATAGTTTTATCAAAGAGAGCCAGTGGTTGGGTTGGCTTCCATTTTTGTTATTTAACCATGGTTGTATTTATCATCTCCACACAGTAGAAAGCTCTACACTCCCCCAAAGCCTAGAGCTGTCACATCTGTTTTCTGTGAAAATTTACTATGAACATTTCCATCACTAAGAGAAATAGGAAAATGGCAAGAAGTGACTACTGGCATTGGCCAAATATTTATGCCAATAAATGGATGAGTTAGAATATCAAATACCTAACACTAATTAGTCAACAATTACCCTAAACAGCTTGCACAGTTATCACTTTCCTTGAGTTGCTCTATTACATATCTGCCAGTCCACCCATCTAATCCATCTTAATTTTTATTAACAGCTGATTAAAGTATGATTTATATTGCAGAAAAAGTATTTACTTCAAAGGTAGAATTCATTGGTTTCTTTTACTAGAACTCACAGACTGTGCAACCTTCACTACAGCCCAACACTAGCACATTGCCATCATCCCAGATGTTGCTTGCTCATTTGCAGTCAGTGCCTCTACTCCTCAGCCCCAGGCAGCTCATCTACTTTCTGTCTCTATAGATTTGAAAAGCCATACATTGTAACCAACGTTAACAAGACTCCGTGGAGTGCCTCTAGACCATGATTTCCAAAATCACCAACGTAGGAAAAACACTGGCCAGACTCAAGAGAACTTGTGTTCCTAGGGGGCCAAGGTTCTATAGCAAAGACAGTTAATCTCCCCATAAAGAGCCTTTCTCTCCACTTATACTAACTCCAATTCTTTAAATCCAGAAAATTAGTTCTTTCCCATTTTACTGATGAGAACAAATGAGGTAAGGGAGAGGAAGAAGGCAGAGGAGAATGTGGAAGGGAAGAGTTGGTGGAGATTGGCCACAAGTTAGGGGGTCATTGTGCTCATCCCTTGACTTGCACTGAGGCTGGCGTAGGATAGACAGTGCTGTGGTCCTTACAGCAACACCGGGGTTGAGGGATGTAGACAGATTATGTAGCAGCTGTATTTCCATGGGTTTTCAACCACGGCGGTGATTGCTTGAACAGATTCCCCACAATGGCATTTGAGAATGGAATCAAAGAGCAGCAGTGGCAGGTGTTTGGAAACTGAATTTGGAATTGGCCTCCTACAGAAAGCAGCTAGATACCGACTTTGTGGGTGAAGAGAGAAGTCGGCAGGCGGCATGCTCAGAGAGAAGTTACTTCTATGGCAGCTTTCCAAGCGAGCAGATTTCAGCTTTTTTTTTTTTTCACATTAAATACCCTGGAGATATATACATGGGGGTAGAAAGAGGGAGAGCCTCAAAAATGCCACCTTTTTGTGTGGAGTATTTTCTCTTGGAAATGAAATTGCTAGTGTTCACCGAGAGGAAAGTGTTTAGGACTTATCAGCTCTGGGTGTGATTAAAGTGTAGAAAGCACCAGCTCCTCCAGCATGCTGTGCAGATGCAGTTCCACTCAGCTAGTTCCAATGAGATTGGCTTCTGATTTACTCAGAAGTGACAGTGCTCTTGTTCCCTTCTCATGTGACCCACCAAGCTCTGATTGGCCTTCCAAGATGGAGCTATGCCTGCCCACATTTTTCTTCCATGATTTATTATCGGATAATGACACCAACAAACAATGCAATTGCCATTTACAGTTTACATGCTTCACCTTCCTCTGATGACTTGGTCCCTAAAAATGAAATAGTTAAGCCAATGTGAAATGTGAACCTTTCAAGAAATTCAAGAAATGCAGCTTGTAGGCCTAGTAGATGCAGCTTCCACTTCTTCCCTAGAAGCACATAGATGCTTAACAAAATCCCATGAATGAATGAATGAATGAATGGCGAAATGAACTTGCTCATCTTCAATAAACATTTGAACCATTCGTCATCCTTGTCCCACCTTGTGTGGAAGACAAACGCAAACTTGCACACACACACACACACACACACACACACACACACACACACAAACACACACACACACACACACACACACACACACACACACGCGCGAGCGCGCACGCGCACACACACACACCTTCTCTGAAGTTTCCAGAGATTACTCTCAGAGGCCAATATGAATTCTAACCTTAACCCAAAATAGAGTATATTTGCTGCTCAGAACTATTTTGCTGTCTCAAACCCGGGAACTTTGGAAGAGATAGTCCAATTTAGTTAGCTATGTAGAAATCTTATTGTGTTTCAACCAATGGCTTCTGTCACACATCATCTGATCCACCACAGACCCACATTAGCTATGAAAAACATCTCATAGGTTGGGACTCTGAAAAGTTCCCTGTTTCTCTTACAGTGTTAGCAGCTGCCAGACCTGTTGGGTCTTGGTATTAAATGTTCTGCACCGTGGTTCGGCAAGCCATAGATTATATGTGCTCCCAAGCTTACTGTGGAATCAGACTTCCTTTTCATTCTTTTCTAAATGGTACAGTATAATAACTAGTTGCATTATATTGACATTGTATTATACTTTGTATATATATATATATATATATATATATATATATACATATATATATGATATGTGTGTATATGTATTGTATATAATTGTGTGTACCACATGTGATCCAACAATCACTCTGCATACATAGAACATGTGTGTGAATCAGATGCAAACTCTGACCTCTCAGACTTCCTGAGTGTATGCTGAGGGATGACTGCTTTCACAGCAGCTCTAATACAAAGTGGTTCTGAAATCCTGTGAATGTTATATAACTTTTGAGCACCAAATCTCTTCTAAGGCTTTAAGGAATGTGTGCTAAGTCTCGAATTAGGGGGTTATCCTTAGCTAAAATAAAAAGTGATTTCTGAGAATGGAGAAGCTGTGTTGTATCTGCCCTGCCTAGTGCCTATTCTTGTTCTTCCTACTGACTTTCTCTTCTCGACTTTCCTCTGTAGAGTCATTAAGATCTGCTGTGCTAATCCTACCCTGTGCTACATAGATCAATCATGTCTGACCATTCTGAGCTTTCTGTGACTCACAGTAGGCCAGTGGGACTCAGTTCAGGGTCTTCAGTAGTTTGGTAAAGGAAAACCGTGTTAGCGATACTTAAGGCTGACAAGTTACCAACCTGTGCCTCTTGAGAACCATCGTGCGCATGGAAAAGTCCTACAGAGGGAAGCAGAGAAAAAAACTGAGATAAAGGAAAGAGAAATGGATTTTTCTCATGAGAGTTGAGTATTTCATAAACAACCCTGGAATTATACACATTCTAGAACTTTCCCCCTAAGAGGAACTATAATTTCTCATTTATGCTTAATTTTTTTTTTTTTTTTTTGCACAGAATTGATGTTCAGGATACAACTAAAAGCTCCACTACTGCTTCAACTGTTTTGCTGACAGTCTCCACACTAACACTAAGGTGGTGTTCTTCATAGGGAATTCACATCTTAAAGAAAGTATCCCTTGTGCCTGAAACTAAATGTCTATTGGTTGTCCCTATGTTTCCACATCTTCACAGCTTTGGGGAATGGGGTCAGTGAAACTGTGTCCCCGGACTTCCTGGCTGAATTCTGTTGTGAGAAGGGGCAGTTCCTACCAAGATCATGATCAAGGAACAACATGTAGAGGATGCCTGACAGGACAGCAGGATCCCAGGAAAGGTATAGTGGCACAAATGTGGCCTCAGTAGAGCTCTTAAGACATGAACTAATTACTTTCATCACAATGAGATGTCCATATGCACCAGTGAATATTGTAAGAAAGGCTAGTATACAGCTGTGTAAACCAGCACATACGGCTATGAAAATATACCTGAAACACCCCAGGAAGCTTATGAAGGCCACAAATGCACTTCTGGCCATTCCCAGCAGACACCATGTCTGGAGCAGACCTGCTCTCTGCTTCATAGTTGATACCATCTTCACTGCTTTCTCTCATGGTAGAAAGCATAAGGCCCTGAGGTATCTTTTACATGGCCACTAATGCTACTCACAAAGGATCATATGATGACATAGTCACTTCTCAGAGGCCTTGCCTTCCACAGAGCTGCCTTGTGGATGATGATTTTGAGATACAAATTTGAGAGGAGCAAATGTTTGATCCTGAAGTACACAATCAATCTCTAGTCTGAGATCAAAGCAACCCATAGGTTAGGTGCAGGAGGGGATAACTATGCATACCTTTATGAGTTCCTGTGTTTCTGTGTTCATGGAGCTAACTCTTCATATCCTAGGATATGACATACCTGAAGTGAATACTATCTTATAGTGATGAACATGTCTTTTAGATTCTGTTTTAACATACACACACTACATCTATCTCTATCTTTATCTATATCTTATCTATATTAATATATGTATGCATGTATTCCATACACAAAGAAGTAGTGTAGGTAAATTGAATTTATCAGAATCTAATCAGAAATGAGAAACAACACTGCAGTTGGAACAGAATGTTGAGTATGAGGAATTAGCAGGAGATAGACTTATCAGGAGATTGCTGACTGATAATTGAAGATGATTAACAGATTACTATCAGTTAGCATCTTGGAAAGCAGCCACTGCCCTAGGCTGAGACCTGACACGAGGAGACTCCCTCCTTCCCTAGGTTGGGCTACCTATTTTGCTGGATCTCACAGGCCACCTAGTTTTTCTTACTGTTTACCTGCTTTGGATGCAGAACACTTACAGTTTTCCCTAAAGAGGAGGGGCTAGCAGCATCTTATCAAATGTCAGGTCTGGCCACAGGGACCACTTCCAGGGAACAGCTTTTCAGTGGGTGAACTCTACAGAAAATAAGCTTTAATTTAGCATGCAGAATGCATTATATGGCCTGTTAATTCAACTGACTCTTTTCAATATTTTCTGCTTCTGATGGTGACAACTTGGTAGGAAGTTAACGAGACTGTTTAGTCAAAAGCTGGCAGAGAGTGAAGGAGCCTGCAGGAAGGGTAGACTTGCTTTGTTTATCATGTCCTTTGCCAACCTGATGGCTGATGATTAAATATTTGGTAACATCTTAAAAGAAACAAGGACACTTCAGACAATTGTAATATTAGGCCTCTGTTTCAATCTCCCTCCATTCTCGCCATAGCTCTAATCAGTGTATACCTCATTTTATAAGAGAAGATTGACCTTAAAGCAAAAGTATGGGTTATTAATTAATACTGGGCTGTATAGTTTAGGGTGAGTTTGATTTAGATCAGTGTTTAAGTTTGAAATATGAAAAGTAGTCACCAAGTGTATTCTCCTGAGTAAAGTTCTTAAGTTGTATCATAGTTCTTTGTATGTATAGGTTTAGTTAGTCTAATTTCTAGGAATATTTTTTCCAGATGGACCAAATTTAACTGTTACCTAATGCAACTTAAATTTTAACTGAAATAATTTTTTTTCTGATTCGTGTGAGTTACAGTAGGTGTGTGTTTGTGCTTACAAGAGCCAAAATTAAAGTTTATGTCTATGTCAAAAAAACAAAAGTAAGAAACTTTACCTCATTTTCCATTTAGCAGTAATTTATTTTTTAACAAACTAATAAGGAAAAAAGCACTACTGGAGCACCAACCCGATTTTACATTAGAATGTTTATCAATAAGTTTTTGGAGTTCAAGGGTCTTAAATCTGAACTGAGACATTGGTTCACAGTCAAACTATCTGTGTTTCCCAATCCCAATTTTGCTCATTTCCCAACTTACAGTAAGGCAGATTCCATCGCTTTCTCCCTTAATGGTCAGTAAGCGAGTATACTTCTCCAAGTCTTTGATCCTTCCTTAGCAGAAGCCTCTGCATTAAAGTCTCTCACTCCCATACATTACTCCAGCCTCAAGGAAAATCACTGGTCAGATTTAACATCCTGATTCTGACAGGAGTGGCATTTCAAGCATGGCCTATGGCTTTTACAGAGCTCCTAGGGCAGACAAATAGAAATAGGGCTTAGTCTGACTTCTCATCACCCGAAAGCTTCGTTGCCAAAACAATTAGCAGGTGTAGTGAGGGGGAAGGAGGCAGCCCATCTGCTTCTTTTGTGCCATTTAGAACAACTGGCCAGAAAGTCCCCTGAAACCCTCAGACAATTAGTCAGAACCACTTGCAGCCCCTATGTCCTATAACAACCCCATTGACACATTTACAGATGAGGAGACAGATGGTTTCATTGAAAATGAACTTCCCTTTTAAATATATAATAGCACCTTATAAATAAATAGTGTTTTGGCACCAGAAGCCTCTCTCATGCATTTGGAAATTGGATGGTCACAGCAGCTCTTTTGGACACCAGGTGAAGAGATTGTTCAGGTGTGTGTTTGAGTTGGGATCTCAGCCTTCTAAAGTCTGGCTACCAGTCAGTGATCTCTCTATTATGCTTTTATAAATGATGGAGGGAAGCTCTGAGATATACTGGTGATTCAGGCTTTTATTCAGATTCCTACAACTACCTATGGTACCCTCTGGGGAGGGACTAAAAAAAATCAGCGAAGCTGTTTACTAAAGCCCACTAGCCCACACCTAAACATTTGAGAAACAGCAAGTTACACTCTAATAAATCTAGGGCCAGCCAAGGGATCCACCCACCCAAATGCCATACTTTTCCCTTTCTTAAACACACAGGCAATCCTCAAGTTACTGAGACTAGTCAACTCCAAAGGATCATAAGGGGAACAAGAAGAGACTACCTGAAGTTGGCCACAGTTATAGTGCAACTCTATTCCCATTCCCTCTCCCTCTCCCTCTCCCTCTCCCTCTCCCTCTCCCTCCCCGTCTCCCTCATGCCTCCCTCTCCCTCTCTACTCTCTCTCCCTCCTTCTTTCTCTCCCTTTTGTAATTTTTATTATCCCATCAACATGGGGAGGAGTGCCATGTGCTTACGTCACATTTATAGATTTAATAATACCATTAAAGAACAGTGAGCACTGTACCTTAGACATCGTGGGTCCTGGATCTGGGCTGTTATGTTCAGAAATGGACAAAGTCATAAGGGGATATATATAGAGAGACAAGTCTGTTTCCTTCCTGTTCTTAGGAGATCTGAATGCCTACTGAAGTGTCCTATACTTTACAGAGACTGGTTTTCAAATCCTCAAGCACATGGCCTTACTGATTAGTACTGCCTCACATGCAGGAAGCTAGTGTGCCACCATTATCGTCCTAAGCTTCATTGTGCAGAAATAAAACGCCAAGGACCCACAAAGGTAGAAATCTTAGTTAATTCTGGCCTCACTAATCACTGTCAGAGCAAGACAGGAAGCTATCAAAATAGCTCTGTTGTGTGTAGTGTCATATTTTTGCCTCAAGAGGGGAAGAACACACCTTTGCAGATATATATTTTCTGTTTAAAAGTCATGCATGAAAATTTTGTCTTGATAGGTCAATTATGTGAGGATATAGAGAAATGGGGTTGCAAAATAATTCTATTATTTATAATAAAATTGCTAAGTAGATTAATTTTAATAAGACATTTTTATCTTATCTTATTGGGAAGAGTACAAAGCAGGTGAAATTGTTTTGATTGAAGATTTTAAGAAAGAAATAGAACTATGCAGTTAGCTGATACTTTATATCTTTAAAAAACCCAGATAGCAGTTACTTTCTGATGTTTATACATCAAAAATACTGTGCCGGTACATTTGTTTCATTCAGTATATGATGGGAGGAACTGTGTTGAAAACCCCATCTTTTGTGACTTGCAAAGGATTCCTTTTTTCAGCTTTGAAATTAATGATAGGAAACAAAGAATCTCACTTCAGAATGACGAACAGAACATTTCCAGCTTGATTCCTCAAAGTCCTATGTAGGCATAATTTTTTGCAACCTACTTTTAATAAGGGTTCAACCTCTCCTCTTGCCCAATAACCAGGAGAGGTAGAGGAAGAGAAAGGTTATTAAGATATGGGGGAGGTGGTCCTGTTCAGCAATAGTTCTTTGGGGGTGAACTCAATCTTTTTTGGCAGCAGTTCAATCCCATGGCAAACACCAAATGTGGCTCAGCAGCTGCAGACCAGTCCTCTAGGCAGACAGACACCACACATGAACCATAATCTACAGTCCAGTTCTTTTGGCAGGCAGACACCAGGCATGAACCAGCAGCTGTAGTTCAATCTTGAAGAAACTGCAAGGCTCTCCAACTGGCCTGAAACAAGGCTGCAGAATCAGCACACTGCTGCAGGAAATTCATGAGCAGTTCTTGAGAAAGTTAATGGTATGTAAGGCAAACCAATGCATGTGTCTTGTTAACAAAGAATAGTGAGATAGAGCAAACTAAGCCAATGCTGTCTATGAGGTCACCTTTATACTCCTGCATCATGGGTCCTTTCACGTGCTTGCTTTATCAAAACATCCTTTCACCTGTATCTGCTCCAGGAAAACATTCTTTGACACGTCTGCATTAGTATGATCATCTTTCACCTGTGTGCCCCAATAAACATCATTTGACATAACTAACTTTCTAAAAAACAAACAAACAAACAAACAACCCCAGAAGTTTTCACTTCAGTCCTGTCTCTGAAGTATGTGGTATCATCAGCATTGGCAACTTAACTTTATTCTCCTGAAAGGCAGCTAAAGGCTATAACAGTGGCCTACATAGTTTGGGAAGGGGTGTCCTTTAGACTTCCCTGACCAACCATTCTAAAGGAGGATTTCTATCCTGACATTGGGGTTTTGTGTTGCCACTGACCTTGGGGGAGAACATTGTCACCAAGGTATAATTTCAAATATTCACCATTTTATTGTACTACTTTTCTAAAACAAAACAAAACAAAATAAAACAAAACAAAACAAAACAAAACAAAACAAAACAAAACAAAACAAAACCCTAGTGGACCTGAACTTTGGCCTTGCTAAGCTCTCACCCTGCCTGAATCTTCAGTGATAAAGCTCCAGACAAGATTGTTAGGCAATCAAGCTCAGTAGCAGAGATCCAGCCTGGAGTTTGCAAGGGCTTAACTTGGAAATGCCTAAGTTTATGCACTGCCTTTATTACAGTTTTCCCCTGTCCCTGCATAACTTGTAATGAACTATTCCATTCTTGCCTATGTTTGAGAATGTCTGAAGTATTCACTGATACTTTAAAAGTATCATATAAAAAAGTATTTATATCTGCTTAGAGTTATATTCGTATTTGCATGAATCCTTTAGATAGCAAATTCCTCTTCTGTGAACATTACAAGTTTTATATATAAAGCAACCATCCTTAATCGTGTATGAATTAGTGAGATTTTAAATTAGGTATAATACATTTTGAGTATTGTAACTTATGACATTTTGCTCCTTAAATTTAAATGTTATTTAATCATGAATGTTACTAAGATACCTAGTTTAATTCCCATTTAAAAAAAAACTACTTTAAGAGGTTAATTTGTCTATTATCATAAATTGAGTGTGGAACTGAAAGCTATCATTATATTTTTTTCCTACTTAAGTGTTGTTGGTGAGAATTAAGTGCACACATATAAACTGAAGATCTGATGCACACAGCACAGTGTTTCTCACTATCTGTGTTGTCTGTAACACTTAGCATATGGTGACTAGTAAGTAACTGTGAGATGTGTGAGCATGCGTATTGAAGGAAGTGTGATAAAATAAGCTATGGTTCCCATTTGCTATCTCTTTGGAAGCATTCTAAGTTGATATTTATCTTCCTACACACAAAGGGGAGAAAAACATCAACTTATCCCTGATGGATATGGGAATGTGTAATTGTCACATTCCTTTGATTGTGCCTGGTGATGAGCTATGGAGAGGGGTGGCCTAACACTGGATCCTGTAGTTCAGCCACCTCACACATAGTGGTGAGCTTCAGATTTGTCACTTGGTGGAAAGGCAGACCTCTTTGTGAGGTCTTACTTAAAAGAATAAAATCAACCTGATTCCTGTAATGTTTTACTGTTAAGGAACTATCATTCGTATAAAGTTGTCAGCATCTCAGTTGCCCTCTCCTCAGTTATCACCATGGATACAGTTTCACTCAATATGGTTTCCAGCCACTGGCATTGTTGCAATCTGGAGAATACATTCAAATGTCCCCAGTTACACTTGAGTTCATTTTTTACATGAGTGTTTTATGTGCCTGTGGGTTTATGAGTGTTTTATGTACTTGTTGGTTTATGCTTTAGCACACATACAACTTCATTCTCCACCCACCACACTAAGAAAACAATATATCATGACCATAAGGCACCCTTGTGCTTTTCCTTCAAAGCTATACCCATCCCTCGTCACCCAACCTCCAACAATCATGAATCTATCTCTAGATCATATATGAGATAGCCTCTCTTTGAAAATCGTAAGTTCCTTGGGGCGCTCATTCAAGTTGTATATTTTGCATGTTCTTTCATTTCTAGCAAAAATTATAAATATAAGCATAGTCAGTGTGGCTGTCAAGCCACTGAAGAACATTGAGACAGTTTCTAGTGTTTGATTATTATAAATAATAATACCATGTACAAGTCTGAGACAATGTTCAAATGTACAATTTCTGAGCATAGTATAAGTACATTTTTAGTTTTAAATTAATTTCTAGACTTTTGTCCAGAGTGCCTGTCTTATGAAAAGAATTCTGGCACTAATGCAAGAGTGATTCAGAGTCTCTGAATCTTCACCAGCATTTGGTGTGGTGACTTTTTCATTTCCATTACCCTGATAGATGTGAAATTTCACAGTTGCTATAATTTTCACCTCCCCAGTGGTGTTGAGCAGTTTTATGTACTAATTAAACACTAACTTATGTTTTCCAGAGAAATGTCTATTCATGAGCCTGTGTCTACTTCACAACTACATGCTTTTCAATGCTGAGTTTTGAGAGATTTTATCCCATATTTCAATCCATTGCTACATGTATGATTTTAAAATACTTTAGTCCCATCTCTAGTTACTGTTTGTAATCATAAGAGTTGTTTTTCAGAGCAATAGATTTTAATATTGGCAGACAATTTATCAGTGCTTTTTATTGATTCTTGGTTTCATCTCTAAATACCCTTTGACTGGTGATAGATTGTGGGGATTTTTTTCTACTTTTCTCCAGAAATTTTTACTGTTTTATATTTTAAATCCAAGTAAATCATTTCAGAAAGTTCTCTGCGTGCTGTGGTGTGGTAATGGTGTCTGTGTGTCTCTGTATGTGTGTATGTGTGTGCATGAGTGCACATGAATAGTCCGGAGTATGATGGCTGGTGTCTTCCACAATCGTTCTCTGCCTTATTCCCTTGAGACAGGTCTCTCACTGAGATAAAAACTTGCCTTTTCATCTGGGTTTGCTCTGCAATAAGCTCTCAGTATCTGCTTGTCTCTGAATTTCAATCCTGGGGAGACAGGAAGGTACAGCCATGCTCAGCTAGTTACATGAGTGATGGGGATGCCAACTCAGGTCCTTACGCTTGCTAAGCAAGTGCTCTTACCCTCTGAGCCATATGGCTGGCCCCTAAGCCAATTACTTAGAAGCATGTGAAGTTTGTGTTTAGGGTTGTTTCTGTTGCCTGAAGATGTACAAGTTGCTCCAGCACTATTGTTAACAAGACTATTCCTTGTCCATTGAATAATAGCATCATAAAAATGTATATGGTGTTTTTATAAACCATCTGATCTGTATACTAGTACTTAGGGATATTTGAGCATATATTTATTCTGGACCAGGTATGTTCCCAATTAGTTTACAGAATATAAAACATATGTGGGTTTGTATTATTGCCTCACCGATAGAGGTTCAAAGCCACATTTTGGAAAAATCAAATGACTTTCCCAGTATCACAATGCTGATGAGATACACACACAGAATCAGATGTCATATGCACATGTAATGAAAACTTACAGTGTGCTCGATATGGAACTATTTCTCTGGTAAAGGAGGCACGGAATCGGGGCTTTACAGCCCCAAGCTCTCAGTGACACATCGTCAGGGTAGATGACCTCCTTGGCAGGCCTTTAAAAACGCATTTCCACATCTCAAGAGTTCAGATGGGTTTAGAACCTGATGATGATATTCAGTCAAGTGCTGGCCGTATTGTCTCTGAGCACTTCGGGAAACTCAGTGGCAGCCTTCACCCAGCATCAGGTTTTGATAATACTCTCTGCCATGCCAGTACTTATAGCCCAAGCACCCAGTGCACTCTTGATCCTTATTAGAGTGCCCATTTAATCAAACTCCTTCCGGAGACTTGCTGATTTTAGCAAAGGTCACATAGCAAGGGATGAGTTTCCTTATTTATCGAGTCTCTAATTCCTGTTTAAAGATCCTGATAGGTTATTTTCCTGGACATTAACCTGTAGTAATGATTTCTTTGTGATTTACATGTTGCACCTGAAATTTACATATATTTCTAATGTGCCCCTTCTCATTTCATGGAGCCTTGCATAGCAATTGAATCTTAAAGCTAAGTGAGGAAAGGGGTCGCCTGGTAGCATATGGCGCTTACAGGAGGACTGCCAAGGAGATTTTATTTTACCATGGTTTGTGTCACAAACATTTGAGACTCGCTCACCTTTTGCAAATAGAAAAGCTTATGGATGGAGCAAGAATCCGAAGATGGATTACCTTGCTTCCTTTCCTGATTACCTCTGGAATGACCTTGAACAGCCTCCCATTTGAAACCTGCCCATCCTCAGAGTACTGATCACAGAGAAAATAAATGCTTTGCTCTTTAGGGTTAGCCTTTATTGCTTCCTTGTTTTATGAAATGTACGAGCTGGTTTTCTGGAAGGAAGAGAAAATATGCTGCACTTTTATAGGAGCTTCTAAGTAATGACTCCTGCAGGGCTGGCTACATAGCTAAAGTTAATGTGTCACAGAACAGTCTCCTGTGATGAGGGCTTTTGGAGGAGACACTTTGGTCCCTGTTTCAGCTCCAGAATCAACCATTACTTCAGGTCCTCTCCTCTGTCTGCCATTCCAACTCTCTTTCTATACCACCATATAGAACTTGAGTCTGGCGGAGTCAGTCAAGTATGCCTTAGAACTTGCTACAATCCACATATGAAATACACCCACAGATTATGGTTTGAACCCTTGGCCTCAGATTACAACACTTGATTTTAAGGATACGAATCCTTAAAAAGACAGAACCAGCCTGGCTGAAGCAGGTGACTAGGGTGGGTCTTTGAAGGTTGTACCCATACCTGGTTCTAGCTTCAATTCTCAGCTTCCCAGCATAGACACAAACTCTAGCTACCAGGCCTGAGCCACTCACATTACTGGGTCTTACTTACCACAGTGGGCTGGGAATCTTTGGAACCATGTGCTAAAATAAGTCTTCCATCCTGCAGATTGCTTCTGTCAAGTGTTCTGTCAACGCAATGGGAAAAGTGACACTGACTTGTCCATACATCCCCAAGAAGTGGCCTTTCACTCTGGGTAACCTGTGCCTACAGTATAGACAAACGTTTTCCTGCCCAAAACCATTGTCAGGAAACATGCAAGATCAAGACTATCTTAGATGATCTTGGCCAATCTTTTTTCTTCCCCTTGTCTCAATTTACTTTCTACACACGGAGGAAATAATTTCAAAACTCTCTGATCTGCTTTATGGTCTTTCTGAATAGTGAAGCACTGGCTACAGTCTAGTATTCCTAGCATTCACTCCAGAGCTGTGTCTGCTCAGACTCACTATTCAAACCACTCAAACAAAAATCTGAAGAGGGTCTGTTGAAAGTGGGGAAGGCTTCATTTGCCCCACATGTGAAATATGACAAGCTAAACTGAGGATTTAGATGAATGATAAAGGTTTGATGTAGAGTTGGCTACTTGAATCCAGTGTCTAGCTCTGACACTTGTGGAAATCATTTGTGTCTCAGTTCCTGTCACTTAATTGTGAGGGGATGATGACAGTAAGGATGCTTTTTAATTTCTCAGTTTAATATTTTTTCTTTTCTTTTATAAACTTAAACTTATGTGTCATTTGTGGGAGCATGATCACACAGGTGTACCACACTGTTAGTTGTGTCTAGAGGACAGATAAGCTGTAGGAATTGCTTTTGTGTTTCTACCGTATGGGTTCTGGGGATGGAACTCTGGTCCT
This sequence comes from Mus musculus, assembly GCF_000001635.26. Lineage (NCBI taxonomy): Eukaryota > Metazoa > Chordata > Mammalia > Rodentia > Muridae > Mus > Mus musculus. The sequence goes on from NC_000072.6 coordinate 96,362,411, forward strand.
CTAAGTTGTCAACAGGTACACGTACCTCCTGAGCAGTCTCTCTGGAGCTGATTGTCCCCTGGGGCTGGATGAAAATAATAGTGAAAAATTACAAGAAATGACTTGCAACATACCCAGCTCATAGAAAACATCAATAAACAAGAATCCACATATAGCTATAATTTCTGCTATAAGCTACCGTGCCGAGGACTGTTGAATCTCTTCTTTCCTGGTTCTTAGTACAGGAATATGATTAGAAATAAGAAATTGTATCATATTGTAGTGTTCCTTCAGATACAACGCAAACCTTTGTTTTATATACATTCTTTGAAGAAAATTCTCATTCCTTTTACTAGAATTTTCCAATTCTCTCCTCTTGCTTTAAGAAAAAAATATCATGTACAATATTGTTGTTTTTCTTGTTGAAAATGTCATCAGAGCTAACACCTGTCCTAGTTCCAGCTCTGGCGACTCCTGCAGACTTCCTCAAATGGACAGCACTGGGATCCTTGTCAGATTCCTGGTGCTTTTTGCCTGAAGCCACCCCAAGTCCCTGGTGCCACGGGTACACTGAGAGACCTGGAAGTGACAGGCTGCTTAGCGTCCATGCACACAGGGGTCCAGAGTGCTACAGGGCTATAAGGGCAGGCACATTCCACCAATCCCCTGCCATTACCGACACCATTCTCATGTATATTTTCTGGTTTCTCTGCCCTCTTGTGAGTTTTTTTGCTCAACAAGGATGTGGACACAGAGTTCATAGGAGAAAGGAATATCAGCCTTATGAGGTTTCTAAAACAGCACAGCTCATGATATTATGACAGAGTGTGAAGGAAAGACTTCTTCCATTGGGCCATAAGACCTCCTGGTAACACACTGGACTCCGGGCATTCAGTGTTCTTCACAGAGCATGAATCACCATGATCATCCTGTTTCTAGAAATTCCATTTTGTTGTGGTGTAGCTTTGGAAAGGTGATATAAATTCCGCGGCTATGGTTTATATCTCTTTTGTACTGCACACAATTTGAATATTAATCCAGTCACAACCTAACTGGCAGGTTTAGAAATGATCTCATGTGGCATGGCAAAGGCATTTGGGGTATGAAAATGATAAGGTTTCTTTTAAGACATAGACTTAAAAAGTAGGGGGAATGCTTGTTTAAAAAAAAAGTTAGAAGGATAACAAATCTCTAACACTTTCTTCATATTAGTTTCTGATAACTAGTTTGTAATAATTTACCTGAAAAGTCAGAGGCTGTGGCTTCTTGTTTTATAAGGGCAAGAAATTATGGTTTGGCACTACTAGGCCTTGTAAAGGACAACTAAGAAAAAACAGTTGATGAAACAATGCAATTTGGGATCATTAGTGGGGAGAAGGCTTCAGTCTGCCTTAGGCTTCCTGTTTCTAGATGTAAAATAAAATTATTGAGATGAGATTAAGAATAAGACAAATCACTTGGAGGTGTTGGGAGCCGCCCTCACATTTGCCATTACAAGATGGCGCTGACAGCTGTGTTCTAAGTGGTAAACATAATCTGCACACGTGCAGGGGCAGTTTTCCCGCCATGTGTTCTGCCTTTCTCGTGATGACAACTGGGCCGATGGGCTGCAGCCAATCAGGGAGTAATACGTCCTAGGCAGAGGATAATTCTCCTTAAAAGGGACGGGGTTTTGCCATTGTTTTCTCTCTCTTGCTTTCTTGTTCTTGTTCTTTCTCTTGCTTTCTTGTTCTTTCTCTCTCTCTTGTTCTTGCTTTTTCTCTCTCTTGCTCTTGCTTTTGCTCTTGCACTCTTGCGCTCTTGCGCTCTGGCTCCTAAAGATGTAAGCAATAGAGCTCTTGCGCTCTTGCTCTCTGGCTCCTGAAGATGTAAGCAATAAAGCTTTTGCCGCAGAAGATTCCGGTTTGTTGCGTTCTTCCTGGCCGGTTGCGAGAACGCGTGTAAGAGAATAGATTGTAAAATTACAGAAACAAGCCATCAAGGTGAATGTCCCCTGTATGGTTTGGATATGAAGTGCCCATGAGAAAGAAAAAAGGAAAAAGAAGAGGACAGGTCACCCAAAAAATTCCTCCCTGAAGTTCTTTTGTCCATACAGACATAAAGCAATAGAACTGAGTTAAGGAAGGCAGAGGTAGAGAACGTAGGGTTGACTCCTAGACAGTTACTCTCTTTCCAGAGAGTCTGGAAACTTTAGGAGAGGGGACTGAGTTGGAGTAATTGGGTTACCGAGGACCCTGATTCTTGAGCTTATCTTGTCCCTGGCTCCCTTCTTGCCATGTGCTATGATTCCTGAGAGACATTGTGTAAGGAGCTCCTTTGCCACATGACGTCTTCAAGTGCTTGGACTAAGCAACCATGAGCCCAACCCCCTGAAGCCATGAGCAAAATAAATCTTTCCTCCCTTTACATCATTTCTGTCAGGTTCTTGGTCACTGTGACATAAAATGTGTTTTAACACAAAAGCAGCTAGCCAGAAAGAAGGTGTACAAGTTCCTAGCTTCAGCAAGCCACCTCAAATACCTTAAGCACCAGAGAAGATGTTTTAGTTGAAGTGACTAGATTAAGTCAGGAAATAACCAGGTTGAGATCATGGCGTTGTCACCAGGACTTGCTCTCTCCTAGGCACTCTTAGCCATGGCTTTGCTGTTAAGTCAAAATAGCCTAAAGGACTTCAAGGCTTAAGCAACCTGGTTTAGCAAATTTCCTTGGGAGAATCTTCTCTGTGTGTTTCTGGTAATCACATTGGTTGTGGTCAGAACGTCATCCCTTAGAGAATTGTCATGATCAAAGTTTGAGATACTCTGTCTTATGTCCAAAGGTCTGTGGATGGAAGAAGGGTGATTTTCCAGAGCAAACTGAGACTAGCTGTCTAGGAGCCAACACTGATTTGGGAATCTTCAGGAATTGGAAGACACTAAATAGGAGAAAGGCCACTCTAAAAATAAACAAGATCTAAAAGAAAGAAAATAAAAGGAAAGGTAGCCCAAGAAAGCCAGCCTGGGGTTCTTTTGCCCATACAGATATAAAGCAATAGAATTGAATTATGGCTGGCAGAGGGAGATAGAGAAGGCTCATCATTGAGTGGACATGGTTTGTTGGGTGTTTAGTGAACATCCAGTAACAGTTATAGGATGAGTTCCCAGGGTGCGTCACTTCAATGTAATGAATGTTTTATTCACTTTCCTTCAAAGTCATGTGTCTGGGCTAATACCAAAGACGGGGGCTTTACACATGTGTTGTCCTTTCAGTGTGCTCTCTCTCTCTCTCTCTCTCTCTCTCTGTCTGTCTCTAGCATATGAGAACCTAGGCTATTAATAGCTAAGCTCACAGGCTTTGTTTGAAGATGGTCTTAAGAATCAGTAATAGATTGTGATCTTGTACTTAACAAATAAATGTTTGCTCATAGGAGACTGAGAATATAATATAATAAACATATGTTAAATATGAAGATTTGTTTTTTTTTCACTGTTTTCATTTTATTTTATTTTATTTTGTGTATGAATGTCTTCCCTGCCTTATGTATGTGTATCCAGTGTGCAGTTTGGTTCCCAGAGAAGTTAGAAGAGCTCTTTGTAGACCCATGGAATTAGTTATAGAGGGTTGTGAGACACCCCCTGGGTGCCTAAGAATGAAAAGCAGATTTATGCAAGACCAAGAAGCACTCTTAACGGCTCAGTCATCTCTCCTGGCCCACAGTATAAGAAATTGGGGGAACCAGAACAAAAGGTAATATTTCTTCCAGACCAGTATAAACCCTTGAACTCTGTCTTATACCCATCTTTATTATATCCCAAGAGCAGCTCTACTGTGTCCAGACTCCTCTCCCATCTCTATTATATCCTGAGGGCAGCTCTATCTCACATGTTCAGGCCTCCCAAATATAAATCATGGTGCTCTCTTTTCAGAGGCTGGCTGGCTCTAGTCCCAAATCATTGAAACACTCAGTCAGTAACAACTTATCTTACAGGCTTTAAAATTCTCACCCACTCTTTCTTACAGATGACCAGCCTCCAAGGCGAAATAAAAACTGCTTGAATGGGGATATGGACAGGAATTCACAAAAGAAAAGAAATTCTCTAGCCTAGTTGGGCAAGCCTAAGTGATCCCTTAATCATTTTTCTAGCAATTTCCTTCTTCCCTGGAGCCTGACCCTGCAGGACAAGGATCTATTTTCAAGTCAATTACTATTCATAAAGGCCATAATTACATAAAAAATCATAAAAGGAACCCCATTTCTCTTATTATGGTAATGTGATGGTAATTTTTGAAATAACTACAATTCATATGATAGAAATGGCAGTTGCTTTCTTTCAGCTTCTCATTGCTGTTAGTTTAATACCACCCCATTCCCAAATCTCCAATGTATCCACAGAGCAGCAATAAATGGTGGCTTGTAGATGGTGTTTAAGCAAGAAAGCAAACACAACAAAAGATTCGTTTATAATGTACCAGTGTAGTCAATCAGCTTCTCTTTGGATAGTGTTCAAAGGTCTTCCCAAGAATTCAGGTGACAGATGCGTGAGAGGCTCCATGGTGATCTATGGGTATAGGCTGACCTGCCTGAAGTCTGTTCACATGTTCAAACACTACATTTTGGCTCCTTGATATTTGAAAGTATTAGAAATGATCTCTCATCTCATTTACACACTGTTAGAGATTCTACTATCCTTTTATCATTTCTGTTCCATTCATTCATCCTTTTCTACCAATAGTTATTGAACCACCTGTTCTAGATCATGATATAGTCATGAAGCAATCAAAGGCTCTGTTTTAGTGGAGGCACAGGATATACGGAAAGACAAGGTGATGGGGAGGCAGGGGAAGCAAAGTGGACAGAGGTGGCATTTAAAAAGAGAGCTGAATGAAGGCATGAAGTTAGATCAGGGGGGTAGCATCTGCAGCATCACATCCACCCTATGCAAAGGTCCTGAGGAAAACATGGCTGTGAGGAAAAGACCATGGCTTCTGTGTGTGGAATATGCTGAAGCAGATAAGAGGGATATAAGCCAGAAGAGGGGACCATGGCCTATAACAGCTAAAGCTTAGACTCCTTCCTGAGGCTAAAGGAAGCCACAAAAGGATGACTACAGAGACCTGGTATGATTTACCTGTAGGGAAATTGAAGCTATAGAGATGTTAATTCAGTCACAGATGTCAAATATATAGAAGCTACACAGCTGGGATTCATACTAGGGTTCTTGAAGCTTCAAAGCCTTCATTGTCACCAATCTCAGTACAGCTCTCAACATTCAGTAGGCAATGCTAGGTGTGCTCTCTCATTGGCTTTCGAAGTAAGCTCAGCCCTCAAAACACACAGCTATTGTGCCGGTTCCTGAGCTCACTGGGCTGGCTTCTCTGCCGCCTTCTGTCTCATCTTCTTGATCTAACTCTGTGGAGTCACAGGTCCAGTTAAATTATTCTCATGAAATCTACCATCTGTTCCCTTCTTTTCCTTTGTCACTACTATGACTGAAGGACGAAGCCCAATCTCAGTCTTTTCCTAAGTTTTTTTTTTTTTTGAACTTGCAACAGTCTAGTAACATCTTTCATTCCAATTCCTTCCATATTCCCTGATGTCCCAGTTTGGCTTTGTGCAATCTATAATTTGAACCACATACTCTCTCCTCTTTCTTTGCAGAGGCAGATGGATGGTAGTAGATGCTGCAAATTGAATTTAGGGCCTGGCAAGCATTCTGCCACCAAGCTATGTATTTGCATTTTGTGTTGAGATAGGCTCTCATTGAATTGACCAAGCTGGCTTAGAACCCACTCTTTACAGCACTGTGTAGGTTCAGATTCTGATTTTACCACTTCTGTGCTATGAGGCTGACTTATTGTTTAAAAGTTCTATGGCTGCCTGTAAACTAAAGGTAGTAATAAAAACTACCTGGTTTTTACTAGTATAATGATTCAATGAACAAACATATATGCAAAACCCTTAAGAACAATAGCAGGGCATTAAAACACACATAATAAAGTTTACTTTTTAAGTCATATTGGCCATGACACAGCACATGCATCTAGAATTATCTCCTGAACACTAAGGATACTTATTGAGTAAAGTTCACTGCTCTTCAAAATTAAACATGCTTTATAAACCCATTTCTGTGCCTTCTCTAAAACCTATCCCATCTTCTGTGATCACTGAATGACACCCATCTCTTAATTTCCCTTTGGAAATCCATCACAGCCTCTGTACTAGACACCAGTTCTTACTCCTGTCCACTCTTGTAGCTGTGTTTTGTGTACAACCTTTGTTGCACACATTGCTGTTTCACCGTCTGCGCTGAGGCTTTATCCCTGCAAGCAGACTGTAGAAGTCTACTGAGATGCAAGGCAGATAATGATTGGATCAAGTTTCAATTTTTCTGCCCTATGGCATCAGCACTGTGCTATGTTGGGCAGTACTTAACTTATGAAAGTTCATGGGGAGACGTTTATCATGCACTTTTCATGGCTAACAATACCAAGCTAGAAGTTTGGTTTCTGTACTATCAGTAGAAGAACAAAATATAGAATCAGCCCTAATAACAAGGTTCTGAAGTTGAAACAGGTTACTCAACTCTGATACATATGTTGTTGATGATTGAAGGTCAATAAGACATTAGTTGTAGGTCTTTACTGTGTGGCAAATATGCTTTGGTTTAGCTTCTACCTTGCAGAAGTGTAGATTTAGTTGGGAAATCTACAGAAATAACTAGGGAAGTAGTTTATTTTTGCTTCTAAAATTTATCCAAAATATTATATATAATATAGTATATATATATATATATATATATATATATATATATATATATAAAAATCTGGTTAATCCAAAGCATTATTTTTAATATGGATAAGAGATAAAATAAAAGAGAATATATATATACATGTATAAATATACATACACACATACATATATATGTGTGTATATTAATGCACATGTACATATATATTCATATACATAGGTATATATATGTGTGTGTATATATATATATATGTATATATATATATAGATAGATATAGATATAGATATAGATATAGATATAGATATAGATATAGATATAGATATATACACTCATGTCTTATGGGATGGAGACTAATAATTGAGAAAGTGTGGAACTCAATTCCATTACTATTAAACCACAGAGGCTGAGTCAGTGGAGGTGAGGTAACGCATTCCAATATTCCTCTCTACCAATACCGACTCATATTTGCCATAAATGCAGTCAAGTCTATCTTTTTTTTTTTAGCCTAAAAAGAAGATTTTTACATCATTTGTACCTCAGAAATAAAATTATTTTCTATCTGCCTTTCAGTGCGGGAAGGGAAGTTATAAGCACTGCAGATGCTCTCTAAATAGCTGTGCTGGGACCTGGTCCAATAGGAAGCAGTGAGATCTTCTAGGGACATCACTACCTCTCAAAGGAAAGCTGAGATGGAAGAGGGATATTACAACAACTGTAGTTTTACAGAGAAGGCATCATGCCAAAAGTTAAGTCTCAGTTTCCTGCAAATGACCTTCTAGGACATTCATGTCTGCTCCTGCTTTTCCAAGGGACAATGGAGTAATGTGATTATTGGATTCAAGACATCAAATTATCCATGCCAGCAATAAGCCAGGCACATATTGCCAGGTTTCCACTGTGCAATAAATAGAACAGGTAAGTGGATACTGAATCTAGCCCTGGACATGGCAACTACTTGGCCTCATTCAAAAAAAAAAAAAAGAGAGAGAGAGAGAGAGAGAGAGGAGGAAATGAATTTTGTAATGAATTGCTTGTCACTCAAAAGATATTTGGTTTACAAGAGGAAACAAACCATTCCAAAGAATGGCCATTGTGCCAAAGGGGAAGAAATCAATCAAATAGTTGCTAGGACAACAGATGCAGTGCCTTCATTTATCTTCAAGTCATCTGCAGCCATACTCAATCGGATCAAAGTGGAATGTTGAGGTTTAGTCTGTTGCTAAGTATTGAAATGCTAGATTCTGTACACAAAGGGTAGGTCTAGGCCTAGGAGTGCATTCTCCTGTTTTCAAGCTTTTGTTGTACAAATCTTGCTCCTTGATTTAAAGCTACTGTTTAAATAAAAATGGCTACAGTTAATCACTGAAGGAATTAGAAGTAGGTGAGTTTGGAGTGACCTGGTTGGAAGAGAAGAGAGACCAGGTGGAGGAAAAGGAGGAAGAAAGAGGGGTGAGGAGGAAGCCACTATGAGGAGATATGGACCATGAGCACATAGCCAGGAGAAACAGCAAGTATCTGGGATACTGCTGGGGAGGTACTTAGGCCAGCAGTTAGAAGAGTAGATTAGGAGTTACCTCCCAGTAATTGTCAAAACCAAATACAATAACCATAGTCTGAGTTTCATTTATTTGTAAGCTACTTGGGAACAATCTTCAATTGGTTCTGTAAGATGCCTGACCCTTGGTTAGTGGTACTTACTTTGAGATGCCCCCAAGACAGATCAATGCAAAAGCAAGCAGGGCTGACCCTCAGTTGGTTCCTCAAGACAAGTGACAAGAAGGCGACCCCAAATGGCTATTGTAAGTTGTTTTTATACTTTTTAGGGGCACAGATTACGTCAGCCAGGTTACAGTTTAAACTTATTGGCTAAGCATATTGATTTTTAAATCTATTGGCTGGCAAGCATGACATACATTTGAACTCTACCTGGGACTTTCTAGAGGGTCAGGAGACTATATATTCTGAGAATTTTTTACTCAAAAATAATCCTGTGGGTGGTAAATGGAACTTGGCTTAGCCTTGGCCCCAGGTGGGAGGGGAAACTCTCAGGAGGGTGTGGGATTGGTAAACCGCTTATGGCTCCTCAGCTGTACTATGGTGGAAGGTTCCAGTCTGAAAAATGTGAATAGATGAAGATGGGATAAAGATTTAGTTCTCAGATGAGCTTTTATTAATATGATTATTTTTCTCTTATTAAATTTGGCTTACAAGCTGATGTTTACAAATCTGGTTTCTATGCCATTTTAAAAAAACATTATCAATTTTACATTTATTGGTTTGGTTCTGACAACATTAATCACTAAGTCTAGCTAGTGAAAACTAAATCTACCAATTCTAATATTTCCCAAGAAAGCTGTGAAGGCTGAGGACTTCATGCCAAGTCTCAGTCATTAGTAATCACCACTATTTTTTCTTGAGCCTGGCCCAGGGAGGGACCCTCATACCCATCCCCTTTGTTTCTTTTATTTGGATCTAACTATTAAATACATGTCCATCTGTGGTATCCCTGAGAGAAAACCGAAGCTCAGGTTACAATCTAGACATTTTAGCTTTTTTTCTGTTTTGTTTGCCTGCCTTTCTGTTTTGTAAAAGATAATGATTTATCTGTTAAAAACCCCTGAACTTCTTGGGATCTGCTCCTTTCAAAAGATGTTTCCTAGCATGTCTATCAAGAGAAAGATGGTGATTGACAGTAGAAAAATCTGTAATGACTGGAGACCTTGTTATCATAAGCATGCATACATAAATAACCAAAATCAGGATCAAGAAATCAATTTACTAGTAAATCAATTTCTTAATGAATCCTTTTATTAATAATTGCTCTTCCTCATAATTCTTCGTCTAGCTTCTATAGGATAAGCTATTTATCAAACACGGAAAATTGTATTACATTTCCCAAACAGTAGAATGTGAGATAAGGCCAGATGGCTATTCCAAGCTACCTTTAAACTGAGGAATTGCTACAGTCCTTTCAGGTTGTAAATAGAATAAAACAGTTTTTACTCTTGGTCTTAGATGACCCTGACAAGGGGCCCTGCTGACCATTTGCAGAGCAAGGTCTACATTTTCTAGCTACACAGGGTCAGCTCAGAAACTCTTCCTTTCAGCCACAGGGAACATGGTATGTTTTCACTGCAAGGGGTCTCTCAAATAAAAACGGCTTTATTTCTCAGGCTTGTTGTGACTGCTCAGAGTGAATACACTTTCCATGAGACCAAGGCTTTGACTATGCTATCTACCCTGTCTGTGCCTTCACTGTTGTCTATACAAAGTGACACTCATGATATCTCTCTCCTACCATGGAGTGCAAAATCATGTTTTGATCTATGTCTGATTTTGATGGTGTCTGTGAGATAATTTTTTGTTGTTTTTACTTTGGTAAATGGTAGTTTTCTTCCTTAAAAATCTCAGTTGTCTTTCCCGAGATATAAAGATGGTACTGAGCGCATTCTGACTGCTAATTGTAATCAAATTGTTTAAAAGCACCCAATCATGTGTAAAAACCTAATGGGCATGGCCATGGCACTGTGGGACAAATCTGTGGGACACTGGAAGGCCAGAAGGAAATGTAAGCCTGTGGTTTGCAGACTGGTGGTTTGGTTAGGACATGGAAGAAGCTGGCTGCTGATGGTGAGGGTAGGAATAGGTTGTAGTGATAATTACACATTTGTCAAGGTAGTGTGTCCACTCTGCTCTTCAGCTGCCCAGTCTCTTTCCTGAACCTTTCTACTGACCACAGGAGCCAGTTCCTCACACGCCTTTGTCGCTCTCCTATGCTCACACAGTAGTCAGTGTGATTTCTGATGATTCTGTGCTGCTTCTCATCACTCCCATGGTTAGCACCATTCAAGGGATAAAGAGATAGCATCAGGGCATCAGGCTCCGACCATCACTCTGCCTTCATCTCACATCCCCCTTCATTTGTATTACTCCCTGTACACAATCCTCCTCCCCAGCCTGTGAATACATGAGGTTCATTCCATTCATGCAGTTCCAGACCTGGCATGTTCTGTTCACACTTTCTATCTCTCGGGACCGTTTCCGCTTTAGAACTCAGCTAACTTTCCTTGGAAGCACTTCTATGAAGCCTTCTCATGCCACTTCAATAATTAGCTTCACTCATCTAACTTCACACACATCATAGACATCTTTTCCTTGGTATAACCTATTGTTCAAATGATAATTAAGTTCAGGGATTCAGGGACTGGTGTAGTCTTTTCTTGTCGGAGTTATGTGCCCCACCTCCTAGGAGACCACCTCAATCACAGCCAGTGCTTCACTGGTAGTTAAGGAATCAGTGGATAATCCAACAAATGAATACCTTTAATCCAATAAGCACCAGGGTAAGTAAACAATGCCCTGCACTGTGCACTGTGTACTCTAATATATTCTCTTTTAAATGCGGTACATTCTTTTCTTCTTCAAAACACAAAGCTGTTGTGTTACTCTCCTATTCAACTTAGTGGTTGCCATGGGGAATCCAAGTCCTCAGAGAATACTTAATATCTCCATCTGATTTGCACCTGAGAATGCAAATCAAAATTCCATGTAACTCTATAGTGACGGTTTACAACAAACACCAACTGCCAATGATGTAAGTTCTCAGTGTCTCCTGATGACCCTGTACATTTAGACGTATTCTTGGAATCCAGGAATCCTGTGCTGGGGACTCTGTTAAGATCTTGGTAGAAGACTGGATGTATGTGAATAGAATCTTCAGATGTACTTTCTATGTCATTTGTATGTTTATCTTCCAAAACTATAAGCTAGGCGACCTTGGCAGTGTAGTATAAATTAGCTGTCTTGGGTACTTTTTATGGTAATAAAAATCTAATTTATATACTGCCCAAAATAAAATCATATCGTGAGAGATTTAACTGTGGTTTTTAGTCTTATTTTCTTTTCTCAGCTTATTCCATTTGTTTCAATAATTGTCCACAAATGCAGAACTCCTGAATTTTTGTAAAATAAAGAAGTAGAAAGATTTGGATTCTACTGAGGTGTCTCTTCACTAGAATCTGATACGAAAAATAAAATTTGATCACTTGCCTGCTCAAAGTCTGACTTCTATAGGATGATTTGTTTCTTAATACAAAATCATTTATGATCAATGTTCAGTGAATCTGAGAACCCCTGTTTGCCTGATTTCCAGACAGACCAAAGATTTTTTTTTTCAATTGATCCCAAACACAATCTAGTTTTTTTAATTAAATATCTTAGATTGTTTTCTTCAGAGGATTTTTCTATTAAATATTTTTTACATGATATATATTGATTGTCTTTTCCCCTTTTCCCATCTCTTCCCAGATTTCCCCCACTTACCTTTTTTAAGTACCAAATCCCACATTTGGGAATTTGGCCAATGCATTTGGAGATGGGATCAATTACATGCTGTATGTATTTAAAATCTTCAAATCTTATCATATTTCCATAACTTCTTCAACACCATTAAAAACATTTATGATAGCTATTTGATATCAGGTTGTGTTTGTCTAGAAAGACAGCAATGCAACAGGACAATATTTCTTATTTCTCTGCATAGCATGGTTTTGGAGCAGAGAAAAATATATATTTATTGAGAAAACGTTCTTCAGGTATTGTGTATGGAAAAGGAAATTTGATTTCAATCAGGATGTTAATGTTTCTCACATGGAATTTTGACCTCTGAAAATCAGCATGGGTGCATTCTACTGTTAAATACAACTCTATATTACATGCAGGACCTTCAGGAGGATCTGCCAGTATCTGACCTACAACATAAGGTTTCATCCCTTTTGTCTTTATATTCTCCCTTGTTATTTTTCAGTGAACATATATGAAAGTATTCTCATGCAAAATGTGACTGCAATTCTTTACAGTGCTTTGAGAAAAAAAAAGACCTTTTTTATGGCAACACTGAAGCCTGGGGATTTTCTTCTACGAGCACAGTGATTGGCATTTGATTGAGATCCAGTCCCATGCCTTACTTTACTATGAAAAGGATCAAATATGGAGAACTTAGGTCCCATTCTTTAAGTGTTACAGCATGAGTCAGGAACCACTAACTCCTACTGTCACTGTCACCAACATACCACAGGAAGCCCTGGGCACCCACTTATCTGGTCTCAGTCTGGGTCTTTCTTTGATGCCACTAATATGAGTTTCTAGATGAAAAATGCACAAGATGATTTGGAAATATCAGGTGTGTGGATAGAGCATAGCATGTGGTAGAGAGGTTGCCTCACACATGAACGGGGCTGTATTCTATCACTAACAACACACACAAAGACGTGTTCACACACACATACACAAACACACACACACACACACACACACACACACACACATTTTCTCACACACACATACATACGCACAAAGAGAAAAAGAAAGAGACAGTGACAGCAGAGGAGAGAGTGAGAGAGAGAAAACATCATATGCAAGTATTTATTCTAAACAAATAATTTATCTTAATATCTATTATCATCTATCTGCTATTTTGAAATGGGAATCATGGATTAAAATATAGATTAGTGGCTGAGCTCTTGCCTAGCATGTGAGGCTCTGGTTTCAATGCCCATGACTAAAAAACAAACACAACAATCAAACAAAAACTAATAATATTAGGATAATTCCTCTAGCATATAGCTATTTGAAATATATTTTTTAAAATAACCGATTCTTTACACAAAAATTAGGTTTATCTTAAAAACAAGCACTATCTCCTGACATCTGTAGCCAAAGCTATTATTTTTCACCTACATCAGTGAACTTTGGAAACTGTATTGTCTTTGCTCTCCATCATCCATGAGTTTCTCCAATACTCATTTGGTTATGGTTCTATTTGGTCATTGTAGAAAAAAAAAGAAGTGTTAGCCTTGTGAAACCACCTCAGTTAACGTACACAACTTCTAGGAGTGAGGGGAATGACCATTATAACATAATAGACTCTAAATGTTTTTTTTTATAGTGGAATCCTCTTAAAATCAATCCTCAGTATTTATCTTAGTGTTAGAAAAAAATGGAATTTCCAAGTCAAAACTTAATATAATCAATAAAATTGTTTATAGAAATGATCTATCAGGACTAGCGTGGTCTCAGCAGGGACGAGCTCTCACTGATCTTCCAGACATCCAAGATTTGACGCCCAACACTCATAGCAGATGGCTCACAACCATCTGTAATTCCAGCTTCCTCTTGGCTCTGAGAGGATTCGCACATGTGTCACATACATGCATGCACTCATGCACACACACACACACACACACACACACACACACAAATGAAAGATATTTATCTGAGAAAGCTTACTTATATGACAAAAAATGATAACCAACTCATCATATACTATTCTATTAAGATTAAAATTTGACAAATTTAGTGCTGCATTTTAGGGAGATATGGTACATAATCGAGGCATGGTAAGATTATATTGATAATCATTAAGATTTTATATAAAGATTTATCCAAGATTCCATGTCTGTATTTAGAATTGGCATCCTTATATGAAAATGTATGCAAAAGATTGGAATAGATTTATATATTATTGAATTTAGAAACTCGCAAGTTGCTTTACTGGCAAAGCTAAATATGTGTTCAACTCAGGGTAATTTCCATAATCTCAGAGTTTTATTTTCACCTCCTCATGGTGCTGTTTAACTTGAGAGCTCTGTTCAAAGGGCTCCACCGAAACTCTGTTCTGGGGTTCACATCACTCAGAGCTCAGCTTCCTGTTTGATTTCCCTCTGCCATTATTAACATGTGTTGATTTCATTTTCTTTGTCCTAATCACTTCTTTCTAAGAGTCTCCAATAGCATTCTTGTATTCCAAAGGGCCCAAGTCCCTGCTGCTTTCAACATCAACCTAATTTGAGAGGTCTTTCATGTGAATGTGGCTTGCCATCATCAAGGGCAACTCGTTTGTTAATTAAGGACGATTTAACACACTGGCCCAGCATCCTGCCAAGTTCAGTATTTTTTTTTTTAAATTCAAGTGGGAATTCCCAGTAGGAACTATTTTTGTATTATAAAGCTTCAGAAAGATGTTTTGATCTACCCCCTTGGGTAAATCAGTTTTCTGGAGCTTGGCTGTATTGGGAAGCTTTCACTATCTGGATTCACCCCCAGACCTGAAGGGGGAAATCACATGAATGTAAAGCAGGGACTTGAGTCTGGTTATAAAGAATCTCCTTGCCAACAACTGACCAAGCTGGATCCCCCAGACACTCAAGCCTCTTCTCTCTCCCATGGTCTGTATACTGTTGAGAACTGCAGTAAAGCTCGGTCATCTACCTCTGGACTGCTAAATAATACAGTAGGCCTTAGTGGCATTATTGTACTTCTCTGGAACACTTCATGACTCTAATTCATCTAACACCTGGATGGAAAGATTCTGACTATTTTTGTTGTTAATATTTATTTTTAGTTATATAGACCTTATTATTTAAAATAAAACTTTCCAATAAATAAAAATATCATAAACCAAAATTAGCCAGATCCAAAGTCAATGAACAGATCCAACTCAATGAGCATCTATATGTTTAAAATAGGAATTTAATGGAAAGTTATGGAGTTTCACACTAAATTTTATACTGTCAGTATAGAATATATTTTAAGCATCTAGCCATAACCCAAACCAAAATACCCACAATAGAATTGGAGCTTGAAAAACGATTGGCTTTATAGCTTCTTCTTTTTTTTTTTTTTTTTTTTTTTTTTGGTAACTTCTGTCTACTAGCTATACTCAAGACTTACAAGTTTGTAATTTTAGCTACTCACAAGTTCAAGATCAGCCCAAGTTGATGAATTCAAGTTTAGCCTAGAAAAACTGTAAAGACGCTGTCTCAAAATGAAAGGCAGAATAGGGCTGGCATATAGGGTGGGATATTTGTTTAGCATGCCAGCCAAAGACCTTAGGTTCAATTCCTCATGTTGACATTTAAAAGGAGAAAGAAAGAACAATTAAACAAAAGAAAAAGAAAATTCTGTGACTGGTGGAGCACTGTGGCTTTGAGCTTCTTGGTGGGAGACTCTTGGATATTCTCCCTGGAGATGGTAGTAAGTCTTTATTCTTCCTGACTGGACCTCATTGCTGCACTTCAGCACATTGGCCACTCCCTTTCTAGACCAAGGCATGCGATCTGGACCATTAGGGAAAAGTGATAAATGTTGGGCTGAATGGAGACAGATGCAGGTTGTCATCTCTCTCATGCAGGGCAATCATTTGCAGCCAAGGGGGTCATTTATACTTTGCACACTGTAATAAAGGTATCCGAGAAGTTGGTTAGAATGAAGCTTGGTATCTGGCTTAAAAAGAATGCAATAGAGGGAGAAGATGTTTTCAATTGGAGAGATGCATGTCATGGGTGTTGTGAAGCCGACGTTTTTGTAATATAAAGTATGACCACTCTCTTTCTGCAGAAGTATAGTGTGAACAGGCTTCCCTCCAGAATCTTCATTCTTATTTTTAATTTATTATTGTTATTTTATTTTTTGTGCATGGCTGATTTACTTTAATGTATATATGGGAACCATATGTATGCCTGGTATCTGCAGAAGCAAGAAGAGGGCATTACATCCCCCAGAACTGGAATTAAGGACAGTTGTGAGTTGCTCTGTAAATGCTGAGAACCAAATCCAGGTCTTTAACGAGAGCAATACATGCTCTTAACCATGAAGAAATACTTCTAGCTCACAGTCGTTCACTCTGCTAACATTTGATTCATTGTTTATGGTTTACTGGAATTTTCTGTTTTCAAATTACATGACTTATTTATTGTTCATTATTTCACACAGAGGTTAGAGGACAACTCATAGACAACTCTTCTCTTCTTCCACAATGTGGTTCCCTAGGACTGAACTCAGATCCCAAGATTTGGTGGCAGATGTCTTTCCTCTATGAAGTATTTTTCTGACCTAAAGAATCTGAACCAACAAAGTTGCTTGTTTCTCTTTGCGTGTTTGTATTAAAATGTGTTTTTATTCTCCCTTTAGCAGTACTTGTTTCAGATCGGAGAGTCTGTATTGCTAGAATACAAGGCTTAAACCCTTTGCACAAGCACAGGGAATTCCAGAAGAAAGACACTCAGGAGTTCTTGAAGATAGAAAAGAAAAACAAAAAACACTGTGCCAGTAGGGCTTGGGCACCTGGAGAGAGAGTGGAAATGGATGATAAGGAATCTAGCTGCTGTCATCCAGCAGTTTTTCTGCCTTCTGTGTCCTCCCTGCTGGAGGGTGTTGGCCAGCTCTTGGGGGATACCGATATGGTTTTAATTGGCTTGTTACGAGATCATTTCAACCTATGTGTCCTGCCTGGCTGGTCCTTAATGAGGCACATCCATTGTTAGACTCAGGCAACGCCAGCTTTTCTCAAAGCCTTTGCCAAGGTGCTGGGGACTGTGGGTGCCAATAAAAACATGTTTTCCAGGGATGATCTTCCAACATGCAAATGATCCTTTTCCCCCAAGGGAAACATTAACAAGAGAAAGCTGCTTTTCGCCCCACACTAAGCCATGTTTATCCTCACCCATTTGTGTAAATTGTCCATGGATCACACAGTTAAGACTTAGAGATAATTATCCTGCTTAGTCATTTCACAGGGCAAACCACACCAGGCCACCAAGTTATAATCTATAAATATATGCACTTGCCATCTCTCAATTATTTTATTCATAAGATGAATGCAAAAGTAAGAGTCTTTTTTACTTCACTTTTCACACTTGATTTTATTAAAGCAAAAAACTCTGTGAAAGGCTGTGGGTTGCTTGTATGTCATGAAAGTATGTCATAGTGATTGCAGGCAAGGAAATCGAGGTCCAAAGTTTCAAGTGACTCCAGCAATCATATAAAAGTCCAGACATGAAGCAGTCTGGATCTCCTATGTCTGCTCCTAAATATGACTCTGCTCTCCTGCAATTGGTAGAAGAGCTTTTTCTTGATACTTTGACTAGGAATTTGTATAGAGTTTCCAAAGACTTTTCCCCAAGAATACATGTCTCCTCATGTCCTGGTTTCTCTACCATTCCCCAAATCTCCTTCAGTCTGCACAGGTTATTTGAAATATTTCCTTTTTGATTATGACAGGGGAGGAAAAGACACTAACTTTATATTGTGTTTTACATATTGTAACTTCTCAATCTTGACTTTTCCTCTGAATGCATTTCCAGTGACTCCACTTACTTCACAATGGGAAGTCTAGGATCACACAATAAATTGTTTTTAAGGTAATATCAAGAGCACTCCACACAACTGCAAATGTGAGCCAACAAAGATCTATGAGTTTTGATGTTTCTCTTCATTGTGCATTCTTAGAAGGATTGTTGCCCCTGACAATGGTAACCCAGAGAACAACTCTTTCTGTTGGAAATTTCTGACCATTTAAGACTTGGTTAGAAGTGAAACACATTTTCAGAATTATAGTCATTCTCTTTTACAATACCAGCTTCCAAAATAAAGTTCTAAGGTCTTTGCTCGACTCCCTGGGTTCTCCTTATGTCAAGATGGTGACCAAAGTTTAGTTTTAAATGATGGGATCCTAAAAGTGAACTGGTATTTGGGAATATAAGAAAAATAAAAGGGAGAAGAATAGCATTTCGGATAAAAAAGAAGAAAGAAATAGTTTAGGATGTTATTCAAACTTTGACATTCTTGAGGGTTACCACATTCAAACCAAAGACGGAAAATTGCTGGCCCCATCATTCAACTCATTGTGGGTTTGCAAAGGGGAGGCAAGGGGTTAGAGTGGGTAGCCCAATAGTCAGCTATAGATTAGAATCTTTGAGATAGTTTCTTCTGTCACTCTTAACCTCTCTTTGACAGTTACTATCGTCTCCACCACCCCTCCTCACTGAGAGAAAATGCAGCAGAGAGAACATTAGGTGAAAGGACTGAAAAGGCCAAGAATGGATGAATTGTGGAAGAGGCCACATTTCCTGACACAAGGGGAAGAGGGCCAAACCCAGCCCTTTGGTTTTCTTGCAGGCACCTAAAAATATCCACCCTTTGCCTGCCTGACATTTCCAGTCTTTTCTTACACGTGCTCCATGACGGTGGCTGATGTTTCTTAGCTGATGCATAGCCTGCTCTTTCCTGCAGTAAGGAAGAGCCCAGTGAGTTGAACAATCAGGATAATTACAAAAGATGTAAACCTTCAAAGTGGCTGACACTGAGCTGTCTTGCCCGAGTAACTCAGCATTAATTCCAGTACCCCATTATACCTGTCATGTAGGAATTTCCAACGCATGTGAATATTTCTTTCTAGCTCTTCTTAGGCAATTCTTCCTTCAATTCCCTTTTCTTGTCTCCTTCATTTTCTTTTCCCTTCCTTCCTTTCCTGTGTTTCGACCTCTCTATTGCACTCCCATTGGTACTGACGGTATCCACCCTGGCACCACACTTTGAAAGTTCTATTTCAGACTAGTGTGTCCCCAACATAAATGTTCATGTGATTTGCTTGTGGTTTATTTTAAAATTATATGTCCTGGTGGAGTAGCTCTATGGTGATATCTGAGATTTTCCTTCCCTATAATGTTCAAGGAACAGATGATGGTATTGATGGACACAAGGTACTTGGAGTATTTCCAGACAATAGCCCTTATATTTCCACTGCAGTTAGAATCCACACATTTTTAATATAACCAAAGGCCATTCTGGAAGCTCTTCTCTAGATATTGCCAAAATAGATCTGGGAGTTCTATTTCCTTTCCCACTGCTGCTTAAAGCCAGGCTACAGAGAAGTGTATCCAATCCCATTCGAATGCATCCTTTCCTTCATTTTGTCAAAGTTGAGTGGACAGAGCCCGAAGTAGAGTCCAGTCTCTGCTCCTTCACCTTCTCCGATGCATTACTTAGCATGACTTAGCCTCTCAAAGCGCCTCGTGAAAACGACAATGGAGGCAGTTGTCACTTTAGGGGCTATGGACGGGCTTTGGTAACAGAGATCACATGGATTAGAACACAGGGAACTAGAAATGCTATCTGGACATACTCTGTGGTTATTTTTACCCCATTTGGCATATCTGGATCTAGTAAGGAGATACAGAACATTTCTAGTCTTGCCATGTTGCTTCTGCTTGGAGTTAGAAACTATTTGTTTTTATGTGTAGCAAACGTCAGAGAGTTTCCAGCATATTCACGAGCACCTGAGTGTGCTCATGCAACAAGCATTCCCATGGCACTGCAATGACTTGGCACTTGGTTGCTGTGATTGTAAAGAATTTCTCATAGGGATTTTTGTTTTAGTGTGACACCTTGACCTGGAAAGTCATGGCCACCATTCCCTAAGGCTGGGGGCTTTCATTGGTGGAGTTTATCCTTGGGACACAGGATGAAAAGTAATTACCACTTCCTGGTTCTATGACAGAACAGTCTCCCAGCATCTATGGAGGAGGGATATGGATTCAGCAGGGGAGAAAAATAAAATAAAATCTCAACTTAAAATTCAGAAGGAAAAAGCACATAGGGACCATTTTGAATGTATAAGTGTTTCAGCAATTTAGCATGGGTGAGGAAATGATAGCCAGATACATTGTGTCTAATAAAAATGTAAGACCACTAATTTTTCAGTCTGTAGTGATCGAGTGTTTGAAGAAAATTATAGAAATCTAAGCATGACTGCCTAAGAATCAAAAATTGATATGGGATATGGAATTGTCAGATTAACTTCACTGTACCTGGCGAGAATATTGATGCTTTAATACAGGCTAGAATTTGAGGCACTTGAGCATCAAATCCTACCCGGGCCCATCCCTGCTGGGCTTCATCTCTCCATGTGGCCTTCTTCTCATTGGAAAGACTTACCCAGGAGGTGTCATGAATGGCCACTAGCCGGGACTCCAGGTCTCTTTTTCACAAGGTAACCAAACCCAGGAACACACACAGCTGCTGCTGCTGCTGCTGCTGCCGCTGCTGCTGCTGCTGCTGCTGCCGCTGCTGCTGCCTGACCATACCCTAAGGATCCTGAGGATTCTTGGGATCCAGGTTGGGAGCTTTGCTTTCCCCACACCCTCTCCATCCAACAGCCAACAATGTGGGCTGGGGCCTGACACTGACTGCGAAAACCCAACCGAACACATAAGGCATTGCCACCCTGTGACACCAACCTCCTGTCCAAGAAAGGAGACTGCCAAGGAAGAGAAATCCTTCTTAGTTTTAAGAACCAACCAGAAATTAAGGGCAACATGTTCCTTTAAGAAACCAGAGTGAGTAGTTGCTTGGCATGAAGTTATTAGGAACATTTGCTCATGTTGTCCGCAGGTCATAGGCGGTGTTTTGGAGGATACATTATGGATTGGATGGGGAGACTTTTGGAGATCAGCTGTCTGTATTTTGTCTGTCACATTCCATGTTAAATCTCTCTCTCTCTCTCTCTCTCTCTCTCTCTCTCTCTCTCTCACTCGCTCAAACACACACACACACACACACACACACACACACACATTTAAACATATATAATAAGCTTATTCATCTCAGAAATGAGGACTTAATGCTCACCAGAGGGTGTCACTAACATGATTGAAGTGTGGTTATGTGATTTTTGAAGCATACAATGATTTCTACCATGTAGCTATAAATAGATGCTCAGGGGAACAGTCTCTCTCCCCAGTCCTATTGACTTATAGAGATGCATGTGTAGATCTGAGCTCTGAGCGGAGTGAAATATGACTTTGCATTGCAGTTGCTTTCTGCCAAAGATAAAAATCACTTTACATAAAAAGTCTATTCTCAGCGGTGAGACATCTCTTCATGTAATAAAATACAGTACTGTGAACAACACTGTTAGCGTCTGTGCTCCACTACAGCTCCATTAGAAGGCAGGGTGGCAGTCACCATGCAGCTGCAGCACCTGTTTGCTCTCAGGGACTTCCTGTCGCTTCCCTCATCTGGGTGACTTTACCTAACTTGGCACATGCAACTTCAGTTTTTTCAATGGCTAAGATAAAGATCCTGAAGCAAAACTATGATTGTATAATTAGCTAAATTGGGGAACGTTTAAAAGGTAATGGTTAGCAAACGAGTTTAACCTCTTTACTTGTTTTTGTGGAATCTACTAGAAAAGAGAGCCAACAAATTGAGGTAGAATGAAGAAAGAGGAGGTAAAACATACAGAAAATGGGAAACAGATCATGGTAAGAGAAGGAATGTTTGATTTTAAAGTCAAGGCTCATGACTTCAGACATGGCAAACAACTCATGCCATTTGCAAGAAGAGTGGAGGGAGCAGAAGGGACCAATGGGCTTGTACTGTACAACCAGGTTTGTGTGGAGACGGGCAGCCAAAAAGAAAAAAAGAAATTGGGAAGTCAAAATAAGCTAAAATCCATAAAACAAGTCTGATGACCATTCATATAAAGATGGTGGTGGTAAGTATATGGGCACTCAGTGTACAGGAACACAGGCAACCTCCCCACCCCCCCTTTTTTTGGATGTTTTGAGATAGGGATGCAACTGTAGTATCAGTAACTTCAAACTTCCAGTGATCCTCCTGACTTAGCCTCTCCTGAGTATTGTTATTCAAAGCCAGTTATGCAACATACTGCTTTTATTCTGCTTTTGAGATGCAAATCTTTTTAAAGGCTGGGTGTTGAGAGAGCAAGCAGTTTTATGACGCTTGTCATTCTTCTGCCTGGGCATTAGCATCTTCACTAGAGTCAGGACTCAAACACTGATTCTGAGTAAAACATTTCAGAGGATTTATTTGTCATCCATTGTGAAGACAAGCTGCATATTTTGGAGCCACAGCTGACTTCTCAGTCCGGCCAAGCAATACATCTAATATGGCCTTCCTTACACATTAGATAGGTACTGAGAAGGTGTTTTAAGTTTTGAATTTAAGTTCCACTCTACAACAATGAATGAACTTGAGTTGTGCTCTCTCTTCCCACTTCTGTGATGCCCACAAGGGTAATATTTTAACTGAGGAAGTGGCATACACATATGCAATGGGAAAAAAAAAAAGAGATTGCAAATTGTACTGCATTCCCTAGAGGAAATAAAACAAGAGACTTGGACATACTACTCTAGGGAGAAGCCTCCTTTACTTGTAGAAGGCCTCTAATATGTGTCAATAAGTTAAGATCTGGACTTCAAAGATGATAACTCAGGAAAGGAGAGGGGAACTTATCCCAAACAGAAGGAATGCAAATGCAGAGTTGCATGCAAGTAAGATCTGTTTATGTCTCAGAACTGATTGCCAAGCATGACCAGAATCAGCAAGTGGGGCAAGGAGGGGGATATGGCATTTGTTGGGGAAATGGAAGGTACTGTATCACACACAACTTGTCGGGGTCTTGCTGTTTCCAGAGGCACTGTCACAAGGAACTAGAATGACATAAATTATCACTTGAAATGACTCTAGGTACAGTGAGATGGTTACTTACTGTGTAAGAATGGAGGCAGGGAGACTGCTTAGGAAAGGAAGGAGTCCAGGGAAGAAGTAACATGAGCAAAACTACATGGAGCAGCACAATGTAAGGAAGAAAGGTGTCTGCCTTATCCTTGGCTATGTCACTTACTCCAATCCAATCAAATTCTTGGACCCAAGTTGTCCTGCTCAAGACATGAATAAGTGGGATGTAGTCTCCCCTATCTTCTGCCTGCACTTCTTGCTAATTTCATTAGGTGCCTTTCATTAAATGCACGTGGTTTTTCCAAGTCAAGTTACCCTGAGCAGCTTTTTAGCCTGGACTTGGGGGAGATATTCAGGACAGGAGAGAGAGAGAGAGAGAGAGAGAGAGAGAGAGAGAGAGAGAGAGAGAGAGAGAGAGAGAAAAGAAGAGAGAAGAGAGAAGAGAAGAGAAGAGAAGAGAAGAGAAGAGAAGAGAAGAGAAGAGAAGAGAAGAGAAGAGAGAAGAAAGAAGAGAAGAGAGAGAAGAGAAAAAAGAGAGATGAGTAACAGAGAGAGAAGAAGGAGAAGGAGGAAGAGGAGGAGGAGGAAGAGGAGGAAGAGGAGGAGGAGGGAGGGAGGATAAGGAGGGAGAGAGAGGCTGTGAGAATTTGTTTCTTTCAAATGCAGTACAGAGTATAGCTTCAAACATTCCCATGAATTGGACACAAATGAATTTCTGATTGCAAAGTCACCTTATAAATTTTAGAAGCACAAATTGTGAACCTGAATTTCCATACCATGTGCTCAGGTTAAATGTTTTTATGGAGACGGACAAAGCATTTAAAAGATCTATAATGAGACTTTTATTAAATAAAGGATTAGGAAGCAAAAATTCTCCAAACCTTCTCTGATACTTAACTTGCTGATGTTCAGAGAAAATGGTAAATTAATAGAAGAACAAAACAGTGTGGAACACCAATACGTCCAAGGGAAGCCAAAGTTTACTTCTGCATGTAAAATCAGACACCAGTGATCAATGTCCACTTCATGGTGTGGTTTGCAAAACTCATTCTATAGATAATATCCTCAAGGACAAGGCATGGTCCATGATGGCTACACTGAGAGCTCTCCTAAAGTGTTGTGGAAAGAGACTTCTTTCCCCAAGAGGACTTTGAGATCCCAGATAGTTACAGCATCCATAAACCATAACATGATAGTGTCAAAATAATGGATCATGGCATGCACATGTTTCATTTTGCAAGTAGCTCCACATGAGCAAGGTGCATTCGTGCATATGTGTGTGCATTTGTGTGTGTGCTTATATGCATATGTATATGCATATGTATGTGCATACACGTGCATGTATATGTGTATAAGTCTCTGTGTATATATGCATGTGCATGTATGTCTCTGTACATATCTGTATGTGTGCATGTGTGAATATGGGCGAATGGATGCCTTAGTCAGAAGCATTATTATGGGCCTCTGCTTTCTCATGATGTCATGACTGTTTGTTGTTTTCTCTATAAAGAATTCCTCTAGCAGAAGATATTTGTATCACCTGTGATGTAAAATTATGAAGCGTACACACAATCTGCAGAAGCATACTGGATGGATGGCCAAAAAGCTAGAACTTTGTGAAAGAAACTGGCAAGCTAAAGTTTGAGTAAATGTTTAGTTTGATTTTCTTTTTAAATCTTTCCCAGTTTTGCTCATGGATTAAGTTTCTCAGTTTCTATGTGCTGCATGCTTATAGGGAAGAAATCCTGGCATAAAGTGAAGCCAGGAAGTGGAACATAAGGCTCTGTTCTAGGGAGCTCTGCATTTTACACACACACACACACACACACACACACACACACACACACACATGGCGGAGGAAGGAAGAGGAAGAGGGAGAGAGAGAGGGAGAGGGAGAGGGAGAGCGAGAGAGAGAGGGAGAGGGAGAGGGAGAGGGAGAGGGAGAGGGAGAGGGAGAGGGAGGGAGAGGGAGAGGGAGAGGGAGAGGGAGAGGGAGAGGGAGAGGGAGAGGGAGAGGGAGAGGGAGAGGGAGAGGGAGAGGGAGAGGGAGAGGGAGAAGAGAGAGAGAAAGAGAGAGAGGAGAGGGTTCAAGGTAGCAGGAGTTGCGATGTTTTAAGTGAAGTTAGAACAATCACCCAGGGCTCTTTTGATGGTTACTGAAGAACTGAGCAGTGAAGTCTGAGTGAGTAGTGATGAGGTGAATAGAGGGAGAAAAAGATTCTTTTGGGCAATGCTCATGTCCAGATATTCCCAGCAAGTGTGTTTTGTGAAGAAGCGAAGTCAGCTCATTGCCTCTGGAAATAAGAAAGGCAAGACTTTGGGGTGACTTTTGTGTCTTTATGCATGGCATCCTCCCAGGCTTTCTAAGGCTAGGGTATTTTCTCCTGCCCTCAAAGTCATTAAAAGTCACTTTTTGAAAGACAAATACTAAACAGGAAAGCAAGATAATTTCAGATAAAGGGTGAAATAACAATGGGCTGGGGAACGTTGAAAGGAGACAATAGCCAGAATGATCACCAATGCCCTCTCTCAGGAGGTGACATTTGAGCAGAGACCTAAATGGCACAAAAGAGTCAGCTAAGAAGAGATGGGAGACAAGATACTTCACGAAGAAAAATAAACAGTTCAGAGATATGAAGCAACAAAAGTCTACTGTTGATGGTCTCATAAGCAGAAATCAGACAGTAGCTAACAGAATGAGGACACTCACAAGTGGGACTCCTCTGTGGGCTTTGTTTGTTCGTTTGTTTCACTAGACAATGAGTACCAGAACCTGGGGTACATAGTCTCTCAGTTCCAAACACTAGAGCCAATGGCAATACTAGGAACTATCACTGGACTGTGGATTAGAAATCCATGGAGTGGAAGCATCTTTCAGATAAATGACCATAGTTATGCTAGAGTTCTAAGAGTAGAAAAAAGAAAAAAAATGTTTGAAAGTCAATTATCCAACTGGTATCTTAATAGGCCAATAAGTGAAACAGAGGATAAAGTCATTTCAAACAATTAACAAGGGCCTGTGATAGACCTTAGTAGTGGTAACAGCAGGGCTGAGTAGTCCTTGGTCATGGGGGATGTTCTCAGTGTTATCTTGCTGTACCCTTAGCTCTGACCTCTAAGATACTGTGCTATTCCCCATTGTGACAACCCTAAATGTCTTGAGACTCTTCTCAGTGGCTCAGCCAAGGCCAACAGTGTGTGTGAACAGATCCACACCAAGTCAGTTTTTCAATGTTGTAGAAGTCCATGATGCAGAGGTGGTTTGCAACACCCAGAGGGTTTTCAGTTGATTTGTGTGCACATCACCTCAAAAGACATGATAAATATATCCCCTGAATCGAAGTATTGTACATCGTATGTGCATTCTTAGCAACAGAAAACAAAGATGCTTAATTTATTATTATTTCTTATGGTTTATGTTCATACATCCATCAATGTAAAAGAACTGCTTTCCAAATTTTTCCTTATAAATATATAATATAATTGTAGAGTAAACCTCCTTTATCATCCTGATGGGGGATCTGACTAATGCTCATCTTGTATATTGAGTTTTATCGTAATTTATTCTATTTTTTAAGTAGCTTACAGGGTGGAGGGGTGAGGACAGGACGTGATTTGCAGTGTTTTGAAATCTGTGGCATAGCACAGTTCCACTTTATCATAGAGTAGCACACAGCTTTCTTATACAGTTTTAATAGTTTTTTTAAAAAAATAGCTTCATTGTTTATTTCTGATGCTAAATATTCAGAGAATAGAGGCAACTATACAAAAAGAAATTAAAATCATCCATAACCCCACAATCTAAAGATAACTATGTACATTACTCTTTCATAGATTCATTTAGTCTTTCATTAAATTATGTGCCAGGCAGAATGTTAAGGCTGAGAATATATGTAAGATATATGAGGAACATCTTTATGTAAAATCTGCTTCTGGGTATGCTACTGTATATATATATACATATATATATATATATATATATATATATATATATATATATACACATATACACACACATATGCATGCACGCACATATACACACACATATATATATGCATAAAATGTGTTTATATATACATATATTGTACATATATTATACACATATATGATATATATATGTAAATGCATGCTATATATTGTGTATATATATGTATCATGTATCATATACATGTATACACATATATTATATGTGTGCATTCTGCTATGTCTCAAAGATATGTGCTATACACTCACACACACCACACACACATACATATATACATATACATATACATATACATATACATATACATATACATATACATATACATATACATATACATATGCATGTATATATCTATCTTGTGTCTACTTGTTCCAGATGGACCTAAACATTTAAGTAGTTCTTGATCTGAGAAGTATTTTGAGAAGAAAACCTGAAAAGCACTGAATGAAACATTGAGGACATTGTCACATGTTAATTATAATAGCATCTGAAAAGAGCCAGGCAAGTCATGCGTTTACTTGTCTGCTAGAACCCTGGCTCCCTGTAGCTTCCTCTTGTGCCATTTCTGAGCAGAGAACCTATGTTCAGAGCTTACAAACAACTTCTCCATCTTCTGAATCTTTCTAGTTTCAAGCCTGAAACAGAGAGAATGGAAGAGCTTAGAAGAGTGAAGGTGTAGAAAGCTGATTGTATACATAAGCCTTACTCAGAGCCTAAATGAGTTTCCCAAGTATGATGGTTCGAATGGGGGGTGCTCCCAAGTATTCATGTATTTGGATGTTTGACCCATAGGGAGTGCACGATTAGGAGGTGTGGATTTGTTCAAAGAAGTGTATCTTTGTGTGGGAAGGAATTGAGGTCTCACATGCTTTAGAATGCCCACTGTGTCTTATAGTTGCTTCTGCTGCCGGTGGATCGAGACATAGAACTCTCAGCTCCTTCTCCAGCAATATCATGTCTGCTTTCATGCTAACATGATGATAATGGACTGAACCTCTGAAACTATAAACCAGCTCTAACTACATATTTTCATTGACAAGCATTGCCATGGTCATTGTGTCTCTTTATAGCAATAGAAACCTTAACTACAACACCAAGGGATACCCATTGGCTGGAATTTTGTCACTTTGACCCCAAGATGCATTAGCACAAAACCACATTAAGTTATAAGTGACAGACATCCGTACTAAGGCAGGCATTCTCCTTCCTCCCTGTCTAAGATAACTACTGTTGGTTATTAGTCTTCCAAATGCTGGTCCGTGTAACACAGATGCACACATAAGCATTTTTTTCTGCCCATTAAGAAAGGATGATAGACAAGTTTTCCTCTTTAAGCTGTATGTTATTGACAGCTTTTCTGGTCAATAAGTTTAGAAATAACTGTGCTATGAACACATCACATTTGCTGAACTATTCTGTCTCAGAGGATGCACAGGCTTCAATTCTCTCCATGTTATCATTACAAATAAAGAACATTATAAGCCTTTGTACTGTGACTTTATAAAAATGACTACCTATTTCCCCCGTAGGTGACCTTCCTACAGACAGAATTACCAGACCAATTTGCATGAAAAATATTTAAATATTTCATTAGGTACCATCAAAGTGCCTTCCAAATATGCTAATCATTTATGTTCCTACCAAAAGTATATGTCCCCTCCCTCACACTCAAGATGGATGCTATCAGAGTTGAGGAGAGAAATCACATGTTCTAACTTTTGTTACAATGTACTATTTTCATTGTTTTATTTTATCACTAGTAATCTCTTGCAGTGCTTGATTTGTAAATGGAACCTTGTCATAGGTATGCATAGATTGAAAAATCAGGGTGGTACATGGAGTTCTGGCCAGTGTTCAGTTTTAAGCATTCACTGGGCTTCTTAAATTGTTTCTCCCACAAGTGAGGATTATTATATTCAGAAGGAGAAGGATTGCTAAGCCATTCCCTTTGCTTGTTACCCAGCCTGAAAACTTATAATATAGCACACACTCATTTATCTGCATAGGGTTTAATCTTTTTCTTAGATTGCTTCCATCTTCCCCCGTTCCTTTATGTGGTTGTTCAACTTTTATTCCTTATTCCTAGTTCTAATTTCGACTTCCAGAAAATTCCTATATGTACGGTCTTAAAGTGCCACAGCCATGAGTCAGATTTCCTATCTAGAGAAGGGAACCTAAATACTGTGGCTTAGGTCGAACCTTTCAACTTTCCATGTAAGCCCAGATGTTCTGTTTCAACTGTTGTCAGCATGGGGCTTTTGATCAGTGGTCCTCGAGCTTAGTGAGCCTGAGCATCATCTGGAAAGCCTATTAAAACACCTATTCTGAGCCTCCAGAAGCTTGCTTAGCAGATCTAGAGCAGAAACTAAGATTCTCCTTCTAACAAGAGTCCATGTGATGGTAATCTTGATGCTATCTGTCAATGCAGCACTCTTCCTTCACAATGTTCTTGATGAGGGCTTTCCAACTCTAGTGTGAGTAGGCATCAAATTCAGATGGGATCTTAGTAGATCTACTGCAAGGGTTGAGATCCAGTGACTGCCACTAAGTTCCAGGCACTACTGCCTGTTCATGGCCTGGTTTGGGTGCCCAGGTCCTTGATAGCTAGCTGCTTGCTCTACACCAGAGTTCGCTGAAAAGGAGTCTATGGCTTATATCTGGCCAGAGTTGAAGACAACTTTCTGAAACGTCACTGAATTTGCCAGAGCCATATAGGAACTGAAATAAAATTTAAAGTTAAACTTTTGGATCCCAATAGGAAACATCGTACTTCATGACAAAAGTGGAGAGAGGTCCAGGCATATGGTTTTAATTGTGGAGCACAGACAGGTAGCCAAGGCTTTATTTATAATACATGTCACACAGGTGTTAATGTTTAGATTCATCTGCTTTCCCCTTCCTATTCTCAAATCATCATTTTATCAAGCCATTTGTGCACGGTTGACACTTTAAACCAGATGCTTTGGACTGTGCAGAAATGAATTGGGTGAGGATCTTGCTCTCTGGACATGATAATCTGATGAAAGAAATGGACACAATAATGAATACATTATGTCTATTATTGGCAGTCTGAAGAGAAAGGGGCATATTTCTCCTCTCTACCCTTTTACCTGGAATTTCAATTCAAAACATTTACTCAATAGGGAAATTTCCCATTTCGAGTAGAAATCTCATAAAAATCACAGAGCTGCCAGGAGATGGTTTTCTTTGTAACATTAAGTTCCATTATGGGCTTTGTGCATGGATTGTACTCCTAGTTAATAGCTAAGCTTGTAAGCATAACACAACACGTTCTGCATAGTGTGGTACATGTGGCAGCAGGGAATTGCATGCCATCTAGAGAAACATAACTTCTTTCAGTCGTGGACTTTGGAGGAATTTATATTAGTATCCCTAATGATCTACCACTGTAGCTTTTTGCATTTTAAGTAATGTTCAATGGCAGTTTTGCAAAGCACATTTGCCCAAATTCTCCTATATAGCTTTCCATCCAGGACGTAAAGTTCTAATAATGCTAACAATGTAAGTGATATGTTTTTCCATCTGCTGGATAGTGCTGTTTGCTGTCATTAAGATTATGAAGGAACCACTTGAGAAAACATAGTTAAGGAGGGGAAAGGCTGTAATCAAACATAAAAGACCTTGCACAGGGGAGCAGACTGAGACACTGTACAGCAGTGGCCATTTTAGCCCTGGTGTTGGAGTGGGGCTACGATTGTCTATCATTCTTTTCAGTTGTCAATATTCTGCTCACCACAACTCATTCCTTCAATACCATTGATCCTTTAACAACCCTGGCTGGCAATCACTCTTTGTACAATACTGGATTAGCGGTGCCCTCTTTTGTGGTTCAGTGTTGCACATTCTCAATATTCTCTTTCTTGAAGAATGTGTCTTGATAAGTGAATTAGGAAAACTCTCAGGTGACAGAGAATGATTTTATAGGCAATACATTGTAACTATATAGCCCTTCTGCCTTACATTATTACAAAACAACCCTGCCTCTAATTCTAGTGGTATTGACAGTTCACTGAGTAGCCCCTTTTTACACAGGGAGATGGTTAGAAATATTTTGATACAAAAGAAAACCTAAATTATATAAGTTTCATATCCAAAATCCATATCATAGAATTTCCGGGGGGGGGGGGGTTGAAAGTATTAGAAAGGTAAAAAGATGTTCAATGTTTAAGACATGAAAAATAGAAATGAAATGACAGTATACGAATGTATTTGTTTGGGGGACAATGCTCTATTTCTTCCAAAGTCTTCATTTTTATCAGTGCTGTCTGTCTGCTTTATCAGTTTGTCCATTCTCTTTGAGATCAAACTTCTTTGCTCCTCAGTGATTTTACTCTCTATTCTATAAAGGTCCTCATAAATTTTCATGTTATTTAATAAATATATTGATTTAGATGACTATATACACGTTTCTTATCCTATGCAAAAAGTAATCAACACAAGCTTTTATCAAATGCTAGTAGACATTTTTATGGGTCTAATCAGTTTTCTGTCAATTCCCTTGATTCTTGCAGTGGCCCTAGAGGACAAGCATGGTAAATATTTAAATGAAGGCTTTATGGGTATCATTGTCAATTTGATACAGATTTAAATATACCTGGGAAAGGGGAATCTCAGCTGTGAATTTACCTCTATCAGACTGGTCTTTGGGCATGTCTCTGCTACAATTTCTTGATTGCTGATTGACATGGCAGGGCCCAGTCTAGTGCAGTGCTATCCCTGGGTAGGTGGGCCTGATACGGATGGGAAAGGTAGCTGATTTTTCTTTTATCAAAGACAACCATGACAAATCCATTGTTTATCAAAAGCTACATTTAAGCCAATCTTTGTCTTTAAAAACATTTAGTCATTAATATATGCAATATGTGTGATAGTTAATGGATTTGTCATGGTTATCTTTAATTAAATGGCATTCACTGCCAACAACAACAACCAAGATAGCAAGCCAGAGGAAGCAGACCAGTAAGCAGCTTTTCTCTGGGGTCTCTGCTGCTGTGTTACTGTTATGGCTTCCCTGGGCTGCAGACTATTGAAGAAGTATAAGGCAGAGAAGCACTTCCCTTAGCCAAGATGCCTTTAGTCAGCATTTCTTCACAGCAATAGAGAAGTAAATCAGGACAATAGGTATGAAAACCAAGGCCTGGGGAAAGTAAAAAGGTAAGATGTAGGTTCTCTGCAAGTGTGCTATTTGGCAAAGGAAATTCGCATATAGAGACGTGTGTTTGTAGTGCTAGAAACTTCTAGATAGTACCACACCATGTTGCGCCTGAGGTTAGATTGTCTGAAGATGATATTCTTAGTGTTTTCAAAATCAGGGATGCTGGGTACCTGCTATGACAGCAAGATCTAGAGTCAATTCTTTAAGATGTTTTGTTTTGGGATGTTAATTTCCATTATTAACCATTCTAATGAAGTATATACTACTGTTCTGAAGGAAGACTAGGAAAATACAATTATGGCATTTAATTCTATTTGTAGCACAGTGGTGACACTGGTGAACTGCAATCAACTGGGAATTCATATTCAGATCCTTTAATGATCACAGCAATTGTTCACAATGAATTCTGTCCACAGTTTTAAAATTCAACAAGGGCATGGGGACCTTTTGTTGGATGTGACAGCCCTGTTGGGGTAGATACATTACATGTTTTCCTCTTTAAATGGTTTTTATATGGCTTGGGATACTGTCATGATTGGATACATGTATGTCAATGTGGAGGTAACTCTTTGATTTGTCCTAGAATAAATTAATTAGTGTATTTTTTGATCCCCAGAAGTGACTGGTGCCATTTTTTAATTCTAATGTGTATTCAATAGTAGGAGGAAGAGGACTAGGAATGGGAGGTAAAGAGGAAGGAGGAAGAGGAAGAACAGGAGGAAGAAGAAGAAGGAAGGCTGTGCATACCATAGCAAGTGTTGGGGGTTAGAGAACTTATTTTAAAGTCGGTTCTTTCCTTCCACTATGAACTCATGTTCTAGTGATCAAACTCAGGTTTATGTAGCAAGTGTTTTTTTTTTTAACCTGTGGAGCTATCTTGCCAGCCCAAAAACATCATTTGTTTGCAGGCTGCGCTTATGTTTGTGATTGGTTGTCCTCAGGGACAACAGGTATCCAGCATGCGCTGTGGATCAGACATTGTCCTGAGTTCTTTGTGCATCCTTGCACTGGATCTTGCCAACTATCTTATAAACTAAACAGTTACAGATATTGGGACACAGGGTCAGGAGTGGGTTATTGGCTTGTCTAAGAGTGCATAGCAGAACCGGGATTTATGACTTGGCTCTCCAACTTTACCTAATTTCTCTTGGAGCTATTTGTATAGTGTCTCCCCTATATGCTATGAAGTCAAGGTGAGGACATCTCTTAGCACAAAGATCTCTCTTGACTTCACTATACCATGAGAGCTTATGACTATGTACATGATGTCAGATTTTCTTCTTAAAATCTTTCTAGCAATCTCTTGTGTGTTGGGGCAGTCAATACTCCTCAAGGGCTTTGCAATATGTAGGCTTACTCTTAATGCTGAAGGTTGCTGCTTACTGGCAGGTAACCTGTCTGGCAGGTTGCATACAGAATCATTTCATCCTTGCTTATACCTTTCTACATTTTTTACTCATTACAATGAACTCTACACGCAGGGGTTCTTAGGATATGATGTTACACATTTTACTCAGTTCTTGTGACACTCTAATGAAGAAGGTATGACTCTCAACCATCCTCATTCTACAGATAAGGGAGAGTAGTTACATGTTCAAGAACTGATAGCTGAGAATTGACTTGAACTCTGATCCTTAGTCTGCCCAATGAAAGTCCACGGGGCAGGACCTTTATATATACATACACACACATGCATACACACACATACTATGTCACATGTTTATATACATACAAGTTCTCTTAGGGTTCTGATGAGTTATGGATATGACATATAAAATTGTCCCTATAGACTTTTGAGCAATCAGGTATGGATGCTTGACCTTTTACTATAATAAGAATGGTGAACATTTCTCAAGCAGTGTCTTTTTACCCACTTTGTACATTAATGTGTTCTCTTACATGTGAGAGAAGGAGCAGGCCCATGGAGTCCTTACCTAGACATAGCCCAGGGTTCCTGCCTGCTCCTTGAACCCTTCTGAGCACCAGAGCAAAGCCCCAATGGGTAAGGTTGATGTTAAAGAGCCCTCTTGGAAGGAACAGGATCATTGCTGTAATTGTTATGTGAGCCCAGCATAAGCTCAGAACACATGGCAATTTTGGAACCTACGTTTCCACATTTGTGTTGCTGTTGTTGTTGTTAAAATATGGTGGTCTGGACATTATCATATTCCAGATTAATTAGTTGCCCTTGCTCAGCCATTGTTGGAAAGAGCCTTGCAATTTTGAGTTTACAATTAGATGAACTGGGTACATTTCCATGCCCTAGGATATACGAGGGCGTTGGGTATAAGCCTTTCTGGAAATCAGGTTGGTTCTTAATGCAGTGGGAATAGAGGCATCATTGTATTGTGCATGTGTTTTACTTTTGGTTCATTTGGGAGATGACTTTTTTTCTTGGGTCCAAGGTTTCACTGTGTTCAAAGAGAAGATGTAATGTACACAGAGAACTAATGCTTAAAGCAGATGAGTAAACCTGGCATGCAAGTAGAAGTGTTTATGACTGTTTTGTCATAATTGATTCCCACTGAAGAATTGATGGGTGTCTTAAAATGTAAAGAGGAGAGCCATGAATCCACACATGCTTGCTTTCTTATTTCTTTTTGTTTAATTTGCTTGTTTTCAAGCCTTCCTCTAGTTATATATATTATTCTCCAGGGTTATCTACATCAGACCAAGTCTATTTTACTTTCTGGTAAATTCAAAGGACTCCTTACAGTGATTTATATATACATCTATAAATTTGGTAATTTTCCATTAAGATGAACCTCCAAGCTATTATTTCATTCTGCATGCACACCAACCTAGGCGCTGAAATGTGAAAGTTCCCCAAAGCCCCTGAGCCTCGCTTCTCCTCAATAGAGCAATGAAACACACATTGGGGTACTTGAAATCCTGGTTCTTAGTTTGGTGGGCCACAACAGTCAATTCCAAGGAACCAGTGGATTCTAGATAAATTTTAAACACAGCACATGAACAGCACAGAAGTGATGGTGCTTGCTACTTTGTGGTGTGGGATAGGCCACCAGGCAGGACAAATTGCAAACTCAGTCCTATGACAAAAGTCTGAAATCTCCAGGTAGAGATTTCCTGGTAGATTGTTTTGGGCCATCAACAGCTGGCTACCTTGTTACTGGGTTTTGATGTTAAATCTGCACTGATGCCCACTTTAGCCCAAGAAACATATGAGAGGCCACCATCCAATGGGATCTATGTCTTCTAATGGTTTCCAGTGTTGTCTAATGATAACAGAAAATATTGCTATAGAACCTGTATTCTGAGTAATGTCTTGACACTTCTGAAAAATAGGATTTTTTTTTTTTATTATTTAGAATTTCATGTATGGGTACTGTACTAACATCAGTTCTACCCCTTTCAATTCCTGTATCTCTCCACTCCCTCTCAGATTGTGATTTCTGCTAATTTAGTTTTGTTACAAACACACAAACAAACACAAACACACACACACACAACACACACGTACATGTGTGCATGCACATTTGTACAAATATACCCCACTGAGTCCATTTTATGTTAGTCATTTGTATATGTATTTAGGGCTGGCCACTTGGCATTAGAAACAATGCCTGACAGAGGCTAAGAAGGAGCCCTAAGGAACAGTGAGTAGGAAAAAATGGATAGAACACTCAAGAAAGTTAGACGTGACAAAGAATATCTTTAGCATTCATTTAGCAAGTATGGCTGAGCATCAAGTCTCTAGGGCCTGAGAGGTTGTTGTTGAGATCTTCCAGAGATCTTAGGGCATGAGCACACAGTGACAGCCCCATTGAACAGTCACACATTGAGAGTTAACTCTAGATTTGGAGCTGAAGAGCCTCTGAAGGGACATGGAGCTGGGCACTGCATTCTTTGTGTTAGTGTAAGGAGAGGGATCTGGACAGGAGACTCAGGTCCCTTGGCCTGTGTGCTTGTAATAGGCTCATTCTTGGTACTGGACATTTGGAATAGGGGCTCAGTAAGTTTGAAGGTGAAGAAATTCTGCAGTCTCTGGGCCTATATTCAGGAGCAGTGTGAAGAATAAACACATACATATACATACATACAAACATATGTGTGTATGTATGTGTGTATGTGTGTATGTATGTATGTATGTATGTATGTATGTATTAATACAGAAGAATAGCCATCTCTGGCTTAGAATTAAATGTGATCTGCTTTTGCATTTTCTTGGGCTCTGCATACCCAAATGGTGATCCTTATTTGCTAAGTCTCAGCCCACAGTTAATTTACTTTCCTCTTATTTTTCCTTACCCCTGAATTGAATTATCACCTTCTTGAAAGGCTGCCTGCGTAATGGAAAAGCTGACACAAGCTGAAGCGGAATACAGCAGCCCAAATGAGACTCCCATTATCACCCTATTACAGAGGACGTGGGCTCCTCTTTGCCCTTCATTCATCACCTGCTAACTATGAAAGCCTCATTGGGTTGCTCTGTTTCCTTGGCGACTTCTCTGCCCTGACCTTTGCTCCTCCCCACCATGCTCAGGAGTAAACAGATGCATTCCATCCAGGGTTGAAGTCACTGTGATAGAAAGTTATAATCAGGGCCAACTGAGATTTCTTTTCTTCCCCTCTGTGGAGTACAGAGAATTAAGTACTGGTTCCTGCTCCTCTAACTTCACCTTCAACCAAAATCAAACGTTGATTTGGCCAAAGGAATGCTCAGGGAGAGCCTCTTCAACACCTCTTCAGTCCCCAAGCCCTCTTCTCCTGGTGGGTTGGAAGTGTCCCCTGATGGTACCATATGCATTTTAAGTGCTTTAAAGATATATCTGGGCAAATTATTTTAATCATGAATGCTTTCCAGCCTGAACTGAATACCATATAAACTTCCAATTAGGACAGCTCACCCCTTCCTCCTGTGCCCTGGAGCAAGGCCTGTTGGTGAAATCTCATTACATCTGTTCATTTGCTGGAGTGAAGGACAGTTTTGAATGTCTCCTCTGACTCACTTGGTGTGCCTGGAGGACATTTGTTGTAATGGGTATGTTGTTTCTGTTTTTCTTTGGGGGTGGGTTGGGGAGGGTATTTTAATTTTTTTTTTCTGATAACTATGAGATGATTGAAACATTCTTAGTGTTTTAAATTCATTTTTTTCTCCACAGTTACTGTGAGTAAAGCCTTATTGCTTAAGCTCAAAGGCCTCCTTTGGTCTTGTTTCTCATTATTTTGCTCTCTGGTCATGGATAATCTTCCTTCTCCATGCATGCTGAGAATCCACATGTGTTTCTAAACTAGAATTAGCATAACCTGCAAAACATGCTCCTTAAGGAA
Organism: Mus musculus; assembly: GCF_000001635.26. Taxonomy (NCBI): domain Eukaryota; kingdom Metazoa; phylum Chordata; class Mammalia; order Rodentia; family Muridae; genus Mus; species Mus musculus. Next base: position 96,399,891 of record NC_000072.6, read on the forward strand.
ATAACCTTCCTTCTCCCATTGATCCTCATCCATACACTGCTCCTCATGAATATATACACTGCTCATCATGCATACACTGCTCATACACACATTGTTCTTCATGCATACATACACTGCTCCTCATGCATGCACTTCTCCTCATATATACATACACTGCTCCTCATATATACATACACTGCTCCTCATGCATACACTGCTCCTCATATGTACATACACTGCTCCTCACGCATATATTGTTCCTCATGCATACACTGCTCCTCATGCATGCACAGCTCCTCATGCATACACTGCTCCTTATGTATGCACTGCTCCTCATGCATACACTGCTCCTTATGTATACACTGCTCCTCGTGCATATATTGTTCCTCATGCATACAAGGCTCCTCGTGTATGCACTTCTCCTCATGCATACACTGCTTCTCATGCATACACTACTCCTCATGCTTACACTGTTCTTCATGTATACACATCATACATACACTGCTCCTCATGCTTACACTGTTCTTCATGTATACACAGTTCCTCATGCCTGGACTGAGAACATACCATGGTCCTAGGATCCTGTGTAAACCCTGGCCTGGCCACAGACACACAAAGACCACTCTACAGATCTCTATGTTTACTATATGTGTATGAGTGTTTTGCCTTCATATATGTATGTACACTGTGTATGTGTCAGGTGTCCAGAAATGTGGGCATCGGATCCTTGGAACTAGAGTTCCAGAAGGTTCGAAACTGCCATGTGGGTTTTGGGAACTGTATCCAGGATCTTTGCAAGAGTAGAAAGTGCAGTTAACCTTTGGTCCATCTGTTCATCTCCAAACATTCAGCTTTTAAGCAGTTCATCTAAGGTTCAGCTATCCCTGACTTGTGTTAGGGTTGAATCCAGAGACGTTGGTAAGCATAAAAATGGAGCAAGTGAAATTAAAACCTTCTCTGAAACCTGTCATTTCACTGCCTTTGCTGCCTGGAGAACCAGCCCATGGACAATGGGGTTGCCCTTCTCACTAAGGGAGGGAGGCTGCTTGCTTCTGCAGTGACCCCAGCTCTCCTTTCAATTGTGTTCCACCTGGCCACAGTGTTCACTCTCATCTCCATCTCTCATCTCGTCCTACCTCTGCTTTCAGTGACGAACTCATTGTCCTGCTTTTCAAATCCAATATGACACTTAAACCATTAATATCCTTATTCTTTTATTCTTTGTTTATTCAACTTTTACAAAGAGTAACACCAAGGTCTCTCTGTCTAAAATACTACTGTATGGGCAGGTGCCCATGACAGAAAAATAGCTGATCCGTGATGAAAGAGAGATAGGCCTCTATATAATCACACAATTCTTATGCAAATCTACTCTGTAATATCACTTTTAGGGAAAATATAATATGCCTACCATTTAATAGGAAAAAAAATGACTACGGTTGGGAAGATTACTGTAACAATAATTAAGTATTGAAACTAGGCCACATTACTTTAGACTCCAAGGAAGTTATCTTATGTCTTGAAGTATTTTGGGTATGTTAACTTTTGTAATGTTTATTAAAATAGAAATCCCATATCATAAATTTCACTTCAATGAGTTATCACAGAATGTATATCCACTACCATGACAAAGGAATAAGATATTTTACAAAACTGGCTCATGTTACTAGTCTATATTTTATTGCATTGTTTCTACTGTTTGCATTAATTTATAGGTTTGGCATATATATACATATATAATATTCATATGTTATATTTCATATACTAGTTATAATATACAATCTGAATCTTATATTAAATCACATATGTAATTATATTATGCATCACATGTGTATTATATATTATATATAACGTAAATCTTCTGTATGTTTACTAAAAGTCTGTGTAAGCAGCACACTCTTTGCTCATGGTGTCTTTTAATGAGTAGAGAGTTTTCGTTTTTAATGTAGCTCAATTGACTAATCTTTCTTTTTTGTTTGCTGTTTTATTTGTCCTATTTTAAAATATCTTCTTAATTCTGGGCCAGAAACACTCTCCACTTCAGACTGCAGGTGTGTGGTGTGTGTTCTTTACAATTAAATGTATGCTTGTTTGCAGATGCCCTGTTGCATATTCTTCACAGTTAGAGATACGTGCTTTCAGAAACTAGTTTTAGTATTTGTGGGAGAGCCATGGAAATGTACCAGAGTGTCCTGTGACAAAAGTTGGCACAAACTACTTATATTTGACAGTGATATGAATAATGAACAATGTTTAATATTTATTAAAATAGAAACCCCACATCATAAATTTCACCTCAATGAGTTATCACAGAATGCATATCCACTACCATGATAAAGGAATAAGATAGGAATAAGGTGGAAACAAGCAGAACACTGGGATATTCCGAGGCAGCACTGCGGGTGAGAAATGATCCCTTGTAAGATTTGGGAAGCATTTGTGAAAATGTGGAAGAGTACAGTGGTCTCTAGGTTCAGAAGTTGAGCCTTCAAACTTTTCAGGTGACTAGAATGTGGGAGATGAAGCAGGAAAAGGAATCACCCACATGTCCTTGCTTCTGGATGTGAGCATCTGGGTGACTGATGGTGTATACTCTCAGCTCAGATGGAGCAGTAGAAAAGCAAAGTATTTTGAGAAGCAAATGGAAGCCCTCAATTTGGCCCTGGTTAAGTTTGAAGGATTTCATTTATCACAGGAAATCCACTGGTCTATGCATTCCTTCAACTCAAACCATGTACAAGGGAGTAAATACGTTTTAGAATGAGTGGACAGATTGCCCAAAGCAAACAAATGGTACAGCTAGAATATCCTGTGTACTGACTCCCTGTGAGGACTTTTCTGCATAATGTGAAGATAAGCCAGAGACTATTCCATTGAACTCTAGTACTATGGCAAAACAAAATACATAATTTGGGATGTTTTATATAGTAGCTCCTTTGAATTATTTTATACACTATTTTCTGAGAAATGGTGCTCATAGAAAAACTCCTTTTTGTTTAATTTAACCCCTCCTTTTCTATATTATTTTTTTTCCTTAAAAGGGAAGTGTGTAATATCACACAGCACTGAAAGGAGTGGTTTATAGAACTGACAATGTTCTTCAATGCTGTCATATAAAATCGGTGTGTGTGTGTGCCCACATGCGTGTATGTCCATATGCCTTCTGTACATTTCAGATTCTATTGTCTTACTTCAACCTTTAAAAATACATAATAGTAAATATTCTTATTCAAATTCATCTATTTCTACCATTTTCTGTGAGTGAAAATGTCTTTTAACTGCCCTCTCTCAAGGGCAGTTCCCCTGTGTCATAATAATTGAAAATTAAGAAGTTACAGAGTCATAATTAAATTGTCCCCTTTGAACCCTTGTTGACTGAAGCTGCATGTTAACTACATCTCATTCAGGCCAGAAGCAGCAAGCAATATTCTGAACAGTAACCGAGACACGATAACATAACAAGCTTTGACAGGTTCCTAATTACTTGATGACCCAGTAGTTTAAAACTCTATAATAGTGTAGTAATTCTCTTATTTTCGTATAAGTCAAAAGGTATATCTAATTTATGATTTAATTGATATCTATATTGGTGCATTATAAGAGATGCTTTTGTCTAATGTGTTTAACTGTTAATTTGTAACCTTTAATCTGCATGTGGGAAATAATTTAAAGAAGAAATTACTCATGTTATCAGCTACAAATAGACATATTTTTAAAATGCTTTCTATAATTTAACTCTTTTTTATTCTGAAATAAACCATTTTTCCCTCAAGATCTAACTGACACTCCGTTTACTAGCTAGCTACTCTTGAGTGCTTGGTTCTACTCTACTAAACTTGTATCTTCATTTTCTCTCTGATTTTTTTTCATATGCAACATAGTAAAGAACAGTCATAGGATCATGGTTAAGTGTCAAATAAAAATGTTACATGTGAAAGGATGAAGCTGAATCTGGCTCGTGAAATTTTAAAGAAATGCTATCTTTATCTACCTCATTGGTAATAGTGTAGAAATGACAACCTCAGTATGAGGTTGCTGGGTTGAAGAAATGCTAGCTCGTCTTGGGGTTTTCTCTGTGGCATCAGTAGGATGGAAGATATTATACAGCCAGGTTCCTTTTCCGTACAATGATGTCTACCCTTATATACAAAGTAGTATAGCTATAAATAATTAACTAAGTGAATCTACAAGGTGCTTTGGGGCAGGATGTTTTGTATTTCATGTATAGAATACTCTTTATATGGTCAGTGGTTTCTAAGCCCTTTACAGCTATGGTCTCATTTAAACATCACAGAAACACAACAAGGTGGGTAATGTTATTTAAAAACAACAACAACAAAATTTATGGTTGAATCCTCGCCTAAGGCAAGAACTTAATACTATGGTAGCCATGGATCTGTCTGCCCCATGGCATGTATAGTGAGCCACTTTAAGTTCTATTAGTCGAATATTTCTATGGAAATACGTCATCATGTGAAGGGGGAAGTAGAGCCAGAGCAAGATATGCACATTCAAGTAGCACAGGATGGAGACACCCTGTCCATTTTCCCCAAAAGGAATATGGGGCATTTTAAACAATACATTATTATGAGAAAATTATAGTAGTATATTAAGAAAAAAACCACATATCACATTTAATCCGTATTTTTCTTCCAGGTGAGAATCTATGTGTTTAGAGAAGTTTGGCTGACATAACAGAAAAGGCACTTCCCTACCGTTTAGTGCTGGTGCAATACAGTACCAAGCATTAAGGCATCTCCATAAAGACATAGAAGGAAGTTTCATGAATGAGATCATTTTAATCCAATGCAGAAGAGAACAGAGCCCTAAGATAAAATATGAGGTAGCAAAAACTGTTCTTACACATAAGTGGATGCTCACAGTCAGCTATTGGATGGAGCACAGGGCCCCCAATGGAGGGGCTAGAGAAAGTATCCAAGGAGCTAAAGAGATCTGCAACCCTGTAGGTGCAACAACATTATGAACTAACCAGTACCCCAGAGCTCTTGACTCTAGCTGCATATGTATCAAAAGATGGCCTAGTCGGCCATCACTGGAAAGAGAGGCCCATTGGACACGCAAACTTTATATGCCCCAGTACAGGGGAATGCCAGGACCAAAAAATGGGAATGGGTGGGTAGGGAAGTGGGGAGGAGTGTATGGGGGACTTTTGGGATAGCATTCTAAATGTAATTGAGGAAAATACATAATAATAAAAAATATTAAAAAAAAACTGTTCTTGAGTGATGTGAATTAGGAAGAACTTGGGTTTATGCAGATTACTTTTTAGAAGAGATGGCCGTTCACTTGAATAGATTTGAAATGATATGCTAATTCAATAATTTAGTTACATTTTTTTCTCAATAAGGTGGATACTGTATATTGGACAAGGCTTTATCAAGCCATTCTACTTAGAGGAAAAGCCACCAAGAAATAAGAGGAAGAGTGAGGGACCTGAGATCAGAGAATTGAGGTACTTGATGTGGAAAACATCTCTAGGGTCTTAAGCAAACAACTATTATAATTTCCTGGACTTGAAGATTTGTAAGTGTCCTAGATTAAGGTTTTGTTGTTCTGATAAAGTACTATGGCCAAATGCATCTTGGGAAAATGGTTTGTTTCAGCTTATCACATTTAGGTCATAATCCATCACCAAAGGAAGCTGAAGCAAGAATTCAAGGTAGGAACCTACAAGCAGGAGCAGAAGTGAAGACCATGCAGGAAACTGCTTACTGGCTTGCTCCTTATGGCTCACTAGACCTTCTTTCTATGCTCTCAGTAACCACTGCCCAGGGCTTATTCCACATCCAGTGAGCTGAACCATCCCACATGAATCATTAATGAAAAAAATATCTTTTTTTATAATATTTTTATTAGGTATTTTCCTCATTTACATTTCCAATGCTATCCCAAAAGTCCCGCATACCCTCCCCCCCACTCCCCTACTCACCCACTCCCACTTTTTGGCCCTGGCGTTCCCCTGTACTGGGGCATATAAAGTTTGCAAATCAGATTTGCTTACCAAGCAATCATATTGGGACCTTTTCTCAATCAGGTTCCCTCTTCTAAGCTGCTGTCAAGTTGACAATAGGCCAGCAGTAATAATAGGACTCTGATCTATTTTAGCAAAACATTCACAGTCATATACCCAGCAACCCATGTTCCTGGAAAAAAGGTATATTTATTTTTTCATTCATTTCTCATCACTCATTATCTTTTCTCCTAACCCAAATGCATTAATTTTCTTTTCTTCTAAATATGTTACATCAAATGTTGCAGACTGAAAATACCCGACCGAGTGTGTTTGTACCACATTAGCTCATCTGTGCACATAGAAGTCTGCATATTCAGCCTTAATTTACCTGGAGCTTTAAAAAAGTGTGTACCCTCATTTCTCTGTCATCTCTCCATGGTTTCTCACCCTGACCTTTTGCTTGTCAATGCACATCTCTAAACCGGTTCAGAGCTCTTGGGATTCTGATGTACACAGGAATTAAGTTCATGTAAATGTTTTCTTAATCTTTCAGCTCTCTTCTTGATCTTCTGTGGGCTGCTGGAAGAAGAAAAACCCCTAGGAACTTCCCTACTCTCGTTTGCAGGTTAGCTGAAGAAGCAGTTCATTGACTATTTCTTACTGATTTCTTCTGAATTCCCAAAATCTACATTGGCATTCTTGTGCCATCTTTAAATTCTGCGTATAGAAAGAAGGATGGCTCTCTCTCTCTCTCTCTCTCTCTCTCTCTCTCTCTCTCTCTCTGTGTGTGTGTGTGTGTGTGTGTGTGTGTTTAATACCCTGGTTTGCATAAACTACTATAGCATAAGACTGAAAAGGTTCGCCAGAAGTTTCACTACTCTGTAAGCCAAAGTGATGGGGTAGTTTGAATAATAAAGTCGCAGACCCTCACCCAAAGACAAAACACCCCTTCTGAACGTGTGCAGCAGTAACACCCTCATCTTTGGCTTCTGACAGAGACCATCTTTGCTCGATGAACCCGTGCCAGCATCTTGAGGGCCTATGAAAGTAGAAACATTAAAAAGTTCATATAGACAAAGGCTCAGATCTTCTTTCTAGATAACTGACACTAGAGAAACTAATAATAGCTATTATTAATAGTGGAATCTTCACCATGAGCCTCTATGAGCCTTGAGCCTTAGCAGTGTGCCTTGATCTGGTGCTTAATCACTCGGCGAATCCTTGCTCTCATTCATGGTCGGCACCTTAGTTCTCTCTGTGAGAATGGAAGCTGATGGAGAGAGGACCGTGTTTAGAGACTTGGGAGGAAAACCGTTGTGAAGTGTGGTGAGAAAGGTCTTTTTCATTTCATTTTGAGGCACACCTGGGGACTGCTCCCTAAAGCTTCCTGATGAACGAGGTCACAGAGAAAGGGGAAATCTTGTCAAAACACACAAAGAACAGACTTTGATCAGAGCACAGAGAATATCTCCATGAAGCTGATCGATTAAGATGTAGGGATTTTCTTCATTTGGAGGAAAATATGCTCTGAACGTTGTGGACTTGTACTCTCGGCAGTGAAGGCAGTGAAGGAATCAGCTCCAGTTGCTGCTTGCTTGGGATTGTCTTTATCTCAGGGAAGATTTTCAGAATATTCTGAGTTATCTAATTATGCAGTAAGAGGAACAAGTCTTCCCTTTACAATACGCTGCAGGCACAGCTCTCCCAGAGGCCCAGAAACAATGAGACAAGGTACCTCAGACTTGTACTGCCCACTATAAGGAAACATCCATTCTACATTTAATTCTAAAAATCATGTAACCACACTGTAAGAAATAGAAAACTATAAATGTACATTTTATTTAAAATGGTATTGATTAAAATATTACTGCAACACACAATGCAGATTTTATTAATGAGTACTTTTGAGTTTATACAGAATTATGCAAACTCTTTAAAATCCTGTGTATTTGAGACTCTCAGTGTATCTGTGTTCTGGCACTAAATTTCTAAAACAACAAAATTTAATTGCAGTTTGAATGAAACAATACATCTTTTTTTTCCATTTTTTATTAGGTATTTAGCTCATTTACATTTCCAATGCTATACCCAAAGTCCCCCATACCCACCCACCCCCACTCCCCTACCCACCCACTCCCCCTTTTTGGCCCTGGCGTTCCCCTGTACTGGGGCATATAAAGTTTGCGTGTCCAATGGGCCTCTCTTTCCAGTGATGGCCGACTAGGCCATCTTTTGATACATATGCAGCTAGAGTCAAGAGCTCCGGGGTACTGGTTAGTTCATAATGTTGTTCCACCTATAGGGTTGCAGATCCCTTTAGCTCCTTGGGTACTTTCTCTAGCTCCTCCATTGGGAGCCCTGTGATCCATCCATTAGCTGACTGTGAGCATCCACTTCTGTGTTTGCTAGACCCCGGCATAGTCTCACAAGAGACAGCTACATCTGGGTCCTTTCGATAAAATCTTGCTACATCTTTTATTGTAGAAAAGATATTTATTATACTACTGCTTTAAATTTATATTCCAGTTAGATAAAATCAAAACTGCATCAAAATCACCTAGCTATGCTTCCTGGGTGCAGTGGTCACAATAGAATGGGCGGTCACTACACAGCTGTACAGGAAAGGATCTGAATTTAACTCAGCAGCTCCAGGCCTGACTCTTCTGTTTCCTCAGCTCTAGGTCCGATCCCTGCATCTTCTGTTTCCTCACTGTGTATCCTCAGTCAAGTCACCTACCCTCTCTGAGCCATAGTTTTATTCCTTCAGCGTCAGTCATCTAACTGCATAAATTTGCTCTGAGAGTTTAAGGGGGCTATTGCCAAGGGCCAGTGACCCATGAAATGCACTGTAAACACGATGCATTTAAAATGCAACCATATGGAAAGAGTTAATTATTTAGAGAACCTTTAATCAATCCTACAGCACTTACTAAAGTGAAAGGAAACCATCGCATCTCCCTTACTGTGGTGCTGATTATAAATCCTATAGCGAAGACACGGTGGGTTGGTAGCTTTTTAAAGCAACTCTTTTTTCATGCTTCCTGATAGAAAAATCCATGCTTTTATCTTGATTATAAGTTCTAAGATGTGTTTTTTAAATTAAAAATAGACCATTTAGTCTTCCACAAAAGTTAAAGTGACAGGGTGTTCACAGTGGGGTATGTATGTATGGACTTGTATATGTGTGTGTGTGTGTATAAAAGGAAAATGTATACACATAAAATTGTCAAGTCTGTTTATTCCCACAGCAATAGCCAAACGATGGGAGTGTTTCCCAGTTTCACTCCATAGAATTCTCTAGCATTTCAGTTTGCAATTAAGCAATGACATATATGTTGCTTTGTTTGGCTTGGTTTGGTTTTTTGCTGTAAAAAAATCAGGGCAGATGGCAAAGGCATGGCCCTCTTTAGATGAGAAATTAGCTTAGTTCTCTTTGTAGCCCTATCATTGTTATTGCACGTGGGAACTGCTGTGGACACTCCAATAACTATGTCGCCACCTCTTATGAAAATCCAAGTCAGTGGGGAGATGGCTGAGTTGGTAATGTGCTTACTGTGCAAAGCGCAAGGAACTGGGTTCACATCTTCAGTATCTATGGAAAACCCTGGGCCTGTCCCTGAGTAGCAGTGACCCCAGAACTATGGAGGTGAAGACAGGAGGATTGGTGGGAATGCTTAGCTAACCAGTTTTGCCAGATAGCGTCAGGTTCAACGAGAGACCTTGTCTTAAAAGATAAGGTAGAGCCCAATTGTCTTAGTTAGATGCCTATGGTTGTGATAAAACACCAGGACCAAAAGCAACTTAAAGAGGAAAGAATGTGTCTCATCTTACAGCTTTCAGGCCATATCCCATCTCTGAGGGAAGTCAGGGCAGGAACCTGGAGGCAGGAACTGAAGCAGAAGCCACAGAGAACTACTGCTTCCTGACCTGTCTCCCATCACTTGCTCAGCCTGCTTTCTTGTACAATCAAGAAGCATCTGCCCAAAGTTGCTACCATAGCTAACACTGACCCCAGGGAGCTAGTCCCTCCCACATGAAGGATTAATCAAGAAAGTGTCCCATGGCTGGGCCTAGATGCCAATCTGATGGAGGCATTTTCTCAGTTAAAAGGCTGACTTCTCAGATACATCTAGGTGTGTGACACTAACCAGAATAGCAACTGACAAAGACACTTGACATCAGACTATGGCCTTCACAACTGCAGGAATGTACGTGTATGCACAGACCCTGCTACATATATACACAGAAGTAAAACAGAACTCAGTTCCAGAGCAGCCCACGTGAGGCACAGAAATCTGGATTCCATACTCTACAGACTTTCTTTAGATTCACATATGAGCCTCATCCTTGTTGTTCCTATCTACAGCCTTTCAGAGTATGTGGTATGTCTCTCCATGTGAATGGCTTTGGAGTTTCAATTTTAGTCTCTCTGGAGAATTACTGGCTTCTCAGTTGAATTGTTCCCAAGAACCCCACTAGATGAATTTCTGTCACATATGCCTTGAAATCTCTATTTAGCTCTTATAATCCCAAACATGTCCTTGGAATTTGATAAAAAATCCATCCAAGTATTTTCAGGCTAAGCAGCCACAAAAAGGCAAGATATATTCAGATTATCATGGAAAAGAATTCAAGGTACCAAGTGAAGTTGTAAGGATCTCCAAGGACACCAACTCAGAGTATCTTTCTGTAATGGAGTTCATCCAACTGATTGCCAAGTTCTTGTGGGCCTGACTTCTTACCTGGAAGGTGTACTTCTTGTTTCACTTAGGAGCTGTTCTACTGTGCCTTCATGTTTGTATTCCTAATTCTGGACGCTTCCCCTGAGCTAACATTGTAATGCTGCTTGATAACAAAAAGGTATGGATGCTGCTCTCGGCGAGCTTGTTCTTATTGATCAGATTTGTGTATCACATAAGCACCATACAGATGGGAAGAGCAGTAGACTGGGTGATTTCAGATGAAATGACTCATATATTAGAATACTTGATCCCTACTTGGTGGGACTCTTTAGGAAGGATTATGGGGTATAGTCTTGTTGGAGATGTGTCACTGAGGGTTCATTTGAGGTTTCAAAGACCCATACTATACCTACTCTTTCTCTCTATGCCTCCAACTTGTAATATAGTGCAAGCTCTCAGCTACTGCTCTAGTGCCATGCCTGCCTGCATATTGCCAAGATCCTCACCACAATGATCCTGAACTCACCTTCTGAAACTGTAAGCAGGTCTCCAGTTAAATTCTTTCTTTTATAAGAGGCCTTGGTCATTGTATTTCTTCATAGCAATAGAAAAGTAACTAAGACCATGACCTGACTGAGACTCTCTGAAAATCTATGATTGAACTGATACAGAGAATATGAGTTAAAAATGATCTCTAAGCCATTGAGGAGAAGGAATGTTACCCTTCCAGTTACATGGAGCAGAATATGCTGCAGGTTGGAAGTAGGAGATAGCATGGCATATCTAAGAGTGTCAAGGCAAACCAAAGAAAGAGAACAGAAACATAACTTAGAACAGCAAAGGAGGGAAAGTTGCCACAGAACTTGGCAGCCTCTGTGAGAATCTGCCACACAAGTGAGTTCCCAGTGCTATAGGGTGCGTCTTCTCACTGACTTGTTGCAAGTACCTAAACCATCACTATCTGTCAATTAGTCAAAATCCATATAGAGAGCTGGAGATAGATCTTAGTGGCAGAGAACTTGCCCGATATACACCAGGCCCTAGGTTAAATTCTCATTACTTTACTAGGGATGAGACAAGGAGGGAAGGAAGGAGAGACAGAAAGACAGACAGAGACAGAAACAGGAGGATATAAAAGAAATACAGCATAGAAACTTCTATCTTCATAAAAGTCACTCTTAATTCTTGATCTTTATCTTAGGTCCCTAGAGACATTTAATGAATTAAATGATATTTTATAATGGAGGCACATGGCTACTACTAATTCCCGGAGGATGACTCCACTTGTCTTGGGTGGTACCCAGCCACCTCTATCTTTCGAACACCTGGTCAGTGATTCTGACAGAGAGGAAAGTCTTGGAACAGCCTCAGAAGAGCAGCCGTGTGTGCTTCCCTCTCACTAATAAACACCATGTGCACCATGTTCACTGCCCATGTTACTGAACACTTTGAGACAGTTTGCTGCGTGGCTTTCTTTTTCTGCTGTCAATGGGCTTTTTGATACGCGTTTTGACATTATTTTATATGCACATATTACATCTTTCTAATGACTTATTATTTCTGTTTGTTTTGAAACTCAACTGAATCAGTTCCTACAATAATCACAGTAGATCTAAATTTTTCTCACAGTGCTGTTTTGTTTTATTTTTTATCTGTTAAGAGTTTATTATAATTTTTTATATTCTTTGCAAGCCATATTATGTACACTCTCTGAGCACTTTAGAAGAGATGCAAAAAAAAAATGCTTCCTCTCACACTGAATTACTTCTTTGAACTTGGAGAACATTTCCTCTGCTCTAACACATTGGTTATTTTTCATCTGCTTTTGGCACACATAGAGAGAATCTGTTCTTCCTTAAACCCTCCCCGAGAGCCTGACAAACACAGAGCAAGTCAATGACTCTGCCACCTTGGAAGTGCCCCACGATAGACCCAGTTCTGGTGGAGCCACTGCGGTCTTTCCTGCAGGAAGTTCAACTAGAGGTCTGATATCTTTGAGTAGGCAGTTAGCACTCTTGGCAATGAGCAGCCATGAAAGAACTGGGACTAGGGGATCATGAATAACTGCTAATGAGTAGGTGTGAAACTATGTGCAATACACTGAGAAGCAAGAATGGGAAATCAAGAGGATGAGGATAAAATCCAGGGGATAGAAAAGAAGACAAAAGAGGGACATGTTGCATTAGTGATGGAAAGTCTTGTACCATGGGGTGACCAAAACATAGAAGGAGAAAGAAAATGAACAAAAGGAGGAGATCCAAGAAAGAGACAGCAGGTAGAGAATTTCATGGAGAAAGCAGCTTTTTCGCTTAAGATCAATTCATTATCTGCTTGCTTTACCTGATGTTAAATCTTCCATTGAATTGATAGTTAGAGCCTCCAGTTTGTTTATTTTGAGAGCATAGGTGTAATATGGTTTGAGGTAAGGTCCCATAGAGCCCAGGGCAGCCATGTAGTACTCTCTATGTACTCCAGAATAACCTTGAACTTCTGGTCTTTCGGCCTTTACCTATATGCACTTAGACCTGGGATCATTGGAGTGCACACAACACACAGCATAACCTTTTGCATTTTTAAACATATCCTGGTTTCTTTTTGGTGTATTAGTCTGTGGAATTTTGTCACATTTTTGAAGTCGCAAATCTGTAACTTTTATCTTCTAAGTTAGTATATCCTTTTGGCTAAGAAAGTCAAAGTATTCAATCAGATTCTTAGCCCTTTCCTTGTCCAATCATCCTCTTCTCTGGCCTGCAAACAGTTGCTTTCACCATTTCCCATGGTCTTCACGTGATTTCTCAAAAATAGCAGCCAAGTTAAGCTCCCTCTTACTTATAGCCTCCTCACACAATAGTTAGCTCACTGTGTAATCTCATACCTTGAAGTCTTCCTTGATGCACACTAGAGGCCCATTCAGTGTCCTGGCACAGCACAGTGCTACTGCTTTCGTTGGGTAGATGTTCAATATCTTCTTCCCCTTAGATAAGCAAAACAAAACAAACAAACAAACAAAAAAACAACAACCTTTGCCTGTTATTTTAAATGGCTGCGTTAATGTGTGCAATGTGTGCAGGTGTGTGTGTGTGTGTGTGTGTGTGTGTGGAGGCTAGAGAGCAACCTGACATATAGTTTGTCAGGAGCCATCTATCTCCTTTGATGCAGGTTTTCTCATTGGCCTGGAGCTCACACATTTCGTTAGAATAGCTAGCGAGCAAGTTCCAAGTGCCTTCCTGTCTCTGTCTCTCGAGTTCGGGAATTACTAGGACTTGGTGACACACTGAGTATCTTTACATGGGTTCTGAGAGTCACATTCAGGTGGCCAGGCTTGCATGGCTGGATGAGCTGTCTCCCTAGGACCCATTCAGAGGCTTTCTATGAGAAACTGAAGATGAAATAACATTTCACAAACAGGGCTCATCAAAGTTCAAGAGACATGATCCAAGAATGAGCAATAAACTCAGGTAAGACTAACAGATGATGAAGTGCAAACTAACCCTTAGCTGGGCCACCAATGGTAAATTAAAGTTAAAAGTGGAAAATATATATCTCTGTGGAAGACATGAGTTTGTTTTTAATCAAAAAGAACATCATCTGAACTATTTATGCTAAAGGGGTCATAACTAAGATGAAAACTAACATCAGAAATCCAGCCAACACTGAAAACTGTCAGAAGTCTGTGAATTGACTGACATCTGGTGCTTCTGTGGGAAAGCAAGAAAGAGCATTGTTTAACTCTCTAGGCCTTTATTAAAAGGGAGATTACGCTTCCAAATGTTGGCATTCTGTAAATGTGCGTATTTGGGAGACAGACTTTCAATGATAATTTTATTCCAATTTATATCTTCAGTTCACTTACTGCATCATTAGTTCTTTGGTAGATTTAGCCAATGGTAAAACTACAGTTTACCTTTGCCATAAATTGCTACTATCCATTTTTATTTTCATAAGAAATGAAACATATTCAAATTTGATCACATAGTACCTCCTTCATTATGTAGTTAAAATAACTGTGAGGCTCTTTGTCAAAGATCAAAATTTTCTTTGCCCTTAATTTTAAACAGAGAGGCAAATATTTCTAGGTGAAATTTGCTAGGCCAAAGTAATAAATATAGAAAATCCTAACTCATTAACAAAATGAGGCGGAGTGATGTATTTATTTGTAGCTGTACCACATGTTTTGGGGACTGGAAAATGCTCCCAGAAAGTCAGTGAAAGTGCTCTGATTGGGTTTTACACTCCAATCACTGCACACATCTAACATGGCTTCCCACTCAAAGAATTCCCTGGGCTGTCCCATCAGGATCCACCAAGACCTCTTCATGCTGTGCATTTCGAAATAACAGGGAACTGTTCAGGAAAAAAGGTGCATAAGATCATGTCTGATGACAATGACATCATTTACATGTCTTACTCCTTGTTTTTTTCCTTAGTTCCTTTCCCTCTCATCTTTTCCTTCTTTGCAGATTTTCTCTTTTTCACTTCACTTTAAAAAAAAAAAAAAAAACAAACAAACAAAAAACCCTTTGCCTTAGTTCCCAAGAGCGGCTTACTTGTCTGACTTTCTCTATTGTGCTATTGCGTGCTGACATCTATAGCATCTATCGACACATAGGACGGGGAAACTCTGTAAACATCTTTAGAGGATTTGGACATGTGATACAGTTGAAACCACAAGAGGTGGAGCCTCATCAGGACTCACGTAAGCTATAATTGTTAAGCCCACATTTACATTTGCCAGCTACATGAACCAGCAAGGAAAATAATCCCAGAAACCTCAGTTGTTGCATTTGTAAAATGAGGCTAATAATCTTGATTCAAAATAAGGTTTTCAGATTCAAAATACTTGTGTTCCGTCAAAAGCCCACTATTTACCGACTGTGAGTAATCTCGGTGAGGATACAAAAACCTCTGTACGTCAGTCTTCTCATTAAATGAGAAAACTGTAAATACTGTAGTGCCAAGTAATTATGATAACCTCAATTCCCTTGAGAGTGCATCCAGGTAGTTGGTGCATAAAAACTGACAAACCCAGGCTATTTCTACCCTTAGCATTGTTGGTAAGTTTCCGCTGATAGATCCTGAATGAGAACACCTTTACTTCACAAATAGGCCCACCCACACAGACTTTTGCAGATTACTGTCCGTCTTAGTCCATTTGTGTTGCTGTAACAGAATATCACAGAAGGTAATGAAAGATCAGAAATTGGACTGGAGAGACAGATCAGTGGTTAAGAATACCTGTTGTTCTTGCAAAAGACCTGAGTTCCATTTCTAGAACACAGTCCACAACCATGTGTAACACCAACTCAAATGGATCAGAGGCCTTCTTCTGTCACCTGTATTCATGCACACAGAGAGACACCTGCAAAGAAGTAAAAAATAAAACAAATCTTTTAAAAATGTATTTCTTTTAGTTCTGGAAAGTGTGCTATCCAAGGATAAGTGTCCAGCGTCTGATAGCAGCCTTCTGAGATTGTCCCATGGTAAGGGTCTAGGGATAATGAAGCACATGCCTGAGGTAAAGAAGAGGAGGGACTGAACTTGCCCTTTTATTAGTTGCCCACTCCCTTGATGACACATTTCCAAGATGATGACATTGTTTTGTTTAGAAAGTCCGAGCATTTATGATCCAATTCTCCTCAAAAAATTGCACCACTCACGATGTTGATGCCCCCTCCATTGGTGTTGATGTCCCCACCATTGATGTGATGTGCCCACCATTGGTGTTGATGTCCCCACCATTGATGTGATGTCCCCACCATTGGTGTTGATATCCCCTCCATTGGTGTTGATGTCCCCACCATTGATGTGATGTCCCCACCATTGGTGTTGATGTCCCCATCATTGGTGTTGATGTCCCCACCATTGGTGTTGATGTCTCCTCCATTGGTGTTGATGTCCCCACCATTGGTGTTGATGTCCCCTCCATTGGTGTTGATGTCCTCACCACTGGGGTTGATGTCCCTTCCTTTGGTGTTGATGTCCCCACCATTGGTGTTGATGTCCCCTCCATTGGTGTTGATGTCCCCACCTTTAAACACTGCAGTGCTGATGGTAGAGCTCTCAGCAGTAAGCCATTGTGCCGATGACTGACTTCTCAGCAGCACATGAAGTTCATGAGACATGTTCAGATAATGGTGACATCCGTTTCAGCTTTTCTCAGGATGTACACTTGCTTTGGCATAGGAAACATCTAGAACCAGATACTCTAAGCAAGATTCATAGATTTAATAAAAATCGTTCCAAATTGTGATACACAGATGGAGAGGGATTAGAATAAGGAGTACCCTAACATAGAACCACAAAGTTAGCCACTTGTTTCCCAAAGAGTGATGAAACAAAGAAATGGTATTCACTTCTTCCTGATAGTGAAATCCCTTAGGAAGACTTGAAATAACTCATAAGGACCAAAGTTGATATGAAAGTTATCACTTTGCTCATGTATGTTTGGAAAGTGGCTAGAAAATCACAGCCCTTGCTTTTACAAAATCAGTTTTGTTTTGTTTTGTTTTGTTTTGTTTTTAAAAAAGATTTTTATTTCCTTCTGTCTCACTGGAAACACACTCACTGGAATTTCAAGTGTTAAAGCTGCACCCGCAATGTAGTGTCTGCTTGACAAAGGTAGACATTGTATTAGTGGAAAATTAGAGTGTACCGTAATAGTTTTACCCACAAAGAATGAGCCAGAGCTATTTCAAAATGATAAAAATCTGAAATTGGATATTTAAATATGGCTAAATGAAGGCTTCTAAAAGCATGTGGAAGCATTCTAACCATATTTTCATCCTGTTGCATATTAAAGTAGAAAATATTCAATAGCTGCATGATTTAAATGATATATTCCTGTTATGAGCATATGTGAAGGAGAAAGTTGCATTTAGAATCAACGATCCAAAATTCAAATGATGTAGAGTTTTGTTTGTTAAAAGCCCAATTTCAAACAAGCAAATTTCTAACTGTAGTGTGAGATTCCTTTTGAAATTGTATTTGTATTTGAACTGAGGAAAAAGGCATTTCTGGCTATCAATTTATCTTTTAGGAGTGGCGCTAATTTTTTAGTGTATACTTCCTTTTTTTAAAAAGCTAAAGGAAGGGTATGACTTGGATCTGAGAGTAAAACCTATGCACCCCTAAGACACATGGATGCCCATCGGGTTTGTTGATAAAAATCTCACCCCCAACATCTGTGTTAATCACAGTGATACTCATCTTGTGGTACCTAGGAAGTAATATAAGCATTGTATAATGTTGCTTTATATTATTCTGTCCAGAAAAGTCCCTGAAGTGTATTACAAAGAATATTTAGAAAACCTGAAGAAAGACTTGGCAATGTCTGAGTTCTAAGTGAAAAAATAAGAAAATCCCATTGGATGGAAATGAACTGTTTAGTTAATAGATAAGAAAAAAAGTGACGTTAGAAAACTGTATTGGGTTGTTTGGATTTTCATTTGCTTTTGCAGACCTCATAGTAGCTACACTTGACAAGGTCCTTCCATTTTAATGTCTCCTTGTGCAACACAAAGAGAGTCTTGATCCCTATGATTGCCAAAGCAAAGAACCGCACATTGGATAGTTTTATTTTAGAATGTATTCTTGCAAAAGTCTAGAGAAGCCTAAAAGTAGTGCCCATGCTCCCTCCAAGACTCTGTGTGAAAGCCTCTCTTATCTTTTTCCAGCTTTTGCTTGAAAGTCTCTGGTGTAATGGGTGTGCTGGCAGGTGTCCAGGTGGTTGCAAAGCTCATTCCCTGGTACAGATGAAGAATCGAGTGATCAGGAAAGACAAAACAAAGCTGAAAAGAGAAGGAAAACAGCAGCCCTAGCTTTCCTAAGGCTGGAAGTTCACAAAACAGGCTCTAGCATGAGTGTTTTATAGTGTCCCTGGGTCCTGCTGTCCCTCCCCTCATTTGTCCTGTTTAGATACACACCCCATGCCTTCATGATGTTCCACATCATAGTCTTCAGGGAAAAAGAAGCTGCCATCTCAGGGAGCCTGCCTTTAATCTCCCTACCTACCTATGTTCCACTAAACCTCCTTTGTCTGAAACTTCTTTGTAACTCCATCACTCCAATCTTTATCTCTGGCAATATGTCTAGCTTTTCTTTGGAATATGTTTTGTCTGTTATTTTTTTTTTCTGGCAAGGGTACTGGTGGATTAGAGCCCATTTTCATGACCATGCCTGTATCTGCTGAGATATTATTCCGAGAATAATCATAATTACAGGTACCAGCGTATTCTATACAACTTACAGAATTACCTATTATATACCCATGCTTTTTGTTTAAATGAATATGTTTATTGGGCATAGCAAGCAAAAGTAGGAGAGGCAGTGAGTGGCAAATCTTGATGAATAAATGATAACAAGACACCATCAAACTGGGTACTTGCAAAATCTAGCAGAGGCAACCGGACTAGCCCAACTGAGAAATCCAATGAAAGGTAATGCCATCAAATCAAGAGCTTACAAATACCCAGCCCCATTGAAGGAGCCAGCTGGAGTCCTCACTAAGAGCCTGCAAACAAATAACAGCAGAAAGGTAGCGTCATCAAACTTGGCACTGTAAATGTGCTGCAGGGATGAGCAGCAAAGCCCCGCTAACAGAGTCTCCCCAGAGATTCTAATGGAGACTTCCCAACAGAGCAGAGCGGCTCTCTGTGATGAACTCTGCCTTCTCTTTCTCACAGCAGCCATTTTAATACCATGGAGTAAACAATAGCAACCATGATTGGAAATGATTTATCTTCAGCTGTTCTCACTGTCCTCCATGTTTTCACATTGGAGCTGTTTCCTTGGTCTTCCTTCTCCATCTTGCAAATATGGAGTGAGGATAACTCATCCCTGGATATGAGTTTAGAGGATACTTAAATATGCTGTTATCTGGGATAAAAGAACCTACCACTTTCAACAAACTTAAACAGCACATGGCAATTTGCCAATATAACTTACAGGGTTTAGGACTTTAATATTCCCTCTTAGTGCAATGGAATTCAAACTATAATAAAATTTTAGATCAAAGGGGGAGAAAGTTAAAAAGATAATAATTTTCAGTCCAGAAATAGAAGGCACTTTAGAGGCCTGGAGAATTATAGGGATGTTCTAATAAGTTCCTAGCCACAGTGGATAATTATAATTATTAAGTAGAAGTAGGTGGTTAGGGGAGAGGAATTTGTCCTACACCCCTAACCAATTTGAAAGAGTATAGACATTACAAACATAGACAGGCCATGATGGGGCCATTAAGAAATACACACAAGAACCAAATAAAGAGTGGCCCACATGCTCAAATGTCTATTCCTCACTGTGAATGTTACATGTCACCTCCATGCTTCAGTTTCTTCTGGTTAATTGGAGCTGATAATAAGCCAGGACTGTTGTGACTAGAGGAATAATGCCCTGTGTGGGGGGCACGTAGCTTTTCAAGTATTAAATCACCAACTAAAGCCCGCTAATGGCCGAGAAAGAGAGGAGAGCGGAGGAAAATATGCAATTTCAGGAGTTAAATGTTTGATGTGATTTGTACACAAAAATATACTCTAGGGAACTTCAGATTCCAGTAAAGACCCAATAGATGAATGGAAGCCTCTGTCCATTGAGCAGTGCCTGGAATTTATTAAGCAATGGAACACGTGCTTGGCACCTTACTCTGTTGTGATTTTTTAATGTCCTCATCTTATGCCTTTGCATTTCCTCCTCATACATGGGCTTATTCTGTCAGTGGGCTTAGTGCCTAATGGGAAATAATAGGTCTCTCTATGGGTTTGACCTTGCAAAAACTTAATTAAATGACAGTAATTATCAGAGTGCTATTAACTTTGAAGCATTCAAGACTTGCATCCCACTCCAGAGAGTTTGCTGGAATTTAATTTTCACACATGCATAAACAGTTTTTTTTTAAGAAAGAAAAAATTCAAACCTCCAGTTGTGTGTGTGCATATCTGTATTTTATGCATCTGAGCATGTACTATATGTGTGTGTGTGTTGCTTAAAATTGCATGCTGCCAAATGTATATTTTGACTCTGTAGTTAAATTTTGTCTCATGTAAATTATTGAGGAGGCCAAACTCTGGATTGAACCTGATCTCAATGGATGAAAACGTGTCTCTGTAGATTTTCTATGTGGAATTTACAAACACAGTCTCCTGTTGTCTCTATGTCTAGGTCTAAGCCAATGTGGCTGCTGTCCTTTGTACTGAACACACAGCAGGCAGCTGTGGGGTGGGGTAGGGTGGAAGGAAATTTTCTCTGGTGTCTGTATCCAAGCAACGAGTTCACTTCTTTTTTGCTCCAAGACTAATTCTGACTTAATTAACATACTTTAATCATTTTATTCCAAATATTTACCTTCCTTTCTCTGAACACTTTTCATTGCTATTAATTGATTTTTAATTGATACATAAAAGGAAAACCACACATTAATGAGCTAGCATATGTTTTGCATCATTCATACATTATAAAATTATTCAATTAGTTAGGTTGAAGATACATACCTACTCAAATACTTACTATTTCTTATTTTTTTTATAGTAATAACAATACAAAACTCTCCCTCTCTGTCTCTGTTTCTGTCTCTCTCCTT
Source organism: Mus musculus (assembly GCF_000001635.26). Taxonomy (NCBI): domain Eukaryota; kingdom Metazoa; phylum Chordata; class Mammalia; order Rodentia; family Muridae; genus Mus; species Mus musculus. The sequence goes on from NC_000072.6 coordinate 96,421,099, forward strand.
AAATACAAGACAGAATTCTCCAGTGATAATTAAAAAAAAAAAGTCTTTGGATTTATACATCAGTACAATGCTACTAGTGTGTAATGGAAATAATGGGTATTACCAGATAACACATTTCCAAGCACACACCAGGAGACATAGTCAACATTGCAAGCTATAGCTTTTTAGCCTAGATTTCCTAAGACCATTTTATAATAAAATGATAAGGGAAAACACTAAAATATTTACCTATAACCCATTATTCAAAATTTGGAAATATTTACATTAACTTAGAGCAGAAATATTTGCACAATCAAAAGATACAAAATCAAAGACATGACAATTTGAAATGTTTTGTGTAGTATCTTATTGCTAGTCCATAATGGTTTTTCTTTTCCTTCCTTCCTTCCTTCCTTCCTTCTTTCCTTCCTTCCTTCCTTCCTTCCTTCCTTCCTTCCTTCCTTCCTTCCTTCCTTCCTTCCACTCCTCCCTCTCTCCCTCCTTCCTTCCCTCCTTTCTTTTCTTTTCTTTTTTCTTTTTTCTTTTACTTTTTTCTTTTTTTTTAAGAAAAGTTTTCTCTGTGTAGCCTTGGCTGTCCTGGGACTCACTCTGTAGACCAAGCTGGCCTCAAATGAACTCAGAGATCTGCTTGCCTCTGCCTCCAAGTGCTAGGATTAAAAATGTGTGCCACCACCTCCTGACTCACAATGATCTTGTAGAGCAATCTCCAAATATCTGGATGTTGCTGGTATTATTAGGATAAAATCCTGGGTATTGACAGACTAACAAGTAAGGCTTCTCCTCCCATCTTTCAATTAAAGACCAATTAAGGAGGAAAATTAATGTGAAAAGTAGCCACATTTGGGAAGAGGAAAGAAGAGTTTCAGTAGCTACCAATCTGTCTTTGGGATCTTGACGTGACGTTCAGGATTAGGTAAGGGTCGAGGTATAGTCTCATCTGTCACTGACCCATCATTATCTTGGCTTCAGTTTTTCCTGTGAAGTCATCAGAGAAAGTGGAAATTCTTTCTGGGAGTTAGGCCCCCACTCTGTTTGGTCACTGCCTTCAGCCCTTTTATTTTCCTACTATGAGTTTCCTGCAGAAGTTTCAATTTTAGAGTGTCCATTGTTTTAGTAGTCTGATAGGCAAAGGGAGGGTCTCAAGTATTTCTTTATCATACCTTCATTTCTACCAGAATGGTACAAGAGAAGCATTAGCTCTGAGAATTCCAGTGCTGTGAATTTGGGCTTGGGCATCTCCTCAGTCACTGTGTTCACCAGTGGTACCTGCTTGCCTTTACACATAAGCTGGTTTGTTAATAATCTCAAATTTATGAAAGGTTTGGCTTAGTCAAGTTTTAACTTTCCTTGAAATTCACCTCTGCTTTTCCCTAAAACTATTTGAACTTTATGTCTGCTATACATTTGCTTAATGTCATAGGCTAAAGGATTTGAAAGGACCAAAAACCTGAAGTGTAGTCCACACTTTTTTCCCAATTTAGCATATCTATCTCATCTGGAAACTTTAAGCATTTATGAGAGAGGAGTGTCCAGTGACTGAACCCCTCACAGTGATGGAAGAACCCTAGTATAAAGCAAAGTGTTATGTGTATGTAAACAATGATAACAAAAACCAAAGACAGTCAGTGCAGTGGGGACTCATAGTTCCCTCTGTCACTTTATTGATTTTAAGATACTGTTTTTTCCATAAGTATTCCAAAAATAATTATACATTTAAAGTCATTATGATGAAATAGTCCACCACCAAGAACACTGCATAGTTGCACTGAGTGGGTTACAAGTGCTAAGAAGGCTTTGTTTCTAAAAATGATTGTGTTCTGCACAGGGTGTAATATCCAGGATCTGACCTTATTTTGCCTTCAGCCTTCATTAATATGTTATCACCCCTACAGGGTTCAAAGAGTAAATGTTTTTAGTTTAGTTTTATCAAATGGAATGCATATATATGTATGTATGTATGCATATATATATATGTATATATATATATATATATATATATATATATATATATATATATATACACAATTGAATACACGTGTGCTCTCTTCTACCGTTACTCCTCTGTAATCTCACCTCCTTTCCCAATGAATTTACTATCTTTTGCACAGACCTATTAATCAGAATGGCTAGTGTAGTACGTGGATGCCTTCATAAGTCTAAGGCTTTTGAAGGCCAGTCTCTTCTCATAAAGTCTGGTTCCTCTTTGGAGCCCTCACTTCTCTTCTGATACATCACATACTAACACATATCATTATCTATGAAGGCATATGTGATGATGGACTCCTATAACCCCTGCACTTGAGAAACACTGTCATATGCTAGGCATTATAAAGCAGTGATGCCTTCCTGTTCTACTTCTCTGTCTGTTGCTGTGATAAATACCATGATTAAAAGCAACTTGGGGACGGCAAGGTTGACTTGGCTTACAGTTCCCAATGGCTGTCTTATAATTAGGCAGGAACATGGAAGAACAAGGAGGGAAACTGAAGAGAGACTAGAGGGATACTGATTACTGGATTACTATCCAATGCCTAGTTAATGTGTTTTTGAAACCCAGGACTACCAGTCTAGTAATGGCACAGCCCACACTAGGCTAGGCCCTCCCACACCAATCATCAATCAAGAGACTACCCCACAGAGTTACTTACATGCCAGTCTGTTGGGAGCAATCCTACAATTGAGGTCCCTTCTTGCCGGATGAACCTAGCTTTTGTCAAACTGACAAAAACCTAACCAGCAAACCTCCTTTGTTTTGCAACTGCCCTAAAAAGCCAGGAAAACAGACTGTTCTCAAAGCTAATCTGTGAAAACAATTGAACTTACTTTATTAGCTTTCAACCATACATATTGACTTCAAGAAACTTTTGTTTTAATTTTTGACATTTCTTTAGACATCTTCACAAAGTATTGACTCTCTCATCTAAGTTTAAGTATCTCACAGGAATTCGTCCCACATTGAGTTTCTTTAGCGACTCTCATGAATGGGCAACCTCTCCAGATGAGACTATTATACTAAATCAAGGGGAAATCATGGGCTACAATTCAACTTTCTTGGTTCTTCCAACCACTTGCACTATTTAAGTGCAACTAGATTCCCTGCATAGGGGCTCCTCTATCCCCGCACACAGATGCAGAACTCCACAGCCTTGCTTCTGCATACTATTAGTGCCTGGCATCCCTTGAAGGTTCTTTTGTCATTTGGCTTTTCCCCTGTCACGACACAAAGTCTAAACAAATGGATGATTTGTTCTGCCCATTCTGCTCACCAGCGCAACCTCAGTGTGCAACTCAAGGCCCTGCTCAGGATATGTGCTCACCACTAAAACTAAAGCATTCAGGCCAGAAAACCACACTCTCACATGGGCTCTGTCACAGCTCCAAATGGCCACGAAAAACTTGAACTCTTCTCTACCTAAGACAAAAACATGTTCCTAAGAACATGGTATGCAACTATGGGAAAGAATTCAAATGTTCCCTGCAGAATACCAAAAGATATTCCCTGCATAATTACAGTTTTCACATGACTCTGCAAATTTCTATTCTCTTTGGGGCTGGTTTCCTACAGGATTCTTTATTTGCCGTGGTAGAAAGGTACAAAGAAATGTATTAGCCTACAAAACATGGAACCCATTAGGAGGTTCCTGCTTTAAAGCAGGTCCAATCTGGTCCTCGGGTTATGACAATAAGACTCAGGTTTTCTCTTCATTTTCATACTTCATACCCTCAGTCTGGCGGGATGGGAGTTCCAGCTGCTCCAGGCATTACAGAGTCTCTCTCTTTTTTGTGGGAAGAAGAAGTTTGTTTTCCTGGAAGCCAAGGCTGCTGCCAGACCATATGGCTCATTTTTGCAAATTAACAGATACCTCTTGCTCCAAGAAATCATCAAAGTTAATGCAGGATTTATTTATCAATAAAATTATCGAAACATGCACAAAACAACATAGAAGTCATCACTGGAAATCATGGAGGATATACAATTTGTCATCGAAATGAAGTACTCAAAGACATCATTATGTGTTAATTTTAAAAAACTTGCTATGTCTGAGGAAAGCAAACTTTACTGTTATTGGAGTTTTTCTGTGCCAACAATTGAATGTTCGAATTTACTGTCTTTCCAGCTTTCGTGGAAACTTGAAGGTTTTTTTTTGTTTTCTTTTGTTTTAATTCTTAGAAGTCAAGGTCTTCACTAGAGATAAATATCAACAAAGTTAAATCCAGTTTGAATATTTTTAAATAAAATATTTGAGCCACCTGTGACAGTAAACATCTGTAACTCCAGCATCTGAGAGTCTGAGACAGGAGGATCAGAACTGGAGACCAGCTAGGACTATATTGTGAGACCTAGTGTCAAAAAGTCTAAACAAACAAGCATGGGGGTTTTTAGACAGGGGATTATTACTGTGAGTATTTGACTAGTTTATCAGAAATGTCTCTAAATGTAGAGAGATAATGGATGTGATGCTGTTACTGAGTCACAGTGCTTCCCTCCCTATTCTAGAATTGTGTTTCTTGGGTCACTTCAGTTTATGGGTTTGATGGTGGAAATGGTCTGTGTTCATTATGGTTTTACATATCTTATTCTCAAATTCAAATTCAGTTCTGGATCATAGGTGGTGTGATCACTGGATTTATGTTCGAAACAAGTAATGTTTCTATTCTGGAGAAGTCAATGCTCAAAGATTTTGATATATATATATATCTTTAAAACTTTGCTTCGTTTTTCTCCTGCTTTTGGTGTGTGTGTGTGTTCATGCATGCCTGTGTGTGTGCATCTGTGTGTCTGTGTGTGTGCTCTCAAGTACCATTTGTGCACGATGTCTGATAGTTATCTTATGGCTAAGGAACTCTCATTCTTTAAAATATCATATCAAATTAAAACTAAGCAAATACACACGGAAACAAATCATTCTGAGAGCGTACCATCATCTGCCCTCTGGAGTCCACTTTGGAAACTCCTTGTTCACAATCTCCTGCTGCATGTTACTGTGTGTGTTTGCTGTTGCATCGTGCAGCACAAATATGGCTAGTTCAAAGCACAAAGCTCAACACAACTTCCTTAGAACCAGTCTTTACTTTTACCCACTTGAAAATTGTTCTACCATGACAAGTTTCTTAAAACTAAACATCTTAATTCCATCTTCCATAAAACTTGTTCAAATAATATATGAATCATGCCTGCTTAAGTAGAAAAAGTTCTAGTGAAATAAGAAAAAACAAATCAAACTAAGACATCATAGTATGAACGCAGCTCCTCAGTTGTAAGAGCCATTTGCAGTAAGGAACCCGGATATCTGTATACAGCTCTCATGAAAGGAGTAAAACACGCTGCAGTCCTTAAGCCCCTTGTCCCTAACTGGGCAGCCTTGGGGCATTTGCCTACATGACTCACTGTGAGGTTTTAATCTTAGTCTGGGCTTTGCCACTCCTGTCAGATCCTGGTGGGATTAAAATCAGCCTACGTTAAAGGCTATGGGTGAAAGGGTGTTTTCTTTTGAAAATTAAGTTACTAATGTTAGCCTGAAGAAATGACAAAAATACCTGTACTTTTGACCCCAAACACATAGACTTGTAAGAGGAGTCCTCTCCCTCACCATTGAAAAAGCAGTAATTCCTCTCAGAGTCTGAACCACCAACCAAAGAACATACACTGGGCCTAGGCCTCCCCTCTCATGTGTAGCCAGTGTGCAACTTGGTCTTCATATGGGTCCTGAACAACTAGAACAGGGGCTATCCCGAAGTTGTTGCTTCATGTGGGATGTGTTCTTCTAGCTGGGCTGCCTTGGCTGGGCACAGAGGCTTGAAGTGCCGGGGGAGGGGGGCACAGGAGGGATACCCAAGGGGCCCCGACCCACTCAGAGGAGAAGGGAAGGAGGGGATAGGGGAAGGATTGTGGGAGGGGGGGTGACTGGAAGTGGACAGTGAGGGGAATGTAAAATAAAGT